>NC_053171.1:13619535-13937035 GCF_016835505.1 Polypterus senegalus
TCTAAAAATTATTTTAAGAGTCAAAATAAAAATTCAAAGTACACAATTCATAACAGGAAATAATATATATATATATATATATATATATATATATATATATATATATATATATATATATATATATATATATATATATATATATATATATATATATATATATATATATATATATATACTCAGCAAAAAAAGAAACATCCCTTTTTCAGGACTGTGTATTTCAACAATAATGTTTTAAAAATCCAAATAACTTTCCAGATCTTCATTGTAAAGGGTTTAAACAATGTTTTCCATGCATGTTCAATTAACCATAATCAATTAATTAACATGCACCTGTGGAATGGTCGTTAAGACCTTAACAGCTTACAGAGAGTAGGCATTTAAGGTCACAGTTCTAAAAACGCAGGACACTAAAGAGACTTGTCTACCGTCTGTGAAAGACGCAGGGTCCCTGCTCATCTGCGTGAACGTGCATTAGGCATGCTGCAGGGAGGCATGAGGACTGCTGATGTGGCTAGGGCAATAAATTGCCATGTCCGCACTGTGAGACGCCTAAGACAGCGCTACAGGGAGACAGGAAGGACAGCTGATCATCCTCGCAGTGGAAGACCACGTGTAACAACACCTGCACAGGATCGGTACATCTGAATATCACACCTGCGTGACAGGTACAGGATGGCCACAACAACTGCCCGAGTCACACCAGGAACACACAATCCCTCCATCAGTGCTCAGATGGTCCGCAATAGGCTGAGAGAGGCTGGACTGAGGGCTTGTAGGCCTGTTGTAAGGCAGGTCCTTACAAGACATCACCAGCAACAACGCCGCCTATGGGCACAAACCCACCTTCGCTGGATCAGACAGGAGTGGCAAAAAGTGCTCTTCACTGATGAGTCACGGTTTTGTCTCACCAGGGGTGATGGACGGATTCGTGTTTATCATCGAAGGAATGAGCGTTACACCGAGGCCTGTACCCTGGAGCGGGATTGATTTGGATCGATGGCTAGGGCCATTCCCCCCAGAAATGTCCAGGAACTTGCAGGTGCCTTGGTGGAAGAGTGGGGTAACATCTCACAGCAAGAACTGACAAATCTGGTCCAGTCCATGAGGAGGAGATGCACTGCAGTACTTCAAGCAGCTGGTGGCCACACCAGATACTGACTGGTACTTTTGATTTTGAGCCTCCCTTCATTCAGGGACACATTGTGAAACATTTTTAGTTTATGTCTTATGGTGTTGACTCTTTTAGTGTTCATACAAATATTTACACATTAAGTTTACTGAAAGTAAAAACAGTTGAAAGTCAGAGGACGTTTCTTTTTTTGCTGCGTATATATATTTATATATTGAGGTTTGGAGACTCGGTCCTTCACTGTCATTAATTTTGTGTGACAAACTTTTTCTGCCATTTTCTGTCCAGGTTGTCAGATTTTTCTCATAAACATACTTTTTGGAATTCTTCAAAAATGCTTCGTTTTTGTGTTTCTGATTACCAACTTTTTGCTCTTCCCCTGAGTTCAAATCTTAGAATTTCATTTTGGTTTTGCCATCCGTGTTTTTGACCTTGGCTAGCCTTTTGACTTTATGTATCCTCGACCGAATCGTTTGATTCTGCTGGTGCCGCTCCTTTCTAAACTGCCAGCTCTCCACCATTAGCAGAACAAAAACAAGTTGCACCCTAGGAGAGTATTGCACTGTGAGTGTCAGAAGTCATAGAGGTACATGATCTGCTCACTCCTGCCAGTCGCGACACGGTGTAAGCTCTCCTCCATCCAATTCTCATCATGTCTGAAACACTACAAGTGAAAATAAAAACAGTCAGTCAGTCAGTCAGTCAGTACCCAACCCGCTATATCCTAACACAGGGTCACGGGGGTCTGCTGGAGCCAATCCCAGCCAACACAGGGCACAAGGCAGGAACCAATCCTGGGCAGGGCGCCAGCCCACCACAGGGCACACACACCAAGCACACACACACGGGACAATTTAGGATCACCAATGCACCTAACCTGCATGTCTTTGGACTGAGGGAGGAAACCCACTCAGACACGGGGAGAACATGCAAACTCCACGCAGGGAGGACCCGGGAAGCGAACCTGGGAGTCCTTACTGTGAGGCAGCAGCGCTACCACTGTGCCACTGTGCCACCCAAAATAAAAACAGCACTTTTTTATTTTTTAAACAAAAATTTCAGGTAATTTTTGTAATGTCCATTTATCAGTTATGGAGGAAAATGCACTACTGGTGATGATATTTCATTTGGAGTCTGAAGTGTTTGTTTAGCAAGTGAATTGAGGTACAAAGGGACAGGGCGGAGTGGTGGCTCGAGGCTAATCTAATGCTAATCTAATCTGTGCTGGTATCCCAAAGGTTCGAATCCCCGTCACTGCCAAAAGAGATCCTACTCTGCTGGGCCCTTCAGCAAGACCCTTAACCTGTAATTGCTCCAGGGGTGCTGTACAATGGCTGACCCTGTGCTCTGACCCCAACTAACAAATTCCTAATACAAGAAATTGTACTGTATAAGGCGAAATAAAGAACAAATAAAAAGGTTGTCAATATTTCATGTATGGTGCGTCCATCTTGAATTAACAATAATAAACATGTCGTCCTCATGTGATGTTTCGTTTAAGAGTGTTGATGGAGAAGTACAGAGAAGGTCAGAAGTTTGTGGACTTTGAGAAAGTGTATGCCAGTGTGCCAAGATAGGAGTTCTGGTACTAAATGAGGAAGCTGGGAATAGCAGAAAAGTATGTGAGGGTGGTGCAGGATATTTATGAGGACAGTGGGACTGTGGTAGGAATGACGGCCTGGTTCAAGGTGAGAGTGGGATTACATCAAGAAGAGGTGGAAGTACACACTAGAGAGAAGGGGAATGAGAGTCAGTAAGGACTAAGATGGAGTACATGTGTGTGAATGAGAGGGAAGCTGGTGGAAGGGTGCAACTGCAAGGAGCAGAGGTGGAGAAGTTCTTGGGTTCAACAGTCTAAAGCAATGGAGAGTGTGGCAGAGAGGTGAAGAAGAGGGTGCAGGCAGGGTGGACCCTGTGGAGAAGAGTGGCAGAGAGGAGTGACTTGTGATAGAAGAGTACCTGCAAGAGTCAAAGGGAAGGCCTATAAAATGGTATTGGGACCGTCTGTGTTGTATGGGTTGGAGATGGTGGCACTGACCAAAAGGCAGGAGGCAGAGCTGGAAGTGGCAGAGTTGAAGATGCTACGATTTTAACTCAGAGTAACGAGGGTAGACAGGATCAGGAATGAGTCTATTAGAAGGACAACATGGGCACGACAGTCTGGTGACCAAGTTTGTGAGGGCAGAATGAGATGGTTTGGGCACATGCAGAGGAGAGATGAGGGGATACATCGAGAAAAGAACACTGAGGATGGAATCGCCAGGCAACAGGAAAAGAGGAAGGCCAAAGAGGAGGTTTATGGAGGCGGTGAGGGAGGACATGAAGGCAGTCGGTGTGGCAGAACATGATGTCAAAGACAGATGGAGATGATCCGCCATGGTGACCACTAAATGGGACCAGCTGAAAGAAGATTTCATCTTTTTACTTCAGGTGTGAAGTTCCTCAGAAGGTCTTTCCTTTCCATGTTTGAGTAGTATTCCTGTTCACTTTCTTTTGTATCCGTTTTTACTTTTATCTTTCCTACTATAATTTGTTTTATTTGGTATTCAGGTATCAAATTTAATGTTTTGAGTCTTTATTTCATGTTTTGTGTAATACTTAATTGAAAAACAATTGGAGCTTTTGACTTTCTCATACCAAAGCCGCACCTTAACAGTTTGGTTCCATCACTTTGGAAGAATTAATCATTCATTCTGAACGTCTTTTAGCTTCATTTTCCATGTCTTTGGAAAATTACTAAGTAAGAGAGACATTCGATTCTGATTTACTTCTCATTAATGCTAATGGCACAGGAGGGTATGACTCACTCATTGCTCGTCATCAAGACATACTTTAGAGTTCATTCAAAGGTACTTTTGGTGGCCCATCATTAACAAAAATGTAAAAGACTGCAAAATGTGTAACAGATTCAGATTCATTGCCAATGATTTACCTTCATTTTCCAAAAAGATCATAGTCTAGCATATGCATGGATTCTGTTACTGGCTAGCCAAAGCTCCTGGCATTGCCCAGGTATCCACCTTATTAATAGGATCAGCGTCTGTACGTCTGTGTATCTGCAAGTCTGTCTGTGTGATTGCTGTGTCTCTCATTTCAGAAGATGGCACATCACAAACATGTGTAGTCACAAAATCCGTCACATGTGTCATTCCAACACATGGCGCACCACAAACTTTAACACTGCTTTGACAAATCCCAAACCAAATAATATTCAACAGAGACATATGCATTGCATTTGTCATTTCAGCAGATGCATTTCATTACTATAAATGTTTGTGATGTGCCATCCGCTGGAATGAGAAATGCAATGCGTTTTATTACTACATACATTACAAAAATACACTTCATTAGACGGTGCACTGCAACATGTGCCAACAATATGTGTAACTGATTATTCGTTATTTTCTAAAATGAACATAGTCTAGCATATACATGGTTTTTAATACTGGCTAGCCCTTGGCATTGCCCAGTTATCCACCTTATTAAAAGTATAATTGACTGTGCGTCTGTGTATCTGACTCCATCCGGTCGCTATGTCTCTGTCATTCCACCAGATTAAGCATCACAAACGTTTGTAATGATAAAATGAATTGCCTTTTTCATTCCAACAGATGGCACACCTGTTAACATTAACACTGCTGTTCAAAATCTCATGCCAAATGGCTTATAACAGAGACCTATGCCTTGCAGTTGTCATTTCAACAGATGCGCATCACAAACATTTGTAGTCACAAAATGCATCACATGTCTCATTCCAACACATGGCGCACCACAAACCTTAACACTGCTTTGACAAATCCCAAACCAAATAATATTCAACAGAGACATATGCATTGCATTTGTCATTTCAGCAGATGCATTTCATTACTACAAATGTTTGTGATGTGCCATCCGTTGGAATGAGAAATGCAATGCGTTTTATTACTACAAACATTACAAAAATACACTCCAATCGATGGTGCACTGCAACATGTGCCTACAATATGTGTAACAGATTATTTGTTCCTAGTGGATTATTTTTATTTTGTAAAAAGAACATAGTCTAACATATACATGGATTTTATTACTGGCTAGCCAAAGTCCCTGGCATTGCCCAGTTATCCACCTTATAATTGACTCTGCATCTGTATTTCTTTCTCCATCCGATTGCTATGTCCCTGTCATTCCAACAGATTGTGCATCACAAACATTTTTAGTGATAAAATAAATTGCATTTTTCATTCCAACAGATGGCACTCCTGCTAACATTAACACCGCAGTTAAAAATCTCATGCCAAATGGCTTATAACAGAGACATATGTGTTGCAGTTGTCATTTCAACAGATGCACATCACAAATATTTGTAGTAATTCATTTTATTACTACAAATGCATGTGCTGCACCATCTGTTGGAATGACAAATGCAGTGCACTTTATTACTACATTCATTAGATGGTGCCCTGCAAGCGTTAGCTCTGAGGTCTGCATCAACTCCTTAGATTTTAACCTGTCTTAGACGGGTGGCACAGCTATTATTTGTATAATGGATTAGGGTAAGAAAGCAAATACTGATGTGCTTTTTAAATGTTGACCCAAGTGTCCCATCCATCATCTACACGACCGCTCAATGCTTGCAGCACCTTGTCCAATTCCAACATATTGCATCTTTTCACAAATCTTCACGAGGAAACCCTGATTCTTCAATCGAGTGTTAATGTATTCCTGCACTTGAAACTTCAAGGGGAAACCCCCACAACTCTTCGATTGACTGGTAACCTTTCAACGTATCCTAGCGCTCGAAGCTGTCTCAAGGCGAGACATCCCAACTCTTTGATCGAATGTCACTGTAGCGCCATGCACAGTACCGCCAGTAAGTTGGTTCCACTTCAAGCACTGATCTGACGGATCTATGAGTCCAGAATTTGTTCTTTTTTTGTGTAACTGGATTCCCTAATCGTGGTGACTCCTTACTGGTGGGCACCATGAACGCTACTTCTTTGGATTTCCTGGATTAGGGTGGTTTTAAGTCATGTAAGCTGAGCAGCACTACCAGTATCACTATTGAACTCCCTTTCATGATGAAACTTTCAAAACTCCATAACCTCTGGATGTGAAGTTGGGTTAACTGTAATAAACTTTTAAAAGTTCCAGCCCCTCAGCTGTTCTGGAGTAATGTAAGGCTTTTGTGGTGTTGGCCCTCCTGTTATGTTGTCTCTTTGCACAAATTCAGGTGGGACGCAGCATAACAACAGGTGTCGTCTTCCTTTCTTCAATATGACATGTGCTCGCTTGGAACGACACAGAGAAGATTACATTAGCAATATGACACGAACGATAATTGAACATTCCACAAGACTAAAACAGTTACTGGCTGTCGGCCTCGATCCTTCTCTGGATCACCCCTTACTCCTCTCAGGGCCGTTCTTAGCAGTTTGGGAGTCCATAAATGTGCAGGCCCCGGATCGGGTGGGGGGTCTTAGGGGGCAGTGACCCCCCCCATAGCTCAGGAAGGTGTTCTAATAAAACGTCCAGAGAAGAACGATAAAATTTAGGATGAGGAGGGTATCGTGACACACGACGTGAGGGACTGGCACAGGCGGCTGCAGCCCACAGCCCGACAAAAAATGAAAAAAAATTGTACGTCGGGGCCGGGCCGGAGGCCGTAGTTCACGTATGCCTAAGAACGTACCTGCTCCTCTGAACTCATCTGAACTGAGCTCATCTCATCTCCTGACCTGATCTCCTGCAATTTCCTCTTTTATATCCTGTCCTTTGACCTTTTACCTTTACAAAAAAGTTCTGCTTAAACTGAACCTTTCCTTACAGGTCGAGTACAACACAGATAAGTGAACAAAAGGTATTTCTATAATCATATTATTCAACACAACCCAAAGGACTTCAATATATACTACGGGGTTTGCCCCCTGCTCGTTTCGCTTGCCAGCCACTTCGCGTCTCTGCCGCTGGCGTTGTGAAGAGGGGGGCTGAATACACCCCAAGGACCTCCTCTGAAACCCCCTCTTTAACGGTGATACAATGGAAAGCAAATACGGTTTTTCTTTTACCTCCTCTTTGCTCGATCAGCTGCTGGCTTGCTGCTATCTGCCATGCCGTGCCGCGTGATCTACATCTCATGTGGCGCTTTGAACATTTAAAAGCCTGTACAGCTGCTGTCCTACTCTTTGTCTTTTATTTCCGGCCCGGGAGCGATATCTCTGCAAAAGGGCGAAGGTCCAAGTCTTTAGAGTCCTGGTGCTTGTCTTGCTATGTGTTTGCGAGACATGGACGCTATCCAGTGACGTGAGACGAAGACTGGACTCCTTGTGTCTCTTTGGAAAATTCCTGGGTGCCGTTGGTTTGACTTTGTGTTGCTCATGGAGTCCAGAATGAGGCACGTTGCCAGCATTGTGAGGGAGCGTCAGTTACGGCACTACGGCCATGTGGCACGTTTCCCTGAGGGTGATCTTTGGGGACCCAAGTGGCTGGACCAGGCCAAGGGGTCGCCCATGTAACACCTTGCTGCGGCAGATAGAGGGTCATTTCCGTGTGTCTCCCTGGGGTGTTGCCAACCGGGATCCTGAGTTTGTTTTGTCATGTGGTGGGTGCAGCAAGACGCAGTGCCAGTGCCTGCTCCCCAACTTGACTTGACTTGCGTGGTTAAATCATTTGACACAAAGTCGCGTCTCACGGGATGTGAGTTCTTGATATTTTTTTAGTTTATCATTTAAAAACGGAATAAGAATCTGAAAATCTAACAACATCACATTAAAGTTTGATAAATTCTGAAAAGAAGGATACCAAACATATATACGTAGGTTATAAAATAAGCCCGATTTAAAGCGTGACCTAAAAATGTCACCGTTGCACTTTTAGGTTTAGGATTTTCTATATAGAGAGTAGATATGTGAGATTTTGGAGACCCCGAGAACCCCCCCAACCACACGCTGCACCGAAGTTCTGTTAACTACACGGTACAACTGCAAGTTCGCAGGCTCGCCGTGTAACGCGTCTGTCCCCCAGTGTTGATGCGGGGAACATTTAAAACCGGCCATTCACCTGGCCTTGCACTCACTTTCTGCCTCCTCGCTTGTGGAGGGAGGCCATCGGTTCTTTTGATCTGAGAAAGGAGCGAATGCAGGGTGACGTCATTGTCACTGCTGGTATGCTGGGTGTGTCTGAGTGACAGCTGCCGTTTGAATAAATGCTTTGAGAATGTTCCGGTCTTCACAACAGTAAAGCTGATTTTTTTCACAGACCTGGACACACCTCCTCCTCTCGTGAGCGACACATCACAATACATTAGCGTTGCTTTTCCCATACATAGCACTCCGTGAATGGCACAAACTGTAAAGGAAACGCACAATTTTTGTGAAAGAACTGTCATTTTGTAAAACCGTGAGGTCCTGCATGTGCTTTTGGCAGCCCAGACAAGCACTTGCAGGGTGGTAGGACAGAAAGTGTTGCTCCTGCATTTCTGATCTTCCTTATAACTTCTCTGAGCTGGCCCATAAGATACTTGGTGCAGCTAATCCAGTTTTCACATCGGATTGGACGTCGTGTCTAAATACTGACTGGTTTACCGATCTCCTTTCCTTTTGCACAGCCTTTGTTTGAATTTGCCGTTGACATTATTATCTTGTTATGTTACTGTAATGAAACAACAAAAAAAAAAAGAGTTGGGGACAGTCCCCGTATAATGTCCAATGGACAATGAATGCAAAAATACGAGATCAAAGTACTTTACAGCAATTGACAAATGAACGTGACAGAGATGACGTTTTTATCCAGCGAAAAGTGAGTTGGCAGAAGATGACGTCATAACTGTCAGACGGATGTGATGTCATCAGAGGGAGCCAGAAGTGAGGTGATGCCGGAAGTGATGTCATCTTCGGGAGACCAGATGTGATGTCATCGAGATGGGGCCGGAAGTGACATCATGGGAAGGACGTGACGTTTGGAAGCCATCTTGGGAACCCAGAAGAGTGGAGGATGAGTTATTTTTCTTCTTTTTGTCTGACAAAAGAGAGAGAGAGGCGTTAGTACCGCTTATCAACCCCTCGTCTCGCGATATCTCACTCACCTCAGGCCTTGCTGACTGCCTCCTAAGCGCACGTGGGTGACACTGTATTTTTAAAAAGTGCTATGCACTCAGTCACTAATGTGAGGATGGCTCCCTGCACTCCTCCTACTGAGTTTTGTTAACTTCCTTTTGCGAATGCAGAATTACCCGAGTCTGTTGTCTTGTTGTTGTTCTAGAGCAGTGGTTCTTAAACTATGGCTTGTGACCCAATTTGGGTTACGTTTTATCAGAATTTGGGTTACGCAGGACCATGAATCACAAGAGTACAAACAGTTTGAGTATTGTCTTGTACTATTTATGGAGTATCCATTGCTCCACTATAACAACTGTCCAAGGGGGGCCTCCCCCCATTCCGGGATGATAGTTGTGAGAGATGCCAAGCGGGGGCTGGTATCCTGGTTGGAGCTGTACCAGGATCCTTACCCTGCCAAGATGTCAGTGGCATGGAAGGGCAAGGGAAGACAATTTATTCAGGGTATTGTCTTCCCCAACACGCTAGATGGCAGACCCCCTGGGTTATGGTACCACCAAAGACACTCTCAGGGCACTTAGGGAATTGTTGTTCTTTGGCTCAGTCCTGTTAGGTTCTGTAGGTGATGCCTGAGGAGACTAGCGAGCTCCAACCTCACCCAGAAATGCTCCCGAGCCACAGTTTAGGGACACCGTGTGCCTCAACACAAGAAGACAACGCTTGCTGGAGGAGTTGAGGAGAGAGACAACAGAGAACTGCAGAGATACAGAGTTAAGGTTGTGCTGTGGGAAAGGCTTCCTTGTAAGGGTTTCACACAATAAAACCCTTTTGTTCACTTTACAACTTGTGTCTGAGCCTTTGTGTCGGGAGTTTGGGAAGCTGCAGTGCACCCTGGGGACCACACAGTCACTCGTGATTCTCTAAGAAGGGGTCTCTCTAAGACATATAAAAAGCAAAATTGGGTCACAAGATAAAAAATTTTAAGAACCACCGTTCTAGAGAACAAATAGGGGAGAGCTGTGAAAGGATCATGTTATTATAAGCAAGCATTTTATTTAAGTTTTGATTTTTGACCAAGTTTTCTTCAACGTTTAGCTCAGCTGGCATGTACAAGGCTAAAACTGATCACTTCTGCCTGCAAGCAGGGAAGGAAACATTTTGGTCTCATACTGTTTTAGTAAAATACAAGGATGGTGAAAGCTAATCACATATTTCTTCATTTAACTGTGTATTTAAGAAGTTGCGGTACAATCAGCTATTGCCTTCCCTGAACTGCATGGCTCCATGCGTGAAATAAAGACACTTCTTCCATCCAAAGAACATCGCTTTGTATTTATGATTGATATACCTAAATGTCTTCTTCTTTCAGCTGCTCCTGTGAGGGGTTGCCACAGCGGATCATCTTTTTCCATCTCGTAATGTCCATCGCCTGCATGTCCTCTCTCACCACATTCATAATCCTCCTCTCAGGCCTTCCTCTTTTCCTCTTTCCTGGCAGTTCTATCCTTAACATCCTTCTCCCAATATGCCCAGCATCTCTCCTCTGCACATATCCAGACCAATGCTCTGACTTTGTCTCCCAATTGTCCAACTTGAGCTGACCCTCTAATGTCCTCATTTCTAATCCTGTCCATCCTTGTCACACCCAATGCAAATCTTAGCACCTTTAACTCTGCCACCTCCAGCTCTGTCTCCTGCTTTCTGGTCAGTGCCACCGTCTCCAATCCATATAACATAACGGGTCTCAAAAACCTAACCAATATGCCAAATTCATTACTGTAGTAAATTGAGGTACTACTTAAATATTATATTCTATTAGGGGAACTCTAGATATTCTCTTAGGTTGTGGGACTATCCTGGATGTTTTAGTTTTGAACCAGAAATATAAAGACTAGTTGCTGAAGAAGCAGGCAGCAGTGTATGATGTTGCACAGTTTGACTTGCTAAGTAAATACAGTTATTGCTTTCATACTTGCATTAGCATCATTTTTTGGAATTAACTGAAGATATGACATATTTTGGCAACGAGGATAGGATTGTGTGACAGATCCTCCACTCACACTGTACAACTCACGTCAGCTGACTCTGAGTGTGTGTGACTGAGGTATTCTGTAAGGGAGCAAGAGTAGTGATGGAACCAGTAACCAGTGAAGCTAGGATAGAACAGGGGAGATGTGAGCAAAATGCTTTGTGTGGGTGAGGACTCTGGCTGCGGAGTTCTGAATGTACTGTAGCTTCTGTATACATTTTGCAGGGAGCCCGATGAAGAGGGAATTACAGTAATTAATACGAGACATAATGAAACAATGAACCAGAGTTTGAGCATCATTAAAGGACAGAAAAGGACGGAGGCAGGCAATGTTATGGCGATGATAGAATGAAATATTGGAAGGAGACCTAATGTGTGGCTCAAAGTTAAGTGATAAATCAAACAGAACACCAAGATTTCTGACAACAGGAGCAGGTTTAACAGGCATACCATCAACCGAAACAGAGAAAATGGATGCCTTAGACAGTTGGGAGTTGGGGCCTACCAGTAACCCTTCAGTCTTATTGGCATTAAGTTTGAGAAAGTTATTTTCCATCCATTGCTTAAGATCAGTGATGCAGTCAGTGGGTGTGCTGGGAAGTGAATCTGTAGGGAGTGTGTGCTAAGATATAACTGTGTATCGTCCGCATAACAGTAGAAGTTAAGGCCATGTCTGCAAATAATTTGACCCAATGGAAGGATATAAAGTAGAAAAAGTAATGGCCTAAGGACTGAAACCTGAGGGACACCACACGACACGGGTGAGGTGAAGGATTTAGATTGGCTGAGTGTGACAAACGGGTGCCTATTACAAAGACTAGGGGGCTTTGCCCTCTGCTCGCTTCACTCACCAATCCCCGGGCTGGCACTACACACTAGCCACTTTGTGGTTCAGCCGCTCGCAAAAATTTTTGAAATTAACTTTTCGTCAACATCGCATTGTATTTTGATTCTGTGTTTGGACTTACATCATGACAATGCAAAGTATAACTGTTCGTGATTGAACTTCATTTCTTTCTCTCTAATAAATAAACTGACATTTTCAAATGTTTATCTCTGTGATTTGTTAATTGCATTTGCAAAAGCTAATCTAACAGAAAACTGTTAACATTTTAATACGAATGGCATATCAAGGTCTCTTTTGGTGTCTAATGTTATCCCCTGAAGATGTCCTACATTACCTTTCTTGGATACATCCTTCTTTCAACAGTAAGTTGGGCAGTGGAAGACCGGACGGTGTTAATCGTTGTAGATATTCGTCAGGATATTGTAAGTTGTTATTTTCATCTTCCGCATGAGCACCACCAACTGTTTCAGCGTAGTCTATTGATCCGCATTTAACCAATTTGCTGTGTAACCGATCGACAATTTTCGCATTGATTTGTTTGAATTTGGTGCTAGGATTGCCTGTGTACTCCGTTCGGCATGAAATTCTTCAATACGATTGGGACAATAATACATCTTCTTTAATTGTGAGGAAAACATAATAACTTATAAGAGGTAAGAGAGCAGGAACTGTGTCTGTCAAAAGGATTCACACGAATGAGAGGTGAGAGGGTCGCATGCGTGGTTGAATATGGTTGAGAACAAGGCGGGACTTGAAAAAAATATCATGGCCAAAGTATCGCCTCGCAGGACTTGAAATTATCTCTTTGAAAAATTCTTGTCTCAGGATTTCATTTTATAATAGAGAGTTATGATGTGAGCCAGTGAAGGCCTAAGCCAGAAATTCCTACAGCAGAGAGACGTGACAGGAGGATTTCATGATTAACAGTGTCAAATGCTGCACTTAAGTAAAGAAGGAGGAGATTATTAAGTGAACCGCAATCTGCAGACTGGAGAAATCATTAACTGCACGGAGAAGAGCTGTCTCAGTGCTGTGCTGTGTGCGAAAGCCAGACTGAAAAGGCTCACAGAGTGTATTGTCTATAAGAAAAGCATGGAGTTGTGTAGCAACCACGCGTTCCATCACCGTAGCCAAAAAAGGGAGATTAGAGATAGGCCTGTAACTGGAGAGAGAAGAAGGATCCAGGTTAGGTTTTTTAAGGATTAAGGTAACTGCAGCAGTTTGAGGGCAGTGGGGACAGAACCTGAAATGAAACCTGTATTTATCAATAAGGCATCGGGAATACTAATTATGGGTGAGCATGTCTTAAGCAGAGAAGTGGAGACAAGATCAAGCAGACAGGAGGAGGAATTAGACTTATTAATAAGTTCAGAGATGGCAGGAGACTCAACAGGCGAGAAACAAGTGAGGCTTGATGGCGGAGATGGCAGATCGGAATGAGTGAGTGATTGAGGTGTGGAGGGAAAACTGTGATAGATTTGATCAATTTTGGTATCAAAGACATGTAAGAAAGCCTGACACTGTTCAGCTGTATTTGGACATGCATGAAGAAGGTGTCGGAGGTGTTTATTAACAGTCCGAAAAAGAGTTCTAGACCCCATTAGATTGAGATCTGGGGAATTTGGAGAGCAAGTCAACACCGTCACTTCTTTGTCATGTTCCACAAACCATTCCTGAACAATTTCTGCAGTATGGCAGGATGCAAATATCATTGCCATGAAGGAGTGTCAAAACGCCCCTGATCTGTCGAGGCATGGACTTCACTAGACCTCTGAAGGTATGCAGTGATATCTGACAACAAACCGACAGTAGCAGATCCTTGAAGTCCTGTAAGTTGCAGGGTGGGTCCTCCAGCACATCTGGAGAATTTGGAGGCCAAGTCAACACCTCAAACTCATTGTTGTGTTTCTCAAACCTTTCTTCAACCATTTTATCATTATGGCAGGGCAATTATCCTGCTGAAAGAGGCCACTGTCATCATGAATACCGTTTCCAAGAAGGGGTACATTTGGTTAGAAGCAATCTTTAGATAGGGGCTATGTGTCAAAGTAACATGAATTGCCAGGATCCAAGTTTTCCTAGTATAACATTGTGCAAAGTATCACACTGCCTCCACCAGCTTGCATTCCTCCCATAATATATCCTGGTGCCATGTCTTCCTCAGGTGAGCAATGTACATGCACTCTGCCATTGACATGATGTAAAAGAAAATATGATTCATCAGAAAAGGCCACCTTCTTCCATTGGCCCATGGTCCAGTTTAGATGCTAACTTGGCTATTGTAGGTGTTTTTGGTAGTGGGCAGTGGTTAACATGTGTTGCACTGCATGTTCTGACACTTTTCTCTCATGGCCAGCATTAAGTTTTTCAGCAATTTGTGCTCCAGTAGCTCTTCTGTGGGCTCGGACCAGATGGTCTACCCTTTGCTCCCCACGTGCATCAATAAGCCTTGGGCGCCTGTGCCCCTGTCGCCAGTTTGGGAGGTACTAATCACTGTTTACTAGATACACCCACCAGACCTATTTTTTTGGAGATGCTCTGACCCAGTCACCTAACCATCACAGTTTGGCCTTTGTCAGAGTCGCTCAGATCCTTACACTTGTCCATTTTTCCTGCTTACAACACATTATCTTCAAGAACTGACTGTTCATTTGATGCCAAACGTATTCCACCACCTGGACAAATGACACATTAACCAGATAATCAATGTGATTCACGTCACCTGTCAGTGGTTTGAATGTTGGGGCTGATTGGCGGATTGCTTTTCTACATCAGCCAATTGTGTTTCAGTGAAGTGACTATCTCCAGGTGTAGATACAGGCAAGGTTTAAAGGGGAAACAATGACCTCTAGCATCCACACTGGCGTAGTAGGCAGGATTCTGACCGTCAGTTTGGGTCAGAAACCTTTAAAATTCACATGGATGTAAACCCAGCAGACAGACGCTCAAGACCCAAGGTAAAAGCACTAAGAAGATATTTATTAAAGATTTCTTCCTTCACAGTGGCCTTCAAGCACCACAGCCACTAATAGGCAATTAAATAACACCACAATAATAACTAATCTCTCCTCCACGACTCCCAGCAAGCTTTGCCCACCTCCAACCGACTCAGGCTCCCCTGCTGGGTTCACAGCAGTCCTTTAAATAGTCCTTGACCTGGAAGTCCACATGATTTGCCAGCACTTCCAGGTCAGATGGAAAAATCAGGTTTTTAATCAGCCCGTAAGTACTTTGGGGCTTCCATCATAGTAATCCATTAGTACTTCCAGGCTAGGTAAGAATTCATTCTCCCACTATCTTCCCACAGCATCCCCTGGCAGCACCCACAGTACCCAGCAGGACTGTGTTGCTGAACTCCATGTCCCATAGTGCCCTGCGGGAATCCAGGGCACCTGTGCAGACCAGAGGAGGTGCCAACTAACGTCTTGGGGGAGGCAGTATATATACTGTGGTGGGCTGGCGCCCTGCCCTGGGTTTGTTTCCTGCCTTGCCCCTATGTTGGCTGGGTTTGGCTCCAGCAGACCCCTGTGACCCTGTAGTTAGGATATAACAGGTTGGATAATGGATGGATGAATATATATATATATATATATATATATATATATATATATATATATATATATATATATATATATATATATATATATATATATATATATATATATATATATATATATATATATATATATATATATATATATATATATATATATATATATATATATGTATTTACCTCTCTGGCTGAGACCCATGGCTTTTCTCAGATTGTTACGGGGGTTTCGGACTTGATAGTTGATATTTCCATTTATCTCAAGTGAAGCTATCCAATGGTCAAACAAAGGGAAAGAAATCAAGGTCTGTCGAAATATTTGAGATGCCATGTGTCAGCTTTTCAGGATAATTGGTGTGAATTGTTGCTATGGTATGAATTCTTGCATAAATGCTTTATTGAGCTCCTCTATTAAAATGTCACCATTTGAATGCCTTAACAGGTTTAAGCCGCAGCTCTGCTGTTGTCTTCACCTGACTTTGATGATCCGTGTGGAAATTCTTTGACTTCTCATGAGAAAAATATTTGGTTTCATGTTCAGTCTAATTTAGTGATATCGCGTAACTCCTTACCAGCAGGTCAGTAATTGCAGATGCTTGGCTGTGTCAGATTGGACACCACGTGTAGCCGTAAGTGAAGCATCTCTGTTTCTCACTGCACATTAATGCTGTGTTGACTCAAGACGAGATGGGAAAGGATTTTACTGTAAGAAAACCAGCAAGAGTCGAAACCAGAAAAGACAACCAACCAGTCGTCAAAGTTTAATACGCTAAGCAAACAAAATTAAACAAAAATATTAGTTTGTAACCAGGAACAGAAAATAAATAATGCAACACACACCAACACAGGAATAATAATATCAAGTATATCCCAGCCCTTAGACCCTGCAGGGAAGGCTACAAAAATTTAAAGAAAATAGGATATTATTTAATTACTCATGGAATTACTGCAATTATTGTCATTTACCACTGCCTTTTTCTCTCATCGTTTTTTTTTGTCTCATTTGTCCAGTGCTGACTCTAAATTGAAAACTCATCAGGTGATTGATTGACGAGCCATCACGATCTAATGCCCCAATAAGATTGCACTATAACAAGGGGGCTGAAGAACAGCAGGTGCTGTTGGACTCCACCAATACAGAAACACCTTACTGAGACCTCTTTTATAGAGAGGTTTGTTTCAGCCAAATGTAAAATGGAATTAGGTGCCTGCCTACAAAACTAGCTCCTGTGAGCAAAAGAAAAGAATGATGCCAAACACAGCAAAGGCGGTGCCAGATGGGGACGAACACTGCGGACAACAGAGGGTCTTGGTGGTCTTGGTGGTTGAATGTATGTTCATAGAAAGGGCTCCAGCAGGCATTACTCTAGGACTAGGATGGAGGATCATTGCTGGTCATTTTATTAATTACCAGAAGTCTCTCAACCCAATAAGTGGCAATAGTAATGTTTATTACAGCCTGCTTCGCCAGGCTACCTTGGGTGTATTTTAAACGTAAACCAAATCTCTGGACTTGAGGACACCATGGGGTTGATGGTGTGGGGGTTTTGGATACTGTTTCTATTTGTTGTATTTTTGTGTTTTTGTTTTCTCGTATACAAAGTATAGGGAAAGTATTGTAATCATCCAAAAATTCGATTTTCGGGATTTTGATGAATCGCGACATTATAGACCTCCCTTAGTCTGATTTACTTTCTCATAGGGAAAGTATTGTAATCATCCAAAAATTCAACCTCAAGACTTTGATGAATCGCGACATTATAGACCTCCCTGAATCTGATTTACTTTTTCGTAGGGATAGTATCGTAATCATCCAAAAATTCGACCTCGATACTTTGTTGAATCTCGATGTCATAGAGTTCCCTGAATCTGATTTACTTTTTCGTAGGGATAGTATCGTAATCATCCAAAAATTCAACCTCGATACTTTGTTGAATCCCGATGTCATAGAGTTCCCTGAATCTGATTTACTTTTTCGTAGGGATAGTATCGTAATCATCCAAAAATTCGACCTCGATACTTTGTTGAATCTCGATGTCATAGACCTCCCTTAGTCTGATTTACTTTCTCATAGGGAAAGTATTGTAATCATCCAAGAATTTGATTTCGATATTTTGATGTGTCTGAAAATAACATTTTTAGAATTATGTCTGTGTGTCTTGTCTGTGTGTGTGTGTGAACATGATAACTTGAGTACTCTTTCACTTAGGTCAACCAAATTTTGCATACAAGTATTGGGTACAAAACATAGATTTCTATCACCTTTTGGGCTATTTCCACTAACTGGAAGTGGTGCTTTTTTATTCATGCAGCTGCAGAGTCTGATGAAATCAACGTTACATTTATAATAATTGTTCAATATATTATTTGATTTGATTTGTTATTGATGGTTCTTTAATGTACATAATATAAAAATATAATCATTGTCGCCTCAAATATCCATTCCCATATCTGTGTATACAAGAAAATCTAAGAGAAACCACTCCCAATTTTTTTCCCATGGATTCCTGAGATCTAACACTTGATGTGCGTTGAATTTACCCCATTTTTTGACACGCATTTTACACACAACCTACCTGGAAAGGGGTCTCTGTCTCTCTGTCTCTCTCTTTCTCTGAATTGCCATTTTTATTCCTACAAGGAGTAGAGTGTTGTACCGTGTTAGCCATAGATTGATAAAGGAGAAAGTAGGGTGAAATGACACCTTTAATTTTCTGACTAAACAGATTACAAATGCAAGCTTTCAAGGCAGCTAAGGCCCCTTCATCAGGCAAGGTGTGAAGAGGCCTTATGAAAGCTTGCATTTGTCATCTATTTAGTTAGCCAATAAAAGGTGTCATTTCACCAGACTTTTTCTTATTCCTATAAGGATAATTTATGGGAGTTTTTTCTTGTCTTCTTAGGGAGTTAAGGCTTGGGGCACTCTCAAAAAGCTCCATTGTGGTACTCATCATGTGATTTTGGGTTATACAAGATATAAATTGCTGTTGTTGTTGCTGACTACTGACGATCTGTTTGCTGACAGGAAGCAAAGCGACATCTCTGAAGGTAAACCTGAAGCAGCAGACTAACCTGTGATTGAAATTCTCCTGAGTGTTTCTCCATCAGTTCTAAGAATGGGCGACGTGCCAGTGAGAGTTGCTTTGGCCAAGATGGATTATGGTATTCGTTGATCCATCCATCCTCTTAACCCGCCCATGCAGGGCAGGGGGACAGCTGCAGCCTATCCCAGGAAACAACGGGCACAGGTAGGAACAACCTCTGGACAGGGCGTCAGCCCATCGCAGGGTGAACAAACACAGACACACACACCTCACCTAACCTGCGTGCCTTTGGACTGTGAGAGGAAACCGGAGCAAACCCACAAACACCAGCACAGGGAGCACCTAAAGTGAGACCCCCGGAAACAGCAGCGCTACCACGGTGTCACCGAATGCCTAAATTTGTTGATTATTTGCATATTTGTATTAAGTGCGCCGTGATAAAAATTAAACAAAAACCCCCGGTACTTATCACTTCAGTCCCCTTTTATCCCCATTCTGATGCTCGGATTGAACTTCAGCAGCTCGACTTGACAATGTCTACAGGCCGACATGCATTGAGTTGCTGCCGTGTGATTGGCTGATTAAAGACTTGCATTAACAGGCAGGTGAACAGGTGTACCTAATAAAGTGGCCAGTGAGTGTAAGTGTTTGTTTTAGATGAACTAAATATAACCATAAGTACATGCTGTGAAATATCTCTGTTATACCACTCAGTTTCTCTTTCACGGCGAGGAGATGAATTTGTCCTGAAACTGCCATCCAAAGCCGAGCTGATTTGTCGTTTTGACTCAGAGTAGGACCAGCCTTGCACTCGGTTCCACTTATCATGTGGCTGACACCTTCATCCAAGGTGACTCATAACGTTTATGATACAATTGCTTATATTTCTTTTGGTTTTCCAATTGGAGCAAAGCCAGGTGAAGTAACCTGCTCAGGGTCTCACAGCATCAGGAGTGGGATTTGAACCCACAGCCTTGGTGTCTGAAGTCCAAAGCCTTAACCACTGTGCCACACCACCTGCATTTGTTGTTTTTTATTTTCTTAACTGTATTCAAATGAAATATCTCTACAACCTTAGAGGCTGGACAGTTTAGGCATGGAGCTGGACAGTTTGACATCCGTGGCAGAGCGACGGGCGCTGAGCAGACTCCTGTCAATCATGGAGAATCCACTGAACAGGATCATCTCCAGACAGAGGAGCAGCTTCAGAGGAGCAGCTTCAGACAGACTGCGGTCACCGTCCTGCTTCACTGACAGACTGAGGAGACCCCACACTATGCGACTTTTCAGTTCCACCCGGGGGGGGTAAACGTTAATATTATTCAAAGTTATTGTCTGTTATACCTGCATTGTTATCACTCTTTAATTTAATATTGTTCTTTATCAGTATGCTGCTGCTGGAGTAGGTGAATTTCCCCTTAGGATTAATAAAGTATCTATCTCTCTATCTATCTATCTATCTATCTATCTATCTATCTATCTATCTATCTATCTATCTATTATATAGTGCCATTCATCTATCTATCTATCTATCTATCTATCTATCTATCTATCTATCTATCTATCTATCTATCTATCTATCTATCTATCTATCTATCTATCATAAAGGTAATGGTGATATCATTCCAAATATCTACAGTGCCTTCAAAAAGTATTCAGCCCCTTCACATTCTGCACACTTTATTGTCATGTAGATTTCATTTTAAACAGACAAATTTGCCATGTTTGCCCCTCAAGCTACACTCAACAACCCCTAATGACACCAAAAAAAAACAAACAAGTGATCAGAATGGCCTGCAAATTTATTACAAATCAAAAACTGAAATCCCTCATTCCCATACGTACGCAGACCCTTCAATTCAGTACTTTGTAGAAGCCCCTTTGGCAGCAATTTGAAAGTCTCTGTATGCTGGGCACACCTGGATTTGGGCAGTTTGATGCCATTCTTCCTGGCAGATCGTCTCAAGTTCCGTTACATTGGATTGGGGTGGGTGGGGGCGTCATTTATGTTAGGTAGAATGCCTAGTGGGGCAGCACGGTGGTGCAGTGGTAGCGCTGCTGCCTTGCAGTTAGGGGACCTGGGTTCGCTTCCTGGGTCTTCCCTGCGTGGAGTTTGCATGTTCTCCCCGTGTCTGCGTGGGTTTCCTCCCACAGTCCAAAGACATCCAGGTTAGGTGGATTGGCGATTCTAAATTGGCCCTAGTGTTTGCTTGATGTGTTTGTGTGTGTCCTGCGGTGGGTTGGCACCCTACCCAGGATTGGTTCCTGCCCTGTGTTGGCTGGGATTGGCTCCAACAGACCCCTGTGTTTGGATTCAGCGGGTTGGAAAATGGATGGATGGAAGAATGCCTAGTGGTGGCTGGGTGGTCTTGTGGCCTCGGTTCACCTGCAGTGCAGATTTTGTTTTTTTTCTCCTGCCGTCTGGAGTTTGTTTTCGTTTTTTCTGTCCTCCCCGGCCGTCGGACTTCACTTTATTCTTTGTTACTTAGTATTGCCTCATTTTATTTTTAGATTTTTTTCTTTTCTCTTTCTTCATCCTGTAGAGCACTTTGAGCTCCATCATTTGTATGAAAACGTGCTCTAGAAATAAATGTTATTTTTGCAACCTGCCATCTTCAGGTCTCCCCACAGACGTTCTAAGGGGTTTAAGTCTGGGCTTTCGGGGGGACCTTCAAAGACACTCATGGACTTGTCCTGAAGCCACCCCACCATTGTCTTGGCTCTGTGTTTCAGGTCATTGTCATGCTTCAGGGCTGTCTTAACATGTGGGCACAGTGGGCACTGGGGACCCACAATGTTTCTGATACCTATGTATGTTTCTGTTTTGCTGTCAAAACAGGGGCTCCAACACTTTGCCTGGGGGCCTATCATGCTGTTAAGATGGCCTGGTGAAAGGTGGACCATCACCCCAGTCTGAGGTGGCATCCACTGTGGAGCACATCTTCTTCAAGGACCTCTCCGCATTTGGCTGCTTTCATCCGTCCTTCAATTATGACCAGTCTTCCGTACCCCCAAATTATGACATCACTGCCATATTTCACCTTGTGGATGGTATCAGTCAGGTGATGAACAGTACCGGGGCTTCAACAGATGCTGTTCTTGGTATTCCCTTTTACTTTCTCATATATGTAGCATATAGAAAGTAAAGGAATTGTGAAAAAAATTTGACCTTGAGATTTTGATGAATCAGGGTGGCACAGTAGCGCAGCGGGTTAGGAGACCCAGGTTCGCTTCCTGGGTCATCCCTACATGGAGTTTGCATGTTCTTCCCGTGTCTGCGTGGGTTTCCTCCCACAGTCCAAAGACATGCAGGTTAGGTGGACTGGCAATCCTAAATTGTCCCGTGTGTGTGTCCTGCGGTGGGCTGGCGCCCTGCCTGGGGTTTGTTTCCTGCCTTAAGCCCTGTGTTGGCTGGGATTGGCTCCAGCAGACCCCCATGACCCTGCAGTTAGAGTATAGTGGGTTGGTTAACGGATGGATGGATTTTGATGAATCTTGATGTTTTAGACCTTCCTGAGTCAGAAAATACCGTTTTTGAAATTCTGTCTGTCTGTGTCTGTCTGTGTGTAAACACGATAACTTGAAAACACTGTGACCTCGGTCAACGAGATTTTGTACACCTGCTTTATACCACAAATAAGGAATCCTATCAACGTTTGGGCCACTTTAAGTGATACTTTAACTGAACACATTTCAGATTTTTTCAAGTAAACCATGGCTATTCATAATTGATATATGATTCGAATTTTGTGTGGATATTAGAAATGATGAAAAATAAGTAGATATGAAATTTAAGAAAAATCGCGCAACTGGAAGTGGTATTTTGACTGAATACATTTGCGACTTTTCAAGTAAGTTGGGGAGCAGGCACTGGTACAGCGAGTTGTCGTACCCACTACACAATGAAACAACTCAGGATCCTGGTTGGCAACCCCCCAGGCAGACACGCGGTCCAGTCCCCACCCACCGGAAATGACCCTCTATCTGCCGCAGCCAGGTGTTACGTGGGTGACCCCTTGGCCTGGTCCAGCCACCCAGGTCCCCAACAATAAAGATCTCATGAGCTGGATCACCCTCGGGTAAACACGCCACATGGCCGTAGTGCCGTAACTGACGCTCCCTCACAATGCAGGTAATGTGCCTCATTCGGGACTCCATGAGCAACACAAAGTCAAACCAACGGTACCCAAGGATTTTCCGGAGAGACACAAGGAGTCCAGTCTTCATCTCAGGTCACTGGATGGCGTCCATGTCTCACAACCATATAGCAAGACAGGAAGCACCAGGACTCTAAAGACTTGGACCTTCGCCCTTTTGAAGATATCGTGAGCTCCACACACCCCTTTCCAGCGACCTCATGATCCCCGATGCTCTCCCAATCCGTCTACTGACTTCATAGGAAGAGTCACCAGAGACGTGAATGTCACTGCCGAGGTCAGTAAACCTCTCGACGAGGTCAACACTCTCTACAGACAGACACACTGCTGACGGCCGTGCCCAGGAGGTCATTAAAGGCCTGATCTTTGTTTTTTTTCAGGACACTTGCAAGCCCAGACACTCAGACCCCTCACTCAGTCTCTCGAGACCCCTGATCAGAGTCTCCATTGACTCCATGAAGATCACAGCATCGTCAGCAAAGTCAAGATCCGTGAATATTTCTTCACCAGCAGATGCCCCACAGCCGCTGGACCCCACGACCTTGCCCAACATCCAGTCCATACAAGCATTGAACAGAGTAGGAGCAAAAATACCCCACTGTCGAACCCCAGAATCAACTGGGAAAAACACAGAGGTCCTGCCTCCACTCTGCACAGCACTCCCAGTTCCAGTGGACAGGCCGGCCATGATATCCAGCAACCTCGAGGGAATGTTGCGAAAATTGACAAAGGCTGTAAAGAAACTCTGCCAATATTCGCATTTGTGGTCCATGAGAACCCTCAGTGCCAGGATGCGGTCGATGGCAGACTTCTTAGGTGTAAAACCAGACTGCTCCGGTCGCTGGTAGGTAAGCAAGTGATCACGGATCCTATTGAGGACGACCCTAGCAAGGACCTCACCCGGCACAGAGAGCAGCGTTACCCACCTGTAGTTGCCACAATCCAGGCGATCAGCCTTCCCTTTCCAGATTGGGAAAACAAGTCCAGTTTTGCAGTCAGTTGGGATGATGCCAGTCTCCCAAATGGAAGCAAAGATTGCTTGCAGTGCCAGGAGGACAGCCTGACCACCAGCCTGGAGAAGATACCACAGATCCCTGCAGCCTTTCCCCCTTCAGCTGGATCACCACCTGTGCAATCTCAGTAAACTATGGTGATAATTACAGATAGATGATTCAGATTTTGTATGAATATTTATAATGTCAAAAAGCAAACAGATATAAAATTTGAAAAATATTACTCGACCAGAAGTAGTAATTTATTTAAAGAACGAATTTTGTGTATCATGGAAATATAAATATGTACGCGATATTAAAAACTGTATTTGATATAATGCATATGCTTTCACTATTATTAATTTTATTTTAATTTATACATCATCAGTTTAATAATAATGCGTAAACATTGAACATGCCAGGTAAATATAAAGATGTAATGGGAACAATAAGCTGCTACGTCTCCGTCGTGTTCCTGGTAATACATTTCATTATTTTTTTTTTCTTTCATTTGTGCCATCATTATCATAATTAAATGTAGCTAAAGGCGGTGTTACCTACAGCAATTTACTGCAACAAATATTATATAACCAGTAATGATGGACTGAATAATAACGTGCAGTGAATCCACTTGACTTCTAGTTTCCCTCGTCCTCCTCTGTACGTTTATCATTCGTTTGCTCAGAGGTTTATGTGCTTTGCTGTTTCCTGAGCAGCTCTTCTTCTTTTCTTCACCCTAGCGGCCCGCTTCTTCTCTTCTTCCGTCGGCATCACGTTAAAAATGAGCGTTTGTGTTGCAATTACTTAGTACGATTTCCTTCATTTTTCACTTAAGCTGGCACTTATGTCTTCATTTAGTCCACTGTGTTTGTCTTGGTAGACTAATATTTTACTCTCCTTTCCCCTTTTGTATTTTTAATATGTAGCCTTTGTCAGAATGCCTCAAATCTCACAGACTTTCCACTCTTTATAAAGTATTGTACTTTATAATGTCTCTCCACCTTCCCTTCTACATCTATAACCTCAGGCAATTACACAGAGTAAAAGACAAGCAGGAGTTAAATTACAATTTAAACAATGTATTATTGGTAATATTCATAAATAATAACAATATGCAAAGTACATTTGAACATTGGCAACCATACAACCTGATAAATGGTGATGTGTAGTTTCAGGCGGCACACAGACTTGTTAGTTACTTAAAATGTCTCCAGTTAAGGCATCATTTGAGGTTATCTTTCTTCAGCCTGTGCTCTCCATCATGTTGTTCTTTCAGTTCATCAGTTTGGTAAGACAGATATGCTCCTTCGTCACATGTTAGTAAGAGAGAAAGTGTGAGGCTGAGCAAGTAAATTTATAGATGTTCTGTCCAACCCCTAGAGCCAATAGGATGTCAAGTTACTTAACAGCTTCTGATCCAAGCCAATTCCAAACAGCCATACATCAGACCAATGGGGGAACAGAACATCTTAACACCTGCCACCCCCCAAGACCATACGTTAAGGTAAAGCTTGGCAGTTAGGCAGCCTGGCTTTCTTGCGGGGGTTGAAGGGAGAGACTTCAGAGAAACATTACCTAAACTTGTTTCAGGCACTTTCCCTCAACTCTGTCATAAAATTTAAAGAGACTCAGTCGTAAATATGGGTAAACATGAATGCTTCTCACTAATGTAACACTAAATTACATTGCTTTGCTCTCCTTTCCCCTTTTGTATTTTTAATATGTAGCCTTTGTCAGAATGCCTCAAATCTCACAGACTTTCCACTCTTTATAAAGTATTGAACTTTATAATGTCTCTCCACCTTCCCTTCTACATCTATAACCTCAGGCAATTACACAGAGTAAAAGACAAGCAGGAGTTAAGTTACAATTTTAAATAATGTATTATTGATAATATACTGTACATAAATAACAATAAGCAAAGTACAAGTGAACGCTGGCAACCATACAACCTGATAGATGGTGATGTGACTTGTTAGTTACTTTAAATGTCTCTAGTTAAGTCCTCATTTGTGGTTATCTTTCTTCAGAACAGGCCGCATGCCTGTCTCAATATGGCTGCCGAGCTGTTGCTCTTCATTGTGTTGTCCTTCATGGTGTGTGAGATGCTCCTTCATCAGTTTGGTGAGAGAGAGAGAGCCAGGGAGGGGTAAAGCAAGCAGATGTATAGATTCTCTGTCCAAACCCTACAACCAATAGGGCATTGTGGTACTTAAAGGCTTCTGATACAAGCCATACTTCAGACCAATGGGGGTATACAATACCTTTACACCTGCTCCCCAAAACCATTTGTTGAGCTGAAGTTTGCCAGTTAGGCAGTCTGGCTTTCCTGTGGGGGTTGACTGAGAGAGTCCACTGGCCAAACTGGTTTGAGGCACTTCACCCCAACCCTGTCATAAAATTCACTATTCTGACTTAGTCCTGAGGGGTACAGTACATATGAATGCTTTTCACTAATGAAATACTAATAGTACTTTTACTTTGCCTAAGTTACAAATAAAGACATTTAAAATATTTATAAACGTATATGCAACATTTCACACCACAACACCACTTTGCAGAGATCTCTTTTCACTTTGACATTAAAGAGTCTTCTTCTTCTTCTTCTTCTTCTTCTTCTTCTTCTTCTTCTTTTCTTATTCTTCTTCTTTATTCACCAAAAAGCCAA
This sequence comes from Polypterus senegalus, assembly GCF_016835505.1. NCBI lineage: Eukaryota > Metazoa > Chordata > Cladistia > Polypteriformes > Polypteridae > Polypterus > Polypterus senegalus. Next base: position 13,645,982 of record NC_053171.1, read on the forward strand.
ACTGAATGCGTTGAGAGTGAATGTTGCAAAATAACAAAATCTGAAAAACCTCCAAAGGCTGAAGACTTGTTGGTGGCACAGTACATGGGGAGAACATGCAGGGCCACAGAGTAACATTCATTCTTTCCTTCTCAGATCTTCTTAATGTTAGACTGCTGAATGAGGAACCAGCCCATCATACTGGGGCATCGTAAAACCAACCATTAGCTTTGCCCGTCTGTCTTTGGGCTACTACTGTACAGTACACTCTAAAATATCCAGTCCACTCTGTACTGGGTGGTGTGCTTCTATTGCTTGATAAAGAGCCATTTAACTGTGAGAAGGCCTCCTTTCATGTGTAGTTGGCTCTTTGGGCTTTGAGAAGGTCCCTAATGTGTGGACAAAACAGAAATCTTTAATGTGTGGGAGGCTACCGAGTAGGGGAAGAAGAGGTCAGGAAACCCTGAACTTAGCTGGAGCTACTGCATGCAGCAGAAGTCCTTGTGAAGCCATAGGTATTCCACAAATCTGTTACCATCTATTCATGGCTCTTTACGGAGCCTGTTATGGACCTCAATGAATAGAAGATCCCTTCTGGATCCTTTGCATGGAAAGTTCATTTGGGAACCAAAAAAAGATTCCCCTGTGGCATTGCCATAGTGGGCACACAGTAGAGGAAATGCACACATCTGAAGGAGAAATCTGCAAAAGTCCACACAAATAAAATAAAGGCCAATACAAAATCCTAATGTGTTGTGACTCTTTGCATTAAGGAATTAAGCACTGCGCCACCCTGCTGCCCTAACTGAATTAGAAGTCCAAAAACAAAGAACTGCGGCCCCAGTCTGAGTGCTGAAGGGCAGCAATAAGAAATCCCAGTAGGCGACTCCACAAAGTCAATTTGCTCACATACTGGGCAGGCAGTGAGAAGTAGCGGGCCTCTCACCGGGGTGGCTGTCAGTTTTTAGACAGATAGACAGAACTGTATTTGTCTCCAGGGGATATTTGGCTTTTTACAGAACCTCATTAAATACATAAATACATAGATAGTTAGAAAGTTAGACATGGCACTATATAATAGATAGACAGAGTTGTGTCTTTGCACAAATTCAGGCGGGACGCAGGTTAACAATAGGTGTTGTCTTCCTTTATTCAATATGACATGAACAATAATTGAACACTCCACAAAACTTAAAAAGAACCCTGCAGCTCCTGGCTGGCCGCCCTGATTCTTCTCTGGATCAACCCTTACCCCTCTGAACTCATCTCTGAGCTAAAAGATAGATAGATAGATAGATAGATACTATATAATGATAGATAGATAGATAGATAGATAGATAGATAGATAGATAGATAGATAGATAGATAGATAGATAGATAGATAGATAGATAGATAGATAGATAGCGGGCGCTGTCGTCCCCTTGAACCCTCAGACTTGACGCCAGACACCAGGTAAAAGTCCAATAATCGACTTTATTAACAAAATAATGTGCATAAAGCACCCTCCTCTCCACAATACTCATATAATCAATACAATACATAATAATCAATAATCCTCCACTCCCAGACACGTTGCCACCCTTCTACCCAGCTCAGCTCACCCATCTGGGTTTCCCACAATCCTTTTATAGTCCGTGACCCAGAAGTGCTTCCAAACCCTGAGTCCATGTGAATTCCTAGCACTTCCGGGTCAGATCAAAAGTCTTCTTTTCATCCCGGAAGTACATCATTCCTCCTGTCGCTGTGACTAAGACGTACTTATGGGTTATAGGGCGTGTACAAGTCTCTGGGCCTCAGTGCAGCATCCTCTGTTGGCCCCCAAGGTATCCAGCAGGGCTGTAAAGGAAAACTCCACTGTCCAGGATTCCCTGCTGCCATTCAGGGCACCTCCATACTGCAGGGAGGGCTCCACCTGGTGGCCTGGGAGTATTGGCCGGGATGACTGGCCGGCCATATTTCACAATAGATAGATATGAAAGGCACTCTATAATAGATAGATAATCAGGAAAGGCACAATATAAGAGAGAGACAGACAGATAGAGAAATAGGAAAGGCACTATATTAGATACATACTGTACATTTTTACACATACAATAGTCAGAACACGTACCAGAATGGCTGAAAAAGGAAGAAAACTGTAAAGAAAGAAAACATTTGTCGTGGTAGTCCCAGTTCCAGTGAGGTGTTCGCTGTACAGGCATATTGCTGTGTGTATAAAGGACCCTCATTGCATTACTTGACACACTGATAGATAGATAGATAGATAGATAGATAGATAGATAGATAGATAGATAGATAGATAGATAGATAGATAGATAGATATGAAAGACACTATAGATAGATAGATAGATAGATAGATAGATAGATAGATAGATAGATAGATAGATAGATAGATAGAAATGTTCTATAATGTATAAATTACTAACTATAACTAACCACCCTCTTCAAACCCACCAGAATCACAGAAACACTTAGTAAAGATTAGCAAGCATTCAGAACGTTACAACAAGTGATTTAGTGGTCACAGGGATTATGATGAGAAAACACTTGTGTGGTTTTTCTGGTGTTTCTCTTTAAAAGTCAGACTCTGAACTTCTCGATGGCCCTGTGCACACACACACACACACGTATTCATACGAGGATAAATCAAAAAAGCAAAGGCTGTTTCAGAATTATGCGGTAACCACAACAGACAGAAGCTGACGCAATATAACACATTTATGATGGCTTAGGGGTAATTTGAAGACACACACAGCTCCGCGCTCTGCTGTTGAAGCTGAGGTTAGATGAACATGGACGCTCCAGTGTGGGATTACCTCATTGTAGAACAACACGTCGTCGTGAGATCTGGATGCTTTGTTGCAGGATTGCCTCGTAATGAGTGGCAGTGAAACCTGCTGAAATTCACCGAGGGATTTTACAAATGTTTGGGTATCCATATTACGCAAACTTCATGGTACCCCAAGTCATCACACACTCTGGCCTGTGCAGATCCATAGCTGATATCAAACGTGTGTGGCAAAGGGGACAATGTCATCTGTCGGTCTTCTCTGATGAAGGCATTCGTCACGTCGACGTGTGTGTGTTTTGATGGTCAAGCAGATTGTGCTTCGTTGGTTAGACTTGTTCTTCCTGCCTTAAACCTCCTTAAACCTCTGTGCCCGCTCATAAACGTATCATTGAGTCATGGCTGCTGTCCTTCTGCACTGAGCCAACATACTATGGTGAATTTCAGCAGGTTTCCCTCCCTACGTCATTACGACGCACTGTTCAACAATCGTGTAATCCTGCAGCGGAGTGTCCATGTTCATCTGACCAACAGCAGAGTGCTGAGCTGTGCGTGTGTTCAGATTACCCAGAAGCCACCACAAACATGTTGTATTGTTTCAGCTGCTATCCATTGCGGTTACAGCGGAATTTTCAAATTGCCTTTTTTTGATTTACCTGTGTGAATATACATATACATACCGTTCTTCTTCTCCCTCCTAGCTTTCAGTTATATGAGGTCACCAAGGTGGTGCCGCATCCCTATCATTGTTTGACTCTTTTTTTACCATATATATATATATATATATATATATATATATATATATATATATATATATATATATATATATATATATATATATATATATATATATACAGTATATATATATCTGTGGTGGGCTGGCACCCTGCCCGGGGTTTGTTTCCTGCCTTCCACCCTGTGTTGGCTGGGATTGGCTCCGGAAGACCCCGTGACCCTGTAGTTGGGATGTAGCAGGTTGGATAATGGATGGATGGATGGATATATATAAATATATACAGTATATATATGTAGTCACACATGCGCAAGTAGGGGGCAGCTAAAGGACCCGTCGTGTGTGTACCCACAAGACAGGCGGTAGAGCCAGTGCACTAACCCATCTCTCTGCTCTCTCACAGGAAGGATGATCCACAAAAGAGCCTGGGGCCGTGACTTTACTCCCCGTGTTACAACCAGACGATCGGACTCCTTCTGCATCACATAAAGTCACATGTGGTCCCTCCCAGATGACATCGCCTTGCTCCTAGTATTCCCCATTGTTCCCAACATCCTTTTCGCCGTCCCCGCATCTACAAATACACCATCTTGCCACCAACGTGTTGTCTGTGCTGATATATGCAGCTACGCTGTTTGTACTGACCAAAAAGAGAAAGAGTGATACTATGCTGGGACGCTTTCCCCAACCCTTAATATTGTTTCCGTGTGCTTCTTTTTACAATATATATATATAAATATATATATATATATATATATAGAGAGAGAGAGAGAGAGAAAGAGAGGAAAGACATATCTATCCATTAAATTAAAAAATCTTGGGTCGAGATGTGATCATCTAGGAGAGACACTTTGAAATCCTGCGAGACTTCTTGCACGTCACGCCCTACTTACAAACAATTTTTGGAGACACCTTAATGTCCTGCGAGACAAGGAAGTGAGACAAAAGGACAGCTGCTGTACGGGCTTTTAAATGACCGTCGCACAGCACGACAAGCAGAACACGCAGCTCTAAAGCAGCTGATCTGTCCGCATCTCCTTAGCGTGTGTTCAGCCCCCTCCAACCCCACTTCACAACGCGATCGGCAGAGCCGCGAAGAGGCAAGCGTGGCGCCCGGCAGGGGTTTGTTTAGGGGGTGGGCAAGTGAAGCGAGTAGGGGGCAAAGCTCCATAGTGTATACATATATAAAATTAACATCTGGTTCAAAAAGCACGTTCACAGACACAAGTCTGCAATTAGACAGACTCCATGATGGAAGAGTAGCCAGTTAAGAGGTGGGCTCAGGGGACTGGAACCCGGAAGTGATGTCACTCATCTTCCCGTCACCAGTCGTCAAGTCTGCATAAGAAAGGTGAGGAGTGGCGTCAGGCAACAGCGCCAGCCCCTGACGTGGGGTGGAATTGCCATTCGGTGAGCCCTGAAGTCGTGTGTGACAATATCTACATATACGGCCATAGTGTCACCCAATCACAGGGGGACAGTCTGTCACAAATTCATTCAGAAAACAGCCAAGCAGCACTGGCATCAGAAGTGCTGACAGGGTTACGGGATTCAGACCTGAATTAACCGGTCGCCCCACACGTTCACTGTTATTTATGTATACAGCCAGACAGACAGCTCATTGATTGATGTTTTACCGCATACAGTACGCTGTTTGTTTGGGAATCACACAGCCACGCCACTCATGGGTGTGTAAAATCCTAAAGAAGCAGTGGTGGGCTTAGCCTCAGTGGTGACGCAGCGATGTATCACCCCCTTGGAGATTTCTGAGGCAGAGACGCGTGTCTGAGAAAATGAATTTCTGAGTTCCAACTTGCCATTCTGGATGATTGACTCTAATCTGAACATTTCGTTGACGTCTCCGAAGGCGGACGCCGTCTGTGTGAGTGTGCGCTTCTCACCTTCAAAGACAGGCGGAGTGCGTGCTGTGTGTGCAGCTGAGGACGTCCCACCACATGCTGTAATGAGCTCAGATGGCGGTGTGGTGGGCACTGCTGCCTCATGGATCCAGCATGCCACCCCGCCATTATCTGCATGAAGTGTACGGGAGCTGATCTCGGGTGCTCTGCTTTTCATGCCAGATTAAGAGGCCCAGTGTTTGGTGTGAGTGTGGCTGTACATGATACTGTGGCACAGGTGCCCGCCCAGAGTTGGTTCCTGCGGTACACTCAGCGCTAGGACAAGCTGTGGGTGATCTGACATTGAACCGCATTATTGCCATTTTGATTTCCTGTCACGTGCAGACAGAACAATAAAATTCTTACCTGTGTATCTCCCACAGACAAGTGACAGCTGGACAGCAGCAATATGTCACTTGTCACACGCGTGTGTCAGAGGGTCACCCTTTGAGCTCATAGTTACACCCGGGCTAAGAGGTGGCGCCATTGCTAGCTGCGTTGTCTTCGTTTTCCCGCCCCACCACAGCACCGAGGAACCTCCCAGTAAGGGCAGCTGACTCCGCCCCTTACGCTCCCTGGGACCCCCTTATCAAAATGTGGTGAGGCAAAGATCAGGGCAAGGGGGCCAAACTGTTTCTAAAGGCCTCAAGAAGTGTGAAATGGAAGAAGTTTGGAACCACCAGGGCTCTTCCTAGAGTCGGCTGTCCAGTCAAACTGAGCAACCAGGCAAGTAGGGCCTTGGTCCAGGAGGCGATCAGAACCCAGTGGTCCTCTGCTGTGGTGGGACGACCACCTGAGCGGAACTCTACTACTCAGGCTGCACTGTTTGATAGACCCCATCCCCTCATGGCCTTGTATGCAGACTAGAACGATCCAAATGGAGGATCTGAGGTTATGCCCCCCTAGGAGAGCACTGAGCTCGGCTGTATCTGCTCAGATATAGCGCCCTGGCTGCTCACTGCCAGTTTACCGCGTGGCAGGTTCATCTCAAAGTGACCAGCAATGAATCAGTAGAGCGTGATGTGTGATCAAAATCTATGGCAGTGCCACCACGCCAGCCGCCTCCCTTTTGTCTCAGATTCACAGATCAATTAGTCAGCCCATCACATTCCCTGCCGTCTGCCTCAAACATCACCCGTCACTCAGCTCTCCCGCCCACTTGTCTCTTTCATGCCATCCACGAGGATGACCCTCCATGTCCTGCCCCCTTTTCAGCCAAATGCCCGGCTGGAGGTCCTGCTATTTCCAGTCGCCCAGGCAACTCAAGTGGCAAAAAGAACAATTTGCCTTGGCCTTCTTCTTCAACGACTTTCTTCCCTTTCTTTCTCCTGCTTTGACGTCTTCATCTTCAGCCCTTCTATTCACCCCAGACGTCACCACCACAGCCTGCTGTGCAGTCACCTCGCCCCGTGACCTTCTGGGTGGCGGGTGGTGGGGGAGCAGGGTCAGGCGCTGACCTCAAAGGCAGCTGAGCTAAGACAATGTATACACCCCCCCCCAACACACACACACACACAGTCTTTGCTGGGGGTCCATCACCCAGTGACAGTCATTCCTCAGGAATTCCAAGCAGGCAGAAGGCTGTCGCCGCGGAGGCTGAATGAGAGTTCATTCAAGTCGTCCGTCGGTTTGCTGGTCTGTCAGACGGCCAACTCACGAGAAAAAATGAAATCTCCAGCTCTGGGATGGGACAACGTCGGGGTGGATGGGGGTCCTGCTACACGTGTGGGGTAGATCTATGCATAAGTGGCTCCGGGGTCTTGGAGTCATTATGGAGACTTTGTGTTGATGGGTGGAGGTCACAGGCCACCCTGCCACAGGTATGGTTAGGGTTTGGTGTGGAAGGTGACGTGCTGGGGAGGCTAAAATATACATTTACATACTAATTGATTTTCTCTTTTCTAAGAGTACTCATAAAATGTTTTGGGGATCTGAGCAGATTGAGATTCCTGAGACCTTCATCTTTCCTTATTTTCAGATATTGTATGATGGACACCAGTTGTTTTGGCTCATTTTGTATCTCATTATTGTTTGGCGGAGTTTGAAACCACTGGTATAGACTGTATATGCAGTATATTGAAATACGCCATCTACTGGTCAGGTACATCACAGGGCACCTGGCAGCCTCCGCTCCCCTTATACCACCACCAGGCGTTGAAGGAGATGACTTCTTGAGCAGCAATCCCCCTAATGTGCTGTCTGCCCCAACACCCCAGGGCTATATACAGCCACCTCTATTAAACTTGTGTATATAGAGAAAGGCACTATATAAACGGTTGTTTATTTGATAGAATAGTAAATGTGTACTTTAACACCCCCAGCCCGTCACCTTCCACACCAAACCCTAACCATACCTGTGGCAGGGTGGCCTGTGACCTCCTCCCATCAACACAAAGTCTCCATAATGACTCCAAGCCCCCAGAGGCCACTTAAGCATAGATCTAGACCACACGTGTAGCAGGACCCCCATCTACCCCGCCGTTGTCCCATTCTCATGAGTTGGCTGGCTGATGCCAACATGAACCGAAGCTCCTGACCTGAATCTGTAGGATTTGATGCATTGTGCTGCTGCGGCTGCCCCATGTTTGGCTGATCAGAACATGGCACGGATAAGCAGGTGCACAGATGTCCCTAATAATTTGCCAAGTGATTGCATGTGCCACCTTATTGACCTCAGATGTGTTTTTGAGAAGGTAGGGTCTGCCATACTTTATGAAGGCCATCTTGGAAGCCCAGACCTGCCCGTTTGGCAGTTATACAGTGCACTTTCATCACAGAGAGAAGAACCCCCCCACTCCAGCCCCGCTAGCAGACCACCTTGGTAGGACTGGTACTGTCCTATGGCATGTCCATTTTGATGGTGAATTATTATTGATCGATAGTAACACTCTCAGGCCTGAGGTAGGGGGGTCTTCCAGGATGACGGTCCTGTCTGAGATGCAGCATTCCCATTCCGGAGCTGGTCTGATCCGTTCTCTCTGTCTCTTTCTCTCAGTTGCAGCCGTCCACTTTATGAATGCCGAGCCAACAACAGGGCTGAGTAACAGTCAGGGGGGCCAATCCACAGATAAGGGGTGAACATTCAGAGTCAGCAGAGCAACCGCCGGTTCGTTGCACACGCTCAGCTTACTAAACGTCCTGAATGTGGATGAAGGTCTGCAAGTTGTTGAGAAGTGGGGAGGTAGAAGTGTTTCAGGGCATCCATGTGGAGAAATGATGCACGTCGTGGTTTCTGGGTTTCAGCTGACACTCCTCCTACATGCCATTAATACAACTCAGAGCGCAGCACAGCGCCTCCCCCAGGAAAAGTGAGAAACTGCACTCGGTGGCTTGTGAATCAAAAATAAGAACTGCAGGTGGCTGAGAGGCCAGCAGCTTCAGAGTCCCGGGTTCAAACCCCAGCTCGGCCACTGCCTATGTGGAGCTTGCATGTTCTCCCAGGGTCTTGGTGGGCTTTCACCCAGCACCTTTACTTTAAGAGACAATTCTAAATAAGTTTATACAGCGCCGGTAAAAAGTCTGGGAAGTTGTCACGTTTTGTGATTCTACAACTTTGAATCTCGGTGGATTGAATTTGTCTTTTTCCACACTTCTTCCTCTTCTTCTTCTTCATTGTTTCAAGCTTCTACTTTTCAACAGGAAAATGATGGCTGCATTTATCCTTCCCTCAGGTCTGACCAGTCTCCCTGTCCCCAAGTCGTGGCGCTGCCACCACTCTGCTTCACCGTAGGGTTGGCATCAGGCAGGGGGTGAGCAGTGCCTGCTCTTCACCAGACATAGCACTTGGAGTTCTGCCCAAAGAGTTCAGGTTTTGTCTTTCTTCTCCTTCTCTCAGAGACCTTTAAACTGTCATGTGCTGTTCACACAACTGTGGGGTCCGCCCAGCCGCTCCACCATAGACAGCCGATTGATGGAGTGCCGCTCAGGTGGTCGTCCTTCCAACAGGTTCGTCCATATCAGCAGAGGACTTCTGAAGCTCTGTTAGTGACCGTTGGGTCACTGACCACCTCCCTAAGACCATCCATCCATCCATTATAGTTAGTATCCTAACTACAGGGTCATGGGGATCTGCTGGAGCCAATCCCTGCCTACATAGGGCACAAGGCAGGAAACAAACCCTGGGCAGGGCGCCAGCCCACCTCTGAGTGCACACACACACACCAAGCACACTTGGGACAAATTAGGATTGCCAGTCCACCTAACCTGCATGTCTTTGGACTGTGGGAGGAAACCCACACAGACACGGGGAGAACATGCAAACTCCACGCAGGGAGGACCCGGAAAGTGAACCCCAGTCTCCTAACTGCGAGGCAGCAGTTCTGGCCCAATTGTTCAGTTTGGTGGGACAGTTATCTCTAGGAAGAGTCCTGGTGGTCCCAGATTTCTTCCATTTCACAATTCTCGAGGCCGCTGTGCTCTTTGGAATATGTAAAGCTTTAGAAGTGGCTTGATCCCCTTGGCCTTGTCGGAGCAGACTGGCACAGACAACCTCAGCCCCAAAAAAGGCACTCGGAGTCTCGGGACGGGCAGCAGAATCAGGCCTTCTTGTACGCCGCACATGCAGACTCACTTCAGATGACTTGAGTGATCAGCCATGGACAGCTCTTCCATTTATATTACACAAGTCATTATTCATCCTCATCTGACCCCTCAACACTTCCACCATTATTTCTCAGCTGGGGGGTCTCAAACCCCTCTCTGTCCATCATGTCTGTCTGACATGGCCTACCTGTACTCCCTACTCACTCGGCACTTGCTGCCGTTATCTACAGCCGAAGAGTTCACATTCCCTGTCTAAGCGAGGGGTCCGTCCTTCTCCAGCTCCCCTGCACATCGAACCTTTGGCTTATGAACTACTGGAGTTTCTACCTCATACAGAATAATAAAAAATATGTCGGCATGAGCCTTTTAAGTCCTAACTCTTACATCTTAATGCTTAGTGAAATATAACACTTACTTTCTCATGTGCTTATAATATACTACTCAATAAAATGAAATGAACCCTTTTTAATGAGAGTATAGCATCAAGTCAGTGACACTTCTGGGCTGTTGATCTGGTCAGTGAAGTGGCAGAGGGGCTTGTTCATCAGTTTCAGCTGCTTTGGTGCACTAGAGGGGCAAGAAGGAGACGACCCCCCGAACAGGAATGAATGGTTTAACAGATGGAGGCCACTGACATTTTTCCCTCCTCATCTTTTCTGTTTTGTCACTCGTTTTGCATTTGGCTACGGTCAGTGTCACTACTGGTAGCATGAGGAGATACCTGGACCCTACAGAGCTGGCACAGGTAGTCCAACTTCTCCAGGATGGCACATTAGAAGGTTTGCTGCGTCTCCCAGCACAGTCTCAAGGGCATGGAGGAGATTCCAGGAGACAGGCAGTTACTCTAGGAGAGCTGGACAGGGACCCTCGTAGAAGGACCTTAACCCCTCAGTAGGTTTGACCGGTACTTGCTGCTTTGGGCAAGGAGGAGCAGGATGAGCACTGCCAGATCCTACAAAATGACCTCCAGCAGCTAGACCACTGGTGTGAATGTCTCTGACCAAACAATCAGAAACAAACTTCATGAGGATGGCCTGAGGGCCCAATGTCTTCTAGTGGGCCCTGTCCTCACTGCTCGGCACCGTGGAGCTCGATTGGCATTGCCAGAGAATACCAGAATTGGTAGGTCCACCACCCGTGCCCTGTGCTTTTCACAGATGAGAGCAGGTTCACCCTGAACATATGTGACAGACGTGAAAGAGTGTGGAGAAGCCATGGAGAACATTATGCTGCCTGTAACATTATTCAGCATAACCAGTTTGATGAGGGGTCAGTGATGGTCTGTGGAGGCAAATCCATGGAGGGACACACAGACCTCTAAGGCTAGACAACGGCACTTTGACTGCCATTAAGTATTGGGATGAAATCCTTGGACCCATTGTGTGACCCTATGCTGGTTCAGTGGCTCCTGGGTTCCTCCTGGTGCACGACAATGCCCGGCCTCATGTGGTGAGACGATGAAGGAATTGATACCATTGACTGGCTCCCCACACTCACTCGCCTGACCGCAATCCAATAGAACACCTCTGGGTGGGACATTATGTTTCCATCCATCTGACGCCTCAGACTGTCCAGGAGCTCAGTGATGGTCTGGTACAGATCTGGGAGGAGATCCCCCAGGACACCATCCATCGTCACATTAGGACGTTGTCAGGTATGCATACAAGCACGCGGGGGCCATACAAACTACTGAGTACGATTTGGAGTTGCTGCAATGAAATTTTGGCAAAACGGACTCGCCTGCCTGGCACATCATTTTGTTCCCTTTGATTTTCAGGGTGTCTTTGAATTCAGCCCTCTGTAGGTTGATGATTTTCATTTCCATCAAACGATGTGCCATCCTTTCATTCCTAACACATTACCAGTCCATATAGGTAGAGATAGACATTGAGATCTGATGTGTTTTCAACGAGTTCCTTTCATTTTTTTTGAGCAGTTTACTTTTGTCGTACGTGTAGATCACCAATGTTAAGAATTCACTTTTCCATACCTTGCTCCTCTGGGCCTCTCCACCATTTGGTCGCAGGGGTCTACAGGAGCCCTCATGGCTCGGTTTTTGTTCTGACCTACAGTGTGAGTCGTGGGTCCTTCTATACACACCTCTATGTGTGTCTTTCTAAATGATGTCCAGTTTGCCAATCAAGTTCTAGAAACATCTCCAGGAGAATTAAAGCAAACAGGAGGTTCATGAGTGCTGCAGCAAAGAGTCCGAATACTCAAAGGAAAGAGAAATTCCAGCTTTTGATTTGGAATGAATTGGTAAACCTTTCTGAAACACGCCTTCACTTTGTCATCCTGGTTACTGAAGGAAGACTAATGGCAACTGATCAGCCACAACATTACAAGCACCGGCCCTCCCTGTGTTGACCCACAGGCGTCCTGTGGTCTCTGCACCAAGACGGCAGCAGCAGCAGGTCCTTGAAGTCCCACAACGTTGCGAGGTGGAGCCTTCCATGGACGGGACTTGACTTACTGAAACGCTCAATCAGATTGAGATCTGGAGGACTCGGAGGCCAAGTCAGCACCTTGAATTCCTTGTGAGGTTCCTGAACGATTTTTGCAGTGGGGCAGGAGAAGCCACTGCCATCAGAGTAGGCCATTAAAGGGGTGTACGTGGTCTTCAGTGATCTTTAGGTAGGTGGTGGGTATTAAAGTAACACCCACAAGAACATCAGGACCCAGCAGAACATCACCCAGAGCATCACAGGATGTCTCCTTCCCATAGTGCATCTTGTTGCCATCTGTTCCCAGTGACGCACACCTGATGTAAAAGCTCAGGTTCATCAGACCAGGCCACCTTCTTCTACTGCTCCCTGGTCCAGTTCTGACCTCACATGCCCATGGTAGGCACTTTTTGTGGTGGTCAGGGATCAGCACGGGCAATCTCTCCTTGGCAAGCTGTGGCGCACTGAATGTTCTCACACCTTTCTCTCTTGGCCAGCATTCCGCTTTTTCAGCCGTTTGTGCTCCAGTAGTTTGGACCACACAGGATTGCCTTCACTCCCCTCGTACATCAATGAGTCTTGAGCGCCCATGACCCTGTCGCCAGTTCACGGGTTGTCCTTCTGTGGACCTCTTTTGGTGGTGCTGACCACTGCATACCAAGAACACCCCACCAGACCTGTCATTTTGGAGCGATTCTGCCCCAGTTGTCCAGCCATCACAGTTCGGGCCCCCTGTGAAAGTCGCTCAGTTCCTCGCTCTTGCCTATTTTTTCCGTCTTCCAACAGATCCCCTACATGAACGGACTGTTCATCTGCTGGCCTAACGCATCCCACCCCGTGACAGGAGCCATTGTAACCAGATCATCTATGGTATTCACTTCATCTTGGGTGGGATGTGAAGGGGGGGGGTCTGAATTCTGCTCGTGTCTTAATCAGAAACGCTGATCTGCATGGTGGCCTTGCCACCGGATGAGCAATTTCCAAAAACTTAACAAACGTCCAGCAAAGACACAGGGACACGCGGTCGAGAGAAACCCAGAAAGGACATATGGAAGAAGCGGCCACGAAGCGCGGTGCTCCGGAAGACTTGAGGGACCTTCAAAACTCGACTTGACAGTGTCAAGTGGAGCTTGCTGGGCCGCATGGTGACCTCTCGCCACAGTCTGTCTAATGTTTGATTGGTCAGAGTGGTCTGGTCACTCACGGACCACCATATTTATACCAGTGAGCTGCTCTGCAAGTTCATGAGTGTCCATGGTGGTCTCCTGCTTGTCCCATGTGGTGCCGTCACGCGAGAAGAGCTGCAATTCGGATTCAGGCCTGACGTCAAAAGCAGCCACGTCAGTTGGCAGAACACACCAGGTTCACTTTTTATCTCGCCGCTGGACGTCCACATGGACAGTTGAAATGCCAAGGGAAATGGCTAAGAAGAAGACACTGCCCACGTAGGTCGATAAAAAAAAAAAAAAAGCCGGGCTTATTTTTAGAAGCTGAAAGGATATTAAAAGATTCAAAGGGGAAAAAGCAATTAGGAAAAGGAATTTCAAGAATTGCAAACATCAGGAGAGGGGGAATTTCCCTGGATAGTCAACAGGCAGCGGAAGAGTGGAAAGCCCAAATTTGGGCAGCCTCAGATGGCATTCGTCCACCGAGAGCGGCAGGCCTTTGTCTGAACCGGAGCTGGGCCCGCGCGCTTGGCGGGGGTGGAGGCGGCGCGGCAGACACGTCTTTTTTTCGGGAGTGCGTGCGGCTGACCTCGTGCTCAGAGCGTCTCTCTCTTCGGCTCGGCGTGAGGCGGACCTCACAGGTGCTTATCCGGACACCTGCGTGCGAGGCGGCCTCTAATCACAGCAGGCCGTCATTAAGAGCTGGCAGGGCGCTGAGGGGAACGAACAATGGCCAGCGTCTGACCTCGGGCCACCAGGATGCCAAAGACAATGGGCTCTGGTCCAGTGTGGCCTCATTATCGGCAGGCTGGCACGCCACAGGCCACATCAAAGGAGCAGTGAGAGCCGAGCAGGGTCAGCACCCCCCACTACCACCACCACACATCCCCATAATGTCTGCCAGTCCAACTAAGCATCCTGATCAGGATGTCAAGAGACAATAGGCTTTGGACCAGCATGACCTCGTTATCAGCAGGCTGGCACATCAAAGGAGCTAAAGGGGGTCATGACCCGCAGGACCTCTTCCGAGAGCACCAAGCCCACCAGCCCAAATGTCCTCCAAGAGAGAAGACCCTGAACCAGCATGGCTTCAGTATCAGTAGGCTGGCACATCACAAGGGGACAGAAGGAGAAGTGAGAGTCGAGCATCCCTCTGCCAGACCCCAGTAGCACCGAGTCGGCTGTTACAAGTTTATAGGAATGCAGAACCGGTGGGGGGGGTCCACATGTCCAAAATGGTGTCCATGCCAGAATGCTGAAGACAAAGGGCTTCCGGTTCAGCATGGCCTCATTATTAGCAGGCTCAAAAAGAGATGTGACAGATAAACCCACGTGTCACACCCTAGGTGGTGCCAGTGACATTTGTCTAGCATCAGACAAAGCAGGAGAGCCAAGCAGGGTCAGCCTCTCAATTCCTGTCCAAACTGGCCATAGCACCCCCAGCTATCCAGATCAGAAAGCCAAAGACAGTGGGCTCTGGTTCAGCGTGCCCTCATTGTTGGCAGGTTGGCACACCACAGACTAATTGAAAGAGGAGTTGTGATGGATGAACCCAGGCGGTGTCCAGGTGCAGATGCCACACACACCATAGATGGCATCCAACAAAAGATGAGAGCCAAGCTGGGTCAGCCTCACAGTAACTGCCCTTGGTACCCCCATTCAGGCATATCAGAATGCCAAAGACAGTGGGCCATGGTTCAGCATGGCCTTATTATTAGAAGATTGGCATATCACAGGCTAGTTGAAAGAGCTGTGGCAGATGAGCCTGGTTGGCACAACCCAAACAGTGTCCAGGTGCAGAAGCCAAAAGCAGTTGGCTACCATCAAGCAAAGAAGGAGAGCCAAGCAGGGTCAGCCTCTCAATTCCTGGCCGAACTGGCCATGGCACCCCCAGCTATCCAGATCAGAACATCCAAAGACAGTGGGCTCCAGTTCAACATGGCATTGTTATTGGCAGGTTGGAATATCCCAGACCAATTCAACTGAGTTGTGCCAGATCAACCCAAACAGTGCCCAGATGCAGATGTCAAATACAACTGATTGTGGACTCGTCACAGATAGCATCAAACATCAAAGTATGAGAGCCAACCTGGGTCAACCTCTCAAGATGGCCATGGTACCCCAGCATCCAGATCAGACTGCCAAAGACAACCGGCTCCAGTTCAGCATGCCCCCATTATTAACAGGTTGGCACACCACAGGCCAATTCAAAGGAGTTGTGACAGACAAACCCAGACAGTGTCTACGTGCAGATGCCAGACACACATAGATAGTACCCAACAAAAGATGAGTGCCAAGCTTGGTCAGCCACTCAATTGCTGTTCTAACTGCCCTTGATAACCGCATTGTGCAGATCAGAATGCCAGGGACAGTAGGCCGTGGTTCAGCATGACCTTATTACCAACAGATTGGTATACCACAGGCCAAGTCAAAGGACGGACAAACCCAAACAGTGCCCAGGTGCAGATGCCAGACACACCACAGACAGCATGAAATAAAATATGACAGCCAAGCTGGGTCTGCCACCCAAAATACCCTAAGGACCCCCAACACCAGATCAGACAACATGTGGCATGTTGATTAGTACATATAAGTAAGAAATTCATTATAAAGACCTTATGAAGAGGAAGAGCGTCAGACACAACACTGCATTGTTACTGGAATGCTGCCACCTCCAAGTTCCAATATCACTCTGCCTTGCAGCCTGTTAGTATCCATGGCAACAGGATGACCAG
This sequence comes from Polypterus senegalus, assembly GCF_016835505.1. Lineage (NCBI taxonomy): Eukaryota > Metazoa > Chordata > Cladistia > Polypteriformes > Polypteridae > Polypterus > Polypterus senegalus. Next base: position 13,662,268 of record NC_053171.1, read on the forward strand.
TGTGGCCTCATCCCTAGCAGGCTGACCATCTGACAAAATATTCAAGAAGACATGAGTGCTGTGTGGGGTTTGCAACCCACAAACTCAATGGCTTATTGAGCCAAAGCCCAACTCAAGCCCCCAGGTCAACATGGCAGACAGATTGTTGGCTTCAACATCAGCAGGCAGGCCCATCACAAGGAGACAGAAGGAGCCATGGGAGTCCACAATCCCCTGCCAATCTGGCAGGTCAAGTTGGTATCTCAGTCAGGATAACAAATTCTTTAAGTGCAGAACCAGTGGGGTCTCATTACTGCACTATGTCTGCATGCCCAAATCGATGTCCATGCCAGAATGCCAAAGACAGTGGGCTCTGGTTCAGCATGGCCTTATTATTAGCAGGCCGGCACTGATCAAAACAGTTCTGACAGATCTGCCTGGTTGGTAGACCCCAGACAGTACCGCAGTGCAGATGCCAAAGATAATTTCCTGGCATCAAACAAAGCAGGATCATCCTCTTCATTAATGTGCCCAAATATAGCAGCGTCCAGATCCAAACACCAGAGACAGTGGGCTCTCGCATGGTGTGCCTTCTTTATTAGCAGGTTGGCACACCACAGGTCAAGTCAAAGGAGTTGTGACAGATGAGCCTGGTTGGCACAACTCAAAGAATGTCCAGGTGTCGATGCCAAACACAATTGATTCTGGACACACCATAGATGGCATCAAAGTATGAGAGCCAACCCGGGTCATCCCCTCAAGCTGCCCATAGCCTCCTGCCAGTCTGTACGCAGGACAATAAGGAATCCATGACCCACTGAATAAGAACGGATTTAGACCAGCGTGGCATGGTTACTGGAATGATGGCACCTCAAAAGCCCACCATCTTCATCTCCATCCCAAGTTCCAGTCTACCAGCCTGCTAATTTCCAAGGCAATGGGAACATGATGACCAGCGTGGCCTCATCCCTGGCAGGCTGACCGTCTGAAGCCACACTCAAGCAGACACATGTTCTGAGGAGGGCCTGCAACCCACAAACCCAACAGCTTAATGTACCCAAGCCCAACTCAAGCCCCCATTGCAAAATGGCAGTCAGATTCCTAAGGTGAAGAGTTTCAGAGCAGCATGATGGTCTCATTATTGGAAGTGGCACATCTCTGTTTCCATCAAAGGAAGAATTGAGGTGAGCCCTTCATGCTCGGTATGACCTCATTATCAGCATGCTGGCACATCACAGGCCACATCCAAGGAGGCACGAGAGATCAACAGGGTTATGAGCCCCCCAGAAAGCACCAAGCCCACCATGACAAGTATCCTGCAAGATAATGGACTCTGAACCAACATGGCTTCAATATCAGAAGGCTGGCACACCGCAAGCAGGACAGAAGGACACATAAGAGTCAAGTATCCCTGTGCCAATCCCTAAGAAAGGAGTCGAGGTCAACATCTCCACTCCCTGGATTCAACAGTGCAGTATTCTCCAGCACGTGATACTAAAGCCAACGTGGCCCCCATTAGTGAAACGTTGGCACATCCAAAAGAGTGCAGAAGGGAGGCGTCTGGGATAAGCAGGGTTGGCTTGCATACCCCTAGGTTTCAGGCCAAGGAAGTAGCCAAGGAAATGGCTGCAGGACTAGTGTGGACTCGTTACAGAAAGGGTGCTCAAGGGTCTAGGAGTCCAGCAAGGTTACAATTCCTGCTCAGACAGCGCCACGTCACCCAGCCCCAGCCATGATCCAGAAGACTTGAACATCACAGGCCCATCTACTAGAACTGAGCAGGGTCAGCATTCCTCATAGCAGGGTGCAAGACCAGTGTGGTGGCATTATTGCAAGGGTATCAGACCATCAAAGGGTGCTGAGCCATGTGGTCCCACAGAAACCCTACCAACCCTTCGGGCTGTCCATGTCACAATGCCAAAGACCATGGCCTTGGTACCAGGATGTGGGACATTCCAGGGGATGAACACATGGAGGCACATGAGAGCCACACAGGCTCAGCAGCACGGTGGTCTCGCCATGATTCCCATCATCATCTAGTCCAGAGTGCCATTCCCTGTCCTTCATGCCAGGAAGAGACAGCAAGTAAAGGATTCTGGGAAGGCACTCCTTCTGTTACGGCTCCCAGGGCTCTTGTCCGCCGAGGCCGAGGGCTGCCTCATCACTTGGCAGTCAGAAGGACAGTGGAGCCGCAGCACATACACATCAATGCCGTCCCCGCCACGCTTCCACACGCACATACAGTACACCCACCATCACCAGTCTGGTTATGCCACCACTTGTCACCGGGCAGCCCGACCTTAAACCTTTCCTCGAAGCTGCTCTGATCCTGTCAAATGCGACATCCTGTAGCTGGAACACCACCATGCCGGATGCACCCCCCCCACTTCTGTGCCAGTGGCTTATTCCAGCTCGCTGACCTCCCTGAACATCACTTACGGTGGTCATTGCCAGCGTGGTGACGTCACCCGCCACTTGTGGGACAGTCAGATTGAAATCACTGGTGACCTACTGCTGGTGCTTTCTTAGTCTGCAGAGCCATCTGGGCTGCGGGCCAAGAGTGACATCATGAGAGCAAGAAAAACAAGACGAGAGGTGCAAGTGGAGCCAGCAGACTACACAGTCGGAGACTTCCAGTATGTCTTGGCTGAGTAACACGGGGTCTCGAAGAGAGAGGCGTGCCTAGCGCTCATTGGGCAGCAGAGACACCGGCAGGAACATAAACCGCCATGGCTCTTGCTGGCCGGCACACTTGGCTCACTCTGCATGGTGCTCAGCTGTGTCCTCACTTGATTTATCCTCTCACACTCTCTTCTGCTCAGAACATTCGCTGCTGTCAGATTCGTTCATCCAGCCGTTACTGAACCCAAGTCAGGGGCACAGGGAGCCAGAGCGTGGTCGGGCAGCATTGGTTAGAAGGCAAGAACCAACTTTGGGTGGGGTACCAGTGCATAAAAGGGCACCGGCACTCACAACGCTCCAGTTTAGGGTTATCACGACATGTCTTTGGGATGTGGGTGGGAAAATCCACAAAGGCACAGGGGAGAACATGAAACCTCAAGACCTGCTGTGGCAGGACCATCAGTCATTGTCAAAGTGCTGTGCCACTCTGCCATGCCATTCATTTTCCTTCTTCACCTATTCCCCTTCACAATCTTTGTGGAGGTGTGCTTCATTTAGCAATGAATTTGAATGAATTAGAATAAATTAGAATGAATTAGAATGGATTCAATTAGCAATGGATGGTCAGAGCTTTGGCTGCTGGTTATGTCCACTACTTTCTCATATTATTTGCTTAATGCCAAGCCCCTTGGGCTCTGCCACATTTTGGGGTTGTTTATCACCAGTATTTGGTAGACTGGTCAATAAGACAATGAAATGGGGTCCAGGACCACTCAGTTCAGTTTTTCATTTCATGGTGCTCTTCTCAAAGCCTGCAGCACATCTTCTCCAAAGTAGCATCAGTGGCCAGAATACCTCGTACCGACACAGTGCCCCAGGCACCCTCACTCACTGGCGGGCAAAGCAAGCATCCCAAATGCCTCCGCCGAACTCATTCTGATCTAAAACTAGCCGTGTGAAAAAGTGAGTGCACCCCATGGAAATGGTTGACATCTTCAACATATTTGAACAGCCAATCATTAGATCTTCATGCCAACAGTGCCCACAGAGAAAGGTGATCTACTTGAACAAATGAGACACATCAAATTGACACAGCATTTTTATTCTCAGGACCTAAACAAACAAAAATGCACATTTGTCACATGGGAAAAAGTCATTGCACCCCTCCAATTATCACAAATCCATCAAATTTGAATGAGGTGCTCCAGGATTTGGAGGTGGTGGACCCTTGTTTGTCTTATTTAAACCACTGATATCGAGGGTCCAGTATTCTCGTTGCCATTGGCACGTGTAGTGTCATCACACCAAGACCAAAAGACCTCCCTAAGGCCACCAGAGAGAAGGTTGTGGATGTGCTAGGAGTCTCGCTAAAGATCACCAAATTATTTGAAATGAATCATTCTACTGTAAGGAAAGTCATCTGCAAGTACCGAAAATTTCCAATGACTTCTGGGACTGGGTGGTCCAGAAAATTCAGCTCAAAAGCTGACCATTTGGTGCTAAAAGAAGTGTCCAAAAAAGATGAAAATCTCATTGTGGGATCTGCAGCTAACTCTTGTAAAAGTGCAAGCATCTACAATAAGAACGACAAATTTGAGCATCATGTGAGGTGTGTCAGGAAAAGAGCTTTTTTATTCAAAAAGAACATCAGAGCAAGATGACAATCTGCCATTGAACATCACGGCAAAGCCCAGGCCTTCTGGACCAAAGAGCTCTGGCCAGATGAACCAAAAACAGAGTTGGTTGCCCACAGTAACAGCTGACATGTTTGGTGGAAACCAAAGGCAGCATTTCGGGAGAAGAACCTCATAGCAACTGTGAAGCGTGTTCTGGTTTGGGGTTCATGGGCTACCTCAGAGCCTGGGCAGCTTGCAGTCATCAAGCCAACAATGAACTCTGCATCCCACCAAAGTGTGCTTAAGGAGAAGGAGAGGACATCGGTCTGAAAGTTGGTGTTGAACCACAAATGGACCTTTCAACATTGATAACGACCTACAAGAGAAAATCCACCAAGAAGGGCCTGACAAAGAAGAAGGCCTAGCCAAACCTTGGATCTGAATTTCAACTGAAATGTCATGGTGGGATTAGAAATGGGCAGGACGTGGAAGAAAACTCACAAACATGTTGGAAGTGGAGGGATGCTGCATGGAGGAGCAGTCAGAAATGTCACAGAGTCGACCTCAAAGTCCGGTGTGCAGCTCTACCAAACGCCTCTGAGAAGGCATGACATGTCATTCTCTAACCCGCTTAAGTCCTGGACGGGGGCACAGGGGGGTCAGGGGGTACCGGAGCATATCCCACCTAGCACCAGGGCACAAGGCAGGAACAAACCCTGGCCAGGGTGCCAGTCCAGGGGGCAACACCACAATTCTGCGACCAAAGGTGGACTTCCTTTGTCCTCACTAGTCCATTACATCAATTGATATTCTTCTTGAATAAATGATTGAAAGCCCAGTTACCCTTGTGGTTTTATTCAAGTATGTCACCTTTACCTGCAGGCTCTGTTGGTATGAAGATCAACTGTTAACCTGCTCAGATATGTTGAAAATGTCAACAACTTCCATTTCTTACTTTTTCACGACTGAGCTAATAGAGGGGGGGGGCTTCTGTTCTGATCACTAGTCAGAAACCCCATTATGGCCACTCACCTTCACTTTATAGGACACTCAAGCCCCCAGTTTGTCCGTTCTTATTCTGCTACGTCGTGATGATTGTGGAATTCCGACGTATGGCTGACCGGCCACTTTATTAGGTACACCTGCTCAACTGCCTGCTAACACAAACCTCTAATCAGCCAGTCACAATGCAGCAACTCAATGCATGTCGGCCTGTAGGCCTCATCAAGACGACCTGTTGAAGTTCAAACTGAGCATCAGAATGGAGAAGAAAGGGGACTGAAGTGACTTTGTGGGTGGAATGGCTGTTGGTGCCAGACGGGCTTGTCTAAGGATTTTCAGAAACTGCTGATCTACTGGGATTTTCACGCACAGCCATCTTTAGGGGTTTACAGAGAATGGTCTGAAAAAGGGAAAATATCAGTGAGTGGCACACCTGTGTGTGGAAATGCCCTGTTAATGCCACAAATCAGAGAATACCAGACTGGTTTCAGTTCATAGAAAGACAACAGTAACTCAAATAAACACTCGTTACAGGTGAGGTATGCAGAAGAGCATCTCTGAACACACAACCTTGAAGCAGGTGGGCTACAGCAGCAGGAGACCCCACCGGGTGACACTCCTGTCAGCTAAGAACAGAGGCTACAATTCACACGGGCTCACCAACATTGGACAACAGAAGATGAATGAGGTCAGAGGAGTCTCGATTTCTGCTGCAACATTCAGATGGTAGGTCAGAATTTGGGGTCAACAACATGATAGCACGGATCAATTTTTAATAATAATAATTCTTTACAATTATATAGCGAAGTTCTCAAAACTCAAGAGTGCATCGGCAAGTAGGGAGCCCCTTCAACCACCACTAATGTGTAGCGCCCACCCAGATAAACAGACAGCAGCTATTATTGTGCCAGTGGGCTCACCACACATGAGCTGTCAGGTGGTGAACTGGTGAGAGAGAGGGGTGGTGATTAGGGGGGCCAGAATGACCAGGGACATCGGGATGGGATACACTCCACTCTTCACAAAGGACGCCCGGGGATCTTTAATGACCACAGAGGGTCAGGATCTTAAGGATGGTGCCATTTTAACAGCACGGTGTCCTCGTCACTGCACTGGGGCATTGGCATCCACATTCAGAGCACAGGGTAAGCGCCCCGTGCTGGCCTCACCAACACTTCTTCCAGTAGCAACCCAAGCTTTTCCTAGTTGGTCTCCCATCCAAGTACCGGCCGGACCTGAACATGCGGTGGCTTCACCTCGTTTGAAGTTTTAGTCAACAAAATATGTAACTGGGCCAGCAGCGTCCAAACATTTTCATTCACTGTACTTTGGTATACTTTAAGCGGTAAGAGCAGACGTCTATTTCACTAAGTATTTGGATGGCAGCAGCCAGCCAGACAGAAGTGACTTTCAGAAGGTAAGAGCCAGAAAGAGAAGATCTATGAAGAGGAGAGTGAAAGAAGGACCAGTGCCACCTACAGTTCATCTCTCCCCAGGCTTATAACCCATCGATCAGGGAAATATCCTTAAATATTTAACCACTCTTGTTGATTTAAGTGCAAAACTAGAATTTGCAAGAATTGTAACACCTAACTCTACCGCTCAAATGTAAGAAGATCACAGTTTGACTGTATAATGCACTAGTGAGACCGCGTGGCGACCACGCTCCAAAAGACAAAGCAGCCATTGAAGCTGTGCTGAGGAGAACAACCAAGTGAACCCAGGCCTGAAGGACATGGCCTACTGTGAAGGACCTGTTTAGTCTCGAGCAGAGGGAGGCTGCGTGGAGAGCGAATTCAGGTCTTCAAAATTCACAAAGGCATCGATAAAGCAAGTCCAGCCAAATTCCTCCAGCTTTAACTCTTTTAGGGCTGATGTCGACTTTTGTCAAAAGGAGGCGTTGATGATGGTGATCAACTGTAAACTGGGACAAAACCAACCGTTAGGTTTTAGCTGGACTCTTGCTGCTAGAAGGAAAGTTAGCTTCACTGGTCTGACCGAGATTTCCTGCACTTGGCGTGAGTAGCAAGAAGCAAACAATGGCAAAAATGGCACCGATATCTGGCAGGAGATCAAAGCGAATGCGCAAAGCAATATTTTGCCTATTATGTCTGAACTGGACTATGACTTGTCGGACTCCGATTTTGATACGAGTGATCGAAAACCAATGTGGGGTTCCAGCTCCAGCTGATTGGCCCCCAGCTATTCGTGGTGCTGAACAGGTTCATGTAGCTGACATGCCTACGGCAATGTTCGCCAGTGAGGACTGCCACTTAACAATGATGATAGGTAGAAACCAGACTGCAATAAACTGACAGTAACCGCTGCTGCTGCCCCAGCCACACGAAGACAGCCTGGCAGCAAGTCTGACGCACATTCTTGGTAAACTGGCAGCCACAGACGTTACATGTTGATTTCTGTGTGAAACCATTGCTTTTCAGAAATTGTTTTTTAGAAAGAAAATTCAACCCTCAAAGAGTTAAGGGTGTGTATTGCGGCCACATGGCGCATTTCCTGATTTGTCTTTTGTGTCTCTGTGTCATCGCCCAAACCCCTATAGTAAAACAGGCACATTGGACAGACGGCCATAAGGAGGACCTTAGTGAGGTACAGTCTGTTGCAGTAATTTCCGGGAGACTGCCGAGGTAAATGGACGCTAATTTACAGTTGAAAAAAAAAAAAATCACACGAAAAGGCAGGAGAAGGAGGACGAGACTGAGCACAACCTTGGTGGTGGAGAATACAAACACGGTCTCTCCGCGGCCAGACAGGAGGTCACCTCACTTACACGTCAACGCCATTTCCAATCTGTAGGTGGCCACCTCGCAGACTTCATCGGCCGACACGCTCTAGGATAGAAGCGGACGGGACGGTCAAGTGGGTTTAGATTGGGTGAGCTTGATTTTTCAGGGATAGCGCGTTTTGGGAGACTCCGCAACAAAGAGGAAGAGGAAAAAGGACGAACTGCGTGGACTTTGGGTGTTGCCTCTGCTCGAAGAGTTTTTCTTTTCGTGTTATTTGTGGACTGTATGTGTTGGTCGGCGCTACAGATTAGATTGCCCCCGTTTACGTTTGTGTCTTTTTATTTAATCGCTCTAACACAATATTTGTTCTCCGCTTTGTCTGTTGCTCTCTGGGTGGTTTCGTTATTTTAATTATATTATTTAAATCTATCAGTATTGTAGGAAGGGGTGCGACGGTGATTTAAGGCTGACCTGCTATCTGATCAAATGCCCTATGATGAATTACGTACTCCAGGCCATCAGTAGAAATTAACGGGGACTGAAGCCAGGAAGCACTTTCTCTCCTCAAAAGAGTTGTGGGAATTTAGAACAAACCACCAAGACATGGAGTTGAAAGCAGAAACTTTGAGAATTTTTAAGATGGCTCTGGATGTGATGTTGGGACAGCTTAGCTAAACAGATGAGCTTGATGGAGTGTAGGGCCTCCTCTCCTTTGTCAAATGTCAGATATATCGGCTCTCGTCTGTCATTCCTCCGTCGTCTTGGGTACTGCGACAGGTGCCCTCATTATTAACACAACAGTCATTTGTGTTAAAAGTGGTCCCAGGAGCCCCCAGACTGTGTGTGCTTACAGGGAAAATGTGAGGTCACCCGAGTGTCCAAAGGAGGGCCCCTTAAACAAAGTGCTACCTCTGGTAAGTGGGCCAACAGCTCTTAGAGGGGACAGAGACTGAGGGAAAGCCACCGCTGTGACTGATATTTAGCACAAAAGTAAAAGAACACACTTTTCAATTGCAGCTTATGAAATGGATGGATGGCCAAAACACTTCGCACCTAGAGGTGTCCATTTTTGATGCTCAATAACGGGCTGACTACCCAATAACCTAATGTGTCTGCTCACACCCACCAAAACAGAAAACTCCGCTCACGGTTTCCTCGCTTTTACTGGGTAACCCTGCCGAACCCCAGACGTGCCTGTTAGAAGGTCCACTCCCATCACTCCCACCCCTTCCTGACTCCATCACTGCCCACCGATTCTGCTCAGCACCTTTCTGTGTCCACTCACTCACAGTAGACATGGAGCCCAAACACCTCTTATTACCCAGAAATCCCAGGACCCTGACGGGTCTACACCCTCACTAGTTGTCAGATTCATGTTACATAACCTTGTGACCCTAAACATTATGCCCAACTATGAAGTCATATATGATAACACCTGCCTTCACAGACACCATCAGTCGACTTTATTGATGCAACTTTTTGACATTTTCATTCAGTCTTTGCTTGGCGGTGTCATTTTCTCTGCCATCTTTAACCTGAATTGTCTCCGTTTAGGGTCCCTTAGTACCCAGCAGTGGATGGAACAGTTGCTTTGCAGTAGGCACTATTGCCCGCTCAATAAAACCCCCACCAACCCCAACCAGATCTCGGCAACGTTGCACCACATAAAGGATCCTTCATTTTAGCCGACCTCCTGTCCCAAGTGGGCAGTGTGCAGATGCCCATGCATTACCAGCCCTACCCGCAGGCTGGCGTTATCAAAACCGTAGATGCAACAGAGTAAATTTAGGAAGCAGCAGTTTCAACAGAGCAAGGGTGCACTGCATCAGGTGGCCAACCACCGCCTTAAAACGTCTGGACAAGTGGGGCGTTGGGGGTGCCAGAAGGGCTTGCAGTCTTAACTGAATGAGCTGTGTCAGCTTGTGAGCTTCCAGTGGCATCGACAGAATCTGGCATGTTCAAAGCAGATGCCAGTATACTGCCTTCCTTTGCTGAATTGGTGTTGCCAACATGGGAGTGTTCTGTCGTATGAGCCTCAAAGCTCTGCAGGAGGAGGCCGGCAGCATCTGCGCCAGCATCCGCGCCAAGCAGCTGAAGGGTATGTGGTTCCCCCTGGGCACTGCGGATGATTAGTAGTTTGGGCTGGGTGGTGGACGCAAAACCAGCCCTGGGGCCTACAGAGACCTCCCCCGAGGTGCCATCCTCAATGGCCTGAACTTCTTCCACACACACTCGAGTTTGGGCTCCATCCGCGCTGCGCAGGATCAGCACATTTTGGATGCCAGAGTCAGTTTCCACCGTTTCGATATGGAGGCCCTGCACCTCACCCTCCACTTGCTGCTGCTCCACTCCATAAACCTCATGTGGAGCCTCTTCCGAGACGCTCATGATCTCTGTGGTGGGACTTCCATCATGATGAAGCTCCACGTCGTGTTGAACAAGGACGATGCCTTGCTCCGTCTCAGTCAGCCCAGCCAGCTCAGGGACATCATGGAGTACAATGAGGCTTTCTAAGCTGGGATCGTGGGAGCTCTCAGGGTGGGCGGAAGGCTCCTCAATAGTCGGTTCCAAGGCAGTCTGGTCAATGTGGTCCACAGAATCTTTTGTTTGGCAAGGGTCACTTACAGCATTATCAGAGCCAATAGGTGGACTCTCTGCAAGGCTATGCATTGGAATGTCCATAGAGAGGCTTGTGCCCAGCCCAGAGTCATCATGCTCTTCTTGTGGGTGGGTAATCTGCTCCCCTTCTGGACCATTCTCTGCCAGCGGCTGCATTAGCGGGCTTTGAGGGTCCCCAGTGACTTGCGTGGAGTCCACCATCAGAGAAATTTTTTCGGGATCTAATGGGACGTCCCCCTGGCCTGTTTCCCCCATATGTTCACCCGTTAAGATTATCTGACCTTCAAGGCCATTGCTGTTGATGGCTTCAGCCACCGTTACCTCATTCTCTGGAATCTGCAGGCCAGCATTTTCTGCTAGCTTGTTGTTTGTTTCGCAGACTGGGGAGATGTGGGCTTCAGAGATCTGGTTCATCTGGACTCCCCCACTAGTGACCACCTGGGATGTCACAGCACTGGCCTTTTTAGGCAGCCTCTTTCGTTTTCGTACTGTTAAGGCCCGTAGGGGCTTCCTGCTGCTGCTGGTGACTGGGGCGGCTATCTGTGGAAGAGTTTGCAGCACTGGTTGTTGGATTATTCCTTGTTGGGTTGGGGTACCAATGGACGCATTTGGAACAAGCAGTAGCTTGGTAGGCCCCCCAGGGGTTGTAGGAGAGCACTGCAAAAGCAGGAACTTCTGAGGTGGTGGTGGAGGAGGAGGTGGGGGAGGCGGCGGTGGGACAGGTACCAACTGCAGTCCTGTGGCCGTCTGGATGAGGAAATACGTCTGTGGGGCATTGCTTGGAGGGGCTGGCTGTGCCACTTCCAGATTTAGGTTTATCACACCACTTGAAGGAGGCGCTGGAGTCTGGGTCACCACAAAGGAGCTGGTCATCCCTCCAGCCACAGCCCCTGTATTGATAAGCAGAGAACCGCCACCAAGGGGTCCTGCTGGCAACGTGTTTAACACCAGATTGGTCGAGGAGTTCATTGGTGTGGGGCTCAGCACTAGATTAGTGGTAGTAGCAGAAGCCACCGTGTTGTCGTTTGCCCCTGTGGTGGTCTGGTCGCCCTGGTGGGTGCGCAGGTGGCGCTGAAGGTAGGATGCCATAACAAATCCTTTCCCACAAACGTTACACTTGAAACCCCGGTCTGTAGAGTGCGTGCGCTGGTGGAGCTGCAAGTTCGAGGAGTGTGTGAAGGTCTTGCCGCAGACCTTGCAATGGTATGGCCGTTCACCTGAATGTATCCGCTGGTGTTGCTGCAGGTTAGAAGTCTGGGTGAAGGTCTTGCCGCAGATGGTGCAGCCGTAAGGACGCAAACCAGTGTGAAGCTGCGAGTGACGCCGCAGGCAGGACGTGTTCTTGAAGGACTTGCCGCAAACACTGCAGACGTACGGCCGTTCGCCCGAGTGTAGCCGCAGATGGTATTGGAAGTGGGAACTCCACTTGAAGGTCAGCTGGCAGTGTGGGCATTTGAAGGCTCGGACTCCTGTGTGCACTCTCTGGTGGATGGCAAGTAATGATGAACGTTTGAAGGCTTTTCCACACTCTGAGCAGCTGTATGGTCGTTCCCCGGTATGATCCCTCACGTGGTAGCGTAGGCCAGAGGATCCCTTAAAAGATTTGCCACACTCTGAGCATCTATAGGGTCGGTCGCTGCAGGAACCTGCGGAGTATTGAGAAGAAAGAAAGAGAATCACTACCTTGGAGACATTAGTGTAAACCAGCCATTTTGCCTTTTTACGCTACCTGCCAAAAGTTAGTGAACACCTCCGTTCTTCCAGTTTGCCTACACATTTAATCAGTTGACATGCAATGAATGACCTCAAATGGTGAAAAGGTAAGCAGTAAACTGCCAGAGGTTTAAATTTAAAAGTTTAGGTTAGCAAAAACTGGAAAAATGGAAATTTTAGATTATTATGAGTGGGCCTTCTTCAGGGAACAACTAATACGTTAAAACCTACAGATGTTCTGCAGCAATTCAAGTAAATATGAGCCTTGCAAGTTGAAGCAAACAATTTGCACAGGGGTCCCAACTTGTGTTGATTACTTGAAAACCCCTCTGTGTGTCCTAAAGGAGAGTTGGAACAAACTGTGTTACGACACCCTCTGAAGTGCTTACTGGGACAATATGACACTGTATAAAACTGCAATTAACAAATGAAATGAGACCCGAGTGTTATTAACCTTAGAAGTGTAGGCCTGTCATTTCGAAAAAATAAAAAAATAAATAAATCAAAGTGTCCGTGAGTCCAGTGGTGTCCTACACAATCCAAAGGCAATTGGAAACTGGAAAAAAAAAACAACTGATAGGAAGAGATCTGGTAGAGCCAAAGTCACAAGCCAATCAGAAGACACGTTTCTGAGGGTCACCAGCTTGCGTGATCACAGGGGCCTCACAGGACAACAGCTTCAAGTACAGCTAAACAGTGCAGGTCGAGAAAAAGGAAGTCTTGGTTTCTACTGTGAGGAGGAGACTTTGTGCTGCAGGTTTGACAGGGCGAGAGGCAGGAAGAAAGCCATTCCTTAAAGGACAAAGCAGGACTTTGAAATAGCAGCTGTGGACTACTGCAGACTGGCAAAAAGTCTTATGCACCGATAAATCAAAATTTGACATCTTCAGTTCATAATGCAGGGTGTTTGTAGGCTGTCGAGGTGGTCTAAGGCTGATGATGGTCTGGGGTTCTTTGGATGGAGGCAGAGCTGGTGACTTGCACAGAGCAACTAGCATTCTGAATCAAAAGGGCTACCACAGTTTGGCTGTTATAGCAGCAAAACGTGGCTACTTTGATGAATCAAAAATGTGAATACAATTTTGTACGCTTAATGATTCCCCAACATATTTTTCTTAGTCACCATTGTTCATTTGTTCTATTCCCAGATTTCAGGAAACATTAAGACATTAAACTGCATGCATTTCCATAAAAATTGAGGTTTGACCAGTAGTCTACATAAGATTGTCTACCCTGGCATCGAAATATTTAATTGGTCGGTGCTGGCGAGCCCTACTGGGTGGTACACAGTAGAAACTTAACACTCAGATTTTATTTTTTTTTTTCTTTTGTTAGCCAACAAAACCATTTTACACTAGGCACTCAACGGAGGCTCTTAAAGGGTACGCAATAATTGCTTACATTAAAGGTAACAATCCACCCAAAAATGTGTTTTTTATGCATTACTTACACCATGATGTTTGTGGCGATAGCCGAGAAAAATGTTTGATCTCATAATGGAGATCACAAAGGCCTTAAAAAGGCTTATGATTTGCGAAATTTCAAAAATGTACGAGGGGAACAACGGGATGACAACAGTTTCCCAGCCCACCTCTACTCCCTGGAACTTGCACCCTGTGATCTATTTCTTTTTTCCAAGAATGAAGAGGGACCTAAAAGGAAAGCTTTTTCAGGATGTAGAGGAGGTCAAGAAGCAAACGAAGGAGGAACTGAAGGCTATCACTTTTCAAGAGTTTCAGAACAGTTTTGAACAATGGAAAAAGCAGTGGGACAAGTGTATTGCGTCTCAGGGAGAGTATTTTGAGGGCAATTCAATTCTGGAAATGTTCTGTGAAATATACGATTTTTTAAAAAAAATAAATAAATACATTATTTTTGGGTCCCCCCTCGTATACACCATCTCTCTAAATACATTTTTCTTCCAACTTCTAAAGGTGGTTTTTAGAGGTTTTTGATCCCAAAGAATTTGTGTATAACAGTCAAACACAACAGAGGGCGCTCACTTGTTTAATGCAGGAACACAGCCAAGCAACCCACAGCGATATCCAACTCAACAACATCGTAAAGTGCAGACTCAATGCTGAGCCTTCGGATACTCATTTCGAGGGGCCCTGGATATCAAAATTTTCACCCCAAACCTCTTTTTACATCGATCTTAACCTGTAATACCGATGATCTAATCTTTTAGAAGAGATGACATTTAGAATGTTTTCATTGGGTTGCGTATGAACAAGGCATCTTAAAGTCAACGGAAAGGCAAAGGACCTGGCAGGTGTACAAAATACAACATCATATATATATATATATATATATATATATATATATATATTTCACTAAGGCAAGACACCCATGGAAAACACGGCGGAAGGGGCGTGGATTCACAAAGCCGCTGACAAGTAAGACACCTATGGCGCACGCAGGAAGGAGTCACGCTCACCAACTCCAAGAAGTAAGCAGTCTTTAAAAACCGAGTTTTCGGTAACGACGCACGACCGCATAGCAAACTGTTTTACAGCAATTCGCATCCGTGACAAACATGCGTCTTCTTAGATGCTCCTGCAGGAACACGGAGTCACAGGCGCATCTGGACTGTGCAAAGACGACAACGACTCAAGTCGTTTATCTAAACTGTCTGGATGTTCACAGTGACCAGACCACTACGGCTCCCAGGTCCTTCTAATAAGGGGTACTTTCAAGTTTCAGACCTCCCATGGTTTATTCAACTTTTCTCTTCCTAATGTCACATTAAATTTCATCTTTCACAAATCTGCCCAAGCCCGTCTGTGATCCAGATATCTCTGTAACAATTTTAACTGATTCTGTGTAATCTTTCCTTCCACCCAACCCTGTATCAACTGCTAACATACCCAGCTTGCTCTTCTATACTGTAATAAGACTTCATCAGTTCACTGACGGTAACCATTAACAGCAACACTGCTGAATGGCACTACATCCTGTATGGGGTGCATGGCATTTCATTTAGAAACTCAAATTATTCAGGCACAAGACTGCAGTGGGCTGATGCTTATGCAGGCAACTGAGGGTGTCGGTCCATCACAAGACACAATCTCACTCTCCTACACTTTGCTCCAGAAATGCAGGACTGTGGCCTATCACGTTACAAAAATGTGCGGATGTGGCTTCATGTTTTACTGCATTTGTCACTTATGGCACATCCATGTTTGCCTAGAGGGAGTGTGCCATTGCGTTCTCTTGCATCATGTGTCCCTAATTCCACATTAGTTTATTGGCTGGAAACAAAGGACATGGGCTTGAGAAGAATGCGGTGAGATCATCAGTGGAGTCACTTTTGGGGGGTCTGTCTGCTGACCGTTAACCCTTTCCAATTTACATTAATGATATTCATTCTCATACAGTAATCCCTCCTCGATCGCGGGGGTTGTGTTCCAGAACCCCCTGTGATAGATGAAAATCCGCAAAGTAGAAACCATATGTTTGTGTAGTTATTTTTATATATTTTAAGCCCTTATAAACTCTCCCACACTGTTAACATTATTAGAGACCTCAAGACATGAAATAACACCCTTTAGTCAAAAGTTTAAACTGTGCTCCATGACAAGACAGAGATGGCAGTTCTTTCTCACAATTAAAAAAATGCAAACATATCTTCTCTTCAAAGGAGCGCCGTCAGGAGCAGAGAATGTCAGAGAGAGAGAGCGAGAGAAAAGCAAACAATCAAAAAATCAATACGTGCTTATCGCAGCATTTTGTAGAGGAGCGTCCGCATCCTGCAAACAGCCCCTCCGTCAGGCGCAGAGAATGTCAGAGAGGGTGAGAGACCAAGAAAAGCAAACAATCAAAAAATCAATACGTGCTTTTGGGCTTTTAAGTATGCTGAAGCACCGCGATAAAGCGACATTTTTTAGAGGAGCGTCCGTATCCTCTAGGCAAACAGCCTGTGTGCAAACCAGCCCCTCTGCTCACAACCCTTCCGTCAGGCGCAGAAAATGTCAGAAAGAGAGTGAGAAAGAGACAGAGAAAAGAAAACAATCAAGCACCGCGCGGGAAGCAGATCGTATATATCATTGAGGAGTTTTAGTTAATACGTAATACGTACTCTGATTGGGTAGCTTTTAAGCCATCCGCCAATAGCGTCCCTTGTATGAAATCAACTGGGCAAACAAACTGAGGAAGCATGTAACATAAATTAAAAGACCCAATGTCCCCAGAAATCCGCGAACCAGCGAAAAATCCGTGATATATATTTAGATATGCTTACATTTAAAATCCGCGATGGAGTGAAGCCGCGAAAGTCGAAGCGCGATATAGCGAGGGATCACTGTATAGTTACTAGACTGTTACTATACAAACTACCAGTCAAAAGTTTACAACACCTCAGTTTTTCTTCAAATTGAATCAGCTGAAATGCAATGAATGACCTAAAATGGTGAAAAGGCAAGTAGTAAACTGCCAGAGGTTTAAATTTAAGTTTGCAAAAATTAAAAAAAGGAAATGTCATAATATTCCACATGGGTCTTCTTCAGGGAACAACTAATAGGCTACAACCTACAGATGTTCTGCAGCAAGGCAAGTAAATGAAGCCATGCAAGTTGAAGCAAACAATTTGCACAGGTGTCCCAACTTGTGTTGATTACTTGAAACCCTCCATGTCTCTTAAAGCAGAGTTGGAACAGACTGTTAATACAATCTCTGGAGTGCTACTGGGACAATATGACACCACAGAATACGGCACTTCACAAATGAAATGAGACCAAGCGTTATTAGAACGCTATTAGAAGTGCAGACCCTTCATTTAGAGAAAATGCCGAAAAAAATCAAAGTGACAGCGACTCCAGTGGTGTCCTACACAATCCAAAGGCATTTGGAAACTGAAAGAAACTGATAGGAAGAGATCTGGCAGATCCAAAGTCAAAAGCCAATCAGAAGACACATTACTGAGGATCACCAGCTTGTGTGATCATGGGGGGCTCAGAGCACAACAGCTTCAAACACAGCTTAACAGCAGTCAAGAAAAGCAAGTGTCAGTTTGTACTGTGAAGAGGAGACATTGTGCTGCAAGTTCAGCATAAAAAAAAGAAAGGAAGAAAGACATACTAGGGCCTCAAAATACCAGCTGTGGACTATTGCAGATCGGACAGAGTCATTCTTCAGCAACATGCATATGGCAGCTTAAAGAACTCTGAGAGCAGGAGAAGAAACATTCTCTGGTCTGATGAGATAACAATTAAACTCTCTGAGCAGCACACCAAGCGCTACGCTTGGTGAAATCCTGGGACCGCTCATCACCTGCCTAATGCCATCTGTATGTGACGTATGGTGGTGAAAGCGTTGTGCTATGGGTTGCAGCAACAGGAAGACTCCTCAGAATTGAGGGAAGGATGAATGCAGTCAGATATAGAGAGGTCCTTGAAGAAGAGTGGACTTGACGTCAGACTGATGGGACGGATCACCTTTCATACCGCCAGGACAAAGCCGGAGTGACTTTGGGAAACGTCTCTCAGTGTCCGTGAGTGGCCCAGACCTAAACCACATAGAACATCTGTGGAGACACCTGAAGATGGCAGTTTAGTGACGCCTCGCACCCAATCTAACGGAGCCGGAGAGGGTCTGCCAGCAGGAAGAATGGGACAAACTGCTCCAATGCATGTGTGCAAAGCTTGTAGAAACTTACCAAGATGACTTGCATCATTGCTGCTAAAGGGGCTTCTAGAAAGCACTAAAACTCAGGGTCTGAATACTGATATGAACAAGAGATTTCCATTTTTGATTTTTAATACATTTGCAAAACATTTCTGAAAACAAGTTTGTCACTTTGCCATTATGGATCACTGAGGGCAAACTGATAGATGGCAAAAATGGCACATTTATCCCTTATAAATTAGATCTACAACACAATGAAATGTGCAAAAAGTGAAAGGGATTGTTGTCTGCATATAAATATACTTCTTTTTTCTCCATATTTTACTTTCCACTTTATAATCCACTTTCCATGTAATGCAACTGCTGCTCATTTTTGTGTTCCAGAGTGTAATCCCTTCATTCTTTACATTAGAAAGGCTACTGTGGCTCTTTAAAGTAATTCGTTTGACTAGAATTAGAACATTTTATGATACTTCTCTCTCATACATCAGTGACCTGCTCTAACATGGCTGACTACACAATCCAAGATCTGGCAAACTGAAGGAAGTTCTAAATATAAAATATTAAAACTTAAATTGACCAGGAAACACCGCAGGCGTAATTGGGGAATTCCCATCTCATCATAGGTGCCTTAACAGGATCTTTTATTCAAGCACTAAGGCTAGAGATGTGTGGCCATAAATGGGCCTGATTGGCTGCAGGTCTCTCCAAGTAACTCTTCCTTCAATTTTTACCAATTCATTTTTATTTTATGCAGCACCTTTTACAGAATAAACCAATGTAACAGTTTACAGTTTACATATACTTGGGGTGAATTCTTTAAAACTCACTTTATAAACCCTCCACAGATTTCATACTAACAAACTATAAATTTGGCATATTGTGTAAGATTTGTTTGCAGAAGTGACTTTTTCCAACAATGTTCACAGACCTCATAGCATTTCACTTTTTATTGACTATATCACAATTCCAGTGGGTCACAAGTTTCCATACACTTTGTTAACTGTGCCTTTAAACAGCTTGGAAAATTCCAGAAAATGATGTCCAGCCTTTAGGCAATTAGACAATTAGCTTCTGATATCCAATTAGCCTAACTGGAGGAGTCAACATGTAGATGGATGATAAGGCCTACCATCAAACTCACTGCCTCTTTGCTTGACATACAAAAGAAATCAGTCAAGACCTCAGACAAAAACAACGGTGGACCTCCACAAATCTGGTTCAACCTTGGGAATAACCTCTGAAGGTTCCACATTCACCTGTACAAACAATAAGACGCAAGTATAAATACCACAGGACCACACGACTGCCATACCGCTTAGGAAGGAGACGCATTCTGTCTTCCTAGAGAAGAACATATTTTGGTGCGAAAAGTGCAGCTCAATCCCAGAACAGGAAAGGACATTGTGAAGATGCTGCAGGAAACAGGCAGATAAGTAACTCCATCGACAGTAAAACAAGTCCGATATCAACATACACTGAAAGGCTGCTCAAAAAGGAAGAAGCCACTGTTCAAAAGCCGCCATTAAAAAAGCCAGACCGCAGTTTGCAATGGCACATGGGGATAAAGATCGTACTTTGTGGAGAAATGTCCTCTAGTCTGATGAATCCAAGATTGAACTGTTTAGCCATAATGACCATCGTGGTTGCAAACCAAAGAACACCAATCCCAGCCATCAAGCACGGGGGTCTGGAGCATCATGTTGTGGGGGTGCTTTGCTGCAGGAGGGACTGATGCATTTCACAAAATAGATGGCTTCATGAGGAAGGAAAATGATGAAGATACACTGCAGCAACATCTCAAGAACTCAGCAAGGAAGTTGAAGCGGAGTCACAAAAGGGTCTTCCAAATAGACAAAGACACCAAGCAGACCTCCAAAGGTGTGTCAAAATGGCTTAAGGACAACAAGGTCAAGGTATTGGAGTGGCCATCATAACACCCGGACCTCGATCCGATTGAACTGAATAAACCTGTGTGAGCGAAGAGGCCTACGAACCTGTCCCAGTTCTACCAGTTCTGTATGGAGGAATGGGCCACAATTCCAGGAACATATCGGAAGAAGCTTGTGGAAGGCGGCCCAAAACGTTTGGGTCAAGTTAAACAATTTAAAAGGCAATGCTACCAAAGTTTATGTAAACTTGTGAGCCACTGGAATTGTGAAATAGTCAATAAAAAGTGAAATTCTCTGAGGTCTGTCAACATTGTCAGAAAAAATTACTTTTTGCCCTGCACAAAATCGATGTATTAAACGATATGAGAAATGTATAGTTTGTTAGTATAAAGTCTGTGGTGGGGTTATAGAGTGAGTTTCAAAGAATTCACCAGAAGTATACGGAAACTTTGGACTTCAACTGTAAGGGAACTTACAAAGCAATGAAATGTACAAAACCGTAAATTATAAGACCATTCACTTCCTGATAAAGACTTCCTACGTGTAAATTAACTACCTGCTTAATTAGGCTCCTCATTTACCTAATTATTCCATCAAAGGAGATTAAAAAGATCACCAGATGGCCTTTTATTTAGGCTTTTATTTAGGAAACTTTAACATATATATTTGTGTGAAGTCAAAACGCACAGCTCTCGATTTACCAGTCGATCTACGGTCCTCACCTCCCCTACACTCACGGGCTATAAGTAGATCACGGATACAAGTGGCAGAAATGAGTTTCTTTCACAGGGCATCTGGGCTCAGCCTTGAACTTAGGGGTGAGGAGAACAGACATTCGAGGGGAGCTCAGAATAGAGGCACTGCTTCTCCGCATCGAAAGGAGCCAGTTGAGGTGGTTTGGGCATTCGATTAGGACGCCTCCTGAACGCTTCCCTTAGGAGTCGAGGTGATCTCGGGGCAGACCCTGGACACACCAGAGAGATTAAACTCTTGGCTGGTCTGAGAATGCCTCACTGTCCCCAGGAGGAACTGGAGAAGGTGGCAAAGAAAAAGGATGTCTTGGACTGCTACCTCCACGACCCAGAGACGGTTAAGCAGCAGACAACAGATGGATGGATGGATGGATGGATGAGCATATGATGTGTGTGTGTCGCTACAAGAGTCAAATTTCATGCCAGTTCATATTTTTTCCAACTTTTCAGATGCTTTTAAGGAGCGTTTCCCTGAACTGGACAAAGATAGTGCAGAAAAGAGGTGGTGGCATTAAGGAGCAGCCACATGGAAAAATGATAATGTAAGGAGGAGGACATCGTCATTCAGACTGCTGATTTGTCCTTATTATTACTGGGGGGCTCTGCCCCCTGCTCACTTCGCTCACCCACCCTCGGGTTTGGTTTACCAGATATACAATTTAAAGAGATTGTTATTTTCATGGGAATTGTTACATACTCTTTCAATCCTATGTTGCATCGCTTCTCCATGATCATAAATATACACCTGACCGAATTGTGGTTTCTTCGAAATTAAACTTGCAGTTGCTTTAATTGTTGCGGAACCACAGATTCTCATAGCATATGGTCCATTATTGTGTAAATCTACGTTTTGAGCTTTGAATGATGCAATTGCGAAAAGTTTATTGTAGACTCAGATATTTTGCCTGTAGTGTTTGTGGATTTCACTTTCACCAAACAACAAATCTTTTAATTCTCGTAGATACGCCTCTTCATTGGGAGGCAACACGAATTAGAAGATCTACAACTCTCTGACTTAAACTTTAAAGCCTTACAATATCTACGTACTTCTAACATATCACTTATGTCCGTATATTCGATCTCTTTTTGCTGTTCCATTATTTCACCAAAAAATAATTTCCGTTTGTTTGTGCTAATTCGATCTTTACTTTCTTTAATTTTTGATACTTTTGAATTCTTTAACTTGCTCTGCATGTGTATAGTGGCAACGTTTTTTTTTTTTTAGCCTTTCGAATTCCACTGTTTTTATAATCTCTAACCTGCTCTGCATGTGTATTGCGCCAACGTTTTTGAACGTCTTTATAAAGTCTTAGAACGTGTAAACTTTTTTAAGAGCAGGGAGCACATGAAGTGTGTCTGCCAAAAGCATTCCAACAACTGAGAGGTTAGATGTTCGTGATCTTGTTTTAAATAGTTTGTAAGTAGGGCATGACGTGCAAAAGTCACCGTCTCACAGGTCTTACTTTCAAAGGATGTAAAGTCTAGTCTCACGGGACGTCAAAGTGTCTTTCCGAGAAGATCACGTCTTGACCCAAGATTTTTTTTAATTATAATAGAGATTTTTTTTTTATATGAAGCTTTCAAATCCAAAACTTCAAAATCTGCTGATGAATGCAGCCTAGTGATGCCACCAAAGCTTGCTATCAAATCTCAATCCAGACTCTATTCCTGAGTAGCTTCTAGCTGGTGGAAAGACCATCAACTCCTCCATTCGAAATTCTGCCCTCCCTCAAATGTGTTCACGTAGCTTCTGAAGCGTCCGATTCTTGTTAGTGAATTTCAGACTCACCGATATTAGCTGCTAGGTCTTGTAAATCTGGAAAGTGCAACTCTGTTGTATTCTGTACTGAGCTCTTCATTTGTGTGAATCAATTTTGTTACCTTGTCCTGTGACGTTTGATCTCAAACAGTCCCCCAGACTGATATTTTACTCAATTAATGTTGACCTCTTATGTAATTCACTTTTGGATAAAATAAAAAAAAAAATGTAAGAGTTATTCCAAAAAGTTACTCGTTTAGAAAATACAGCTTCACATCTTTGGATGCTGAGGTAGGTGAGGAAAGAGTCCGTTAAAAAACAAGGAGCTGCTCAAACCCATCAATTATAAAACCGGCTCTGATAAAGCCCAAGTGCTGCCATGGGCCACCCTACCCCTCATATAAAGGCTGCCGCAAAGTGGACAATAAAACTGACCCAAGAAGCTGTGAACTGTTTGGGAATGATGGATGAAAGAAAACGAAAACTGCAGCAGGAGCCAAGCAATGTCATGACTACTTCTGACCCCTGCTGACAGGTCAGAGGAAGTGCAATGTCATGCTTTACACCTGGTGACGGCACTTCCAAAAGTTAAACAGGATATCAGACCAAGGCAATGCAATGTCTGCCTACCAGCCTTTGGGGTATTTGTGTCCCTACCATATTTTGCAGAGCTAAGAGACACAACTTATGGGGATTAAAGAGGCCACATATCAGCCCCTGGGTCCTTCTTTGGCCTTTAAGGGGATAGTGCGTTATAAATACATCATGGATTTGGCTGTGGTTTATGATCCAGACAAGTTACTGAACTGTTCCAACCAAATAACCCAAATCCCCCAATTTCTTCTTCTTCCGGCTGCTCCCATTAGGGTTGACACAGCGGATCATCTTCTTCCAGATCTTCCTGTCCCAGAGGGGACTGGGCGGTCTCATGGTCTGGAATCCCTACAGATTTTATTTTTTTCTCCAGCCGTCTGGAGTTTTTTTTTGTTTTTTCTGTCCCCCCTGACCATTGGACCTTACTCTTATTCGATGTTAATTACTGTTGACTTATTTTGTTTTCTTATTGTGTCTTTTATTTTTCTATTCTTTATTATGTAAAGCACTTTGAGCTACTGTTTGTATGAAAATGTGCTATAGAAATAAATGTTGTTGTTGTCCTCGTCATCTTGTTCTGTCACACCCATCACCTGCATGTCTTCTCTCACCACATCCATAAACCTTCTCTTAGGCCTTCCCCTTTTTCCTTTTGCCTGGAAGATCCATCCTTACCATCCTTCTCCCAATATAACCAGCTTCTCTCCTCTGCACCTGACCAAACCAACACAATCTCGCCTCTCTGAATTTGTCTCCCAACCGTCCAACTTGAGCTGACCCTCTAATGTCCTCTCTTCATTGTTCTCGTTAGAACCAGTGCTGCACTCTGCTAACCAAAAATCAATATAAAATATTTTTAACAATATTTTTCTTATCATGTTTAAATGAATAACGTTCCTCAAACCACACAGACTTTGTTTAAACTTTATAGAAGTAGTCTGGTTAAAATTATGCCCATCTGTTTTTTACTGGGCTGATCTGAAAAATAAAAAAAGGGCACCCAAAACACTAGAAGATCGCAAAAATCAAAATAAACCATCAGGTCAGCAGAGCTGGTTTCTGGTGTAGCTGACGTGGAGACGGAGACATAAGAGGAACAAACTGGGATGAAGACACATCACAAGAGGTTGAAACGATGGTGCTGCACAGAGCGGAGCGCCTTAAGATAAGATATGCAAATGAAATACTAATTTATGCATCCAAGTATAAATGACTCCTCCTCCTTCTTCTTCTTTCAGCTGCTCCTATTTAGGGAACACCACAACGGACCAGCCGTCTCCATCCATCTATATCTTTTTCTGCCGCACCGACTGCCTTCATGTCCTCCCTCACCACAACCATAAACCTCCTCTGGGGCCTTCCACTTTTTCTCTCACCTGGTGGTTCCATCCTTAATATTCTTTTCTTGATGTACCCCTCATCTCTCCTCTCAATGTGGCCTCTCACTTGGTCACTAAACTGTGTTGTCCCTCTATAATAGACTCATTCCTCATCCTGTCTTACCCTCGTTACTCCAAATGAAAAATCATAGCATCTTCAACTCTGCCACTTCCAGCTCTGCCTCCTATATTTTCCTCAGTGCCACCATCTCCAACCCATACAACATAGATGGTCTCACTACCTTCCCTTTCACTCTTCTATCACAAATCACTCCTGTCACTCTTCACCACCCAGTCCACCCTGCCTGCACTCTCCTTTTTACCCCTCTGCCACGCTCTCTATTGCTCTGGACCGTTGAGCCCAAGTATTTCAATTCCTCTACCTTCACCACCTCTTCTTCTTCTTGCAATCACACCCACCACCAGCTTTCTCTCTCATTCACAGACAGACATACTCCATGTTACACCTACTGACTCTCATTCCCCTTCTCTCCAGGTTCGCCTCAACCTGCCATCTGCTCTCATTTCACGTGTGTTAGGCTGACAACACAAGTGAACAGTCCCGCGCTCCGGTGCCCAACATCACAAAACTGTCATTTTTACCCCTGGGCAGACCCCTATGAGCCAAAGCACCTCAGGATTGGCAAGTTAAGCACTGGCCAGTGCCTGTTTGGGGCTTCCAGGCGGCAAATCTGCCTAAGGTGCTCATCATGGAGAATCACTTCTACTGGCTGAAGCATTTCTTTAGTAACAAATCCATCTTGGTCTGCTTTTTAAAATTATTCAATTGCCACATTAGGTACAGGAGGCTGCATGGCCTGCATCTGTTTAGAGTGCTCCATAAAAAGAATTAAAGCATCACTAACACTAGTCATTTTGTGTTTATTTTTAAGGGCAGATTTCTTAAGGAAACAACATCACTACCCAGAATAAGCAAACACTGGAGTCCCTTTTTTTTAAAAAAAAAAAAAAAAAAAAAGTGAAACTAAACTCTGAACCGGTCTGATGGGTAAAACAGTAAAACCAAAAGTCCTTCCATCGCATTGCTACAGGATTCTTCTGTGAAAGCCTTCCTTTCATTTTTAGGTGAAGTTTGCACAATCCTCGGATGTGCGGATCTGCTCTGAACTAAGAGGTTTGACATTACATTTGATGCCACGTAGTGTGCGTAAAGATTGCTGATTTGGATGACATCCACAATAGATCATCAGAGAGAAAAAAAAAAAAAAAAGTTAAATACACAGAGGATTCAGGAAACATTCAGACGGCATCACTATTTTCCATAGTCGTAATGTTGAAGCCTTATGGTAAAATCATTAAATTTCACTTATTCCCATATCAGGTCACACTCAATACCACAGGATGACAACATGAAAATGGGGTTTAAAAAAAAAAATATATACCTGAAATACTGACAGACCCTTTGATATGAAATTTACCTCCAGCTCATCCTGTGCTATTGCTTATCATTGAGATGTTTCTACACCTTCTGTTAGTCCAATTGTGGTCAATTCAACTGAATGTACCGATTAGGAAAGGCGCACGCCTGTCTATCGAAAGTCCCACAGGTGTGTAAAAATTAAACCAGGAGGTCAAAGGAATTGCCTGAAGAGTTTCGAACGTTCACCATCCAACAGGTCACGAAGCAAAGATAACACAGGGTGGACTTCTGGTGAAACTCTATGAAAGTTCTTGAGTTACATTACTAGAGCCCGGACGTGAAACATGGCAGGAGAGACCTGAAAATAGCTGTCCACTAACATTCTCCGTCCAACCTGACAGAATCTGAGATTAACTGCTGAGAAGAAAGGCAGAACCCATAAAAAAGGTCTCAGTGTTGGAAACAGACTCCAAAATTGCTGAGAAAAGGGTCTGAATGTTTGTGTCAATGTGACATTTCAGCTTTTCATTTCTAAAATTCTATTTTTGCATTGTCATTCTGGGGTATTGAGTGCTGCTTAATCCGGGCGGGGTGGTAGTTAGAGAGAATTAATTTAAAAGACTTCAGCACAAGGCTGCAACATAACAAAATGTCACCAAGTGAAGAAATCTGAATACTTACTGAATAATTAAATTTCTTCACAAAAGCTAAAGGAACACCAAGAAAATCCATCAAACAACAGCACTAAGTACTTCAAGATCCTAACCGCATGCCTCCATACACCATTCATCTCCTTCTGTGACAGATGCCTCTATGAATATTTTATAAAGGCACAGGCTGAAGGGTACGGCTGCCCACAGAATAAGGACTTGCTACCTGCAATGTGTGATGAACAATCAGTTTGAGAAATCTTCCAACAGTGAAAAGATGAACTGGTAACTAATGTTGCTCACTCAGGGTACAGACCATAATAACAAGGCACAGACTTATATATATTTTTTTTTAAATAACTAAATAGAAGACTTCCATACAATAATCTCAGAAGGTCACAGGTCACTACACCAAACCAGCTAATGTATTAATACGCCCCAATGATGACAAAAAGAAGATCACCTTCAAAGATAAGGCCTGCCACCATGTTGAAACACAAGGACAGATAAGAGGATTTGCTGGCACCTTTCCACAGGTAATTCCATGTCAAATCATCACACTTTGGACCTCACTGTCACAGATTTTAACAAAACTTGGCATGCTGATTTGGTCATATGAGAAACCCATGGAGCTAAAATTGTATATGCTTCAAATCAATATTAAGAGAGATTTAAGATAACAAATTTTGAACTTATATAAAACTTTGACTGGCTTTATCTCCCTAAATATAATTTGTTCAGAAATGGTTCTGATATTGTTTTAAAGATCTTTCTCAACACATGGCATTAAAAATATGTATTTTGTTTTCTTATAAAATTATTGTACAAAACTATTTTTTTTTCTTTCAAATTATCATACAAAAAGCATACCATCATCGCATACAATGTATTATCATACCTGCCATAAAATTATCGTACGTTACTCTCAGCGGACAACTGAACGGGGCAGCTGACATGACCAGTTGTTCTCCCTCCTGCAACACGTGAGCCTCGATGGACCGAGTGGCAGTTACCAGATTCTAATGTTGTTGTATTTTGTTGTTCAAGGACTCATCATTTAAGTTAGGTAGAATGCCTAGAGGGGGCTGGGTGGTCTCGTGGCCTGGAACCCCTGCAGATTTTATTTTTTCTCCAGCTGTCTTGAGTTTTTTTTTTTTGTTTTTCCGTCCTCCCTGGCCATCAGATATTACTTTTATTCTATGTTAATCAGTGTTCTCGGATTTTAATTCTTACTTTGCCTTTTTTCTCCTTCTTCATCATGTAAAGCTTTTTGAGCTACATTATTTGTATGAAAATGTGCTATATAAATAAATGTTGTTGTATATTAATCTTGGGAATAACAACAACATCATCAACCTCTATTAAGACTTTTTTCTTTTTTGTTATTATTATATACTATCTGTCCCCCGAGGCTCCACTCAAGTACTAGTGAAACAGGACAAACTTTAAAAAACAATAAACAGGTATCGCTAGCTAAGTGAAAGCAAGGAACACTCTAAAACGTGGCCAGAGGTAGACCGACTCAAACGGAGGCTGGCACGTGAGTGAGGAAGGCCCTGCCCAGCTCCCCACTCCTGACGTCACACATGCCCCTCCCCTCAGCCCGCAGCCTTTGTCTCGGATTAGCATGAATATATCGCTCCTGCATGTGAACTATGACACTTAGCGTGAGGAGAGAAGTCGCAAAATCAACCGGAATGTTCAAGCACATTATACATAAAAAACAATCTAAATCTGTTAAGTAGTTCTCTCGTGAAAAGCAGACAGACGTACAGACAGAGAGACATTGGATTTCAGATTTGAGAGAGAGAGAGATGCATGTAATTGTTTAATTTAATGGGGGAGTCCCTTTTTGTGGAACCTGGTTCAGCTGCACCATTTGCTGTATGGCATCATATGGCCCGTGGTAAATTCAGCAATGGGATCTTTCTGTGGTCTCTGCAGACACTATGGCCCTCCAGGACTGGAGTCTGAGACCACTGAGCTAAAGGATGCATTCCCACAACCGGAGTTAATTATGTTCATCTTTGTATTTACCCACAAACATTTTCATTTAACTTTTAGGCTCCACTCGTGCACCAAAGTTAAACCAGTCCCTTTGTGTGTGCATTTTACAATCGGATCACCAAAACCCCAAAACATTGCTCACCAGTGTTCTGCTGCCTGCCGCTCTTATGCTGCGCTGCAGGGGTCCGTTGTCCTGTCAAAGTGCTACTTGTCACCACGGCTCCTTCTTCATCCCCTAGAAGATCTGGGGCACTCTGTCCTGTTGGGGATGCGGGCATAGCAACCAGACTAACGTTAGCACCGACTCCCACTTGGCACTGCACCTCAATGCCATCCTGCACCGTCAGCAGCGATGGGCAAGCCACCTCCGCTTCAGCCTCCTGAATCAGCTGTTGTTCAGCAGGATGGGTACGCTGGTGTGCCAGCAGGCTGGCAAGCTGTGAGAAGGTTTTATCGCAGGTGGCACATTTGAAGCGGCAATCCGCAGCACCAGCTGCTAGCTGATGGCACTGTTGCAGGTGGCGGGAGAGCCCGGCAGCACTCTTAAAAGACTTGCCACAGATCTGACATCCATTGGTTGGAAGTGTAACCCCATCAGAAGATGTCTCCACCACTTCTTCCTTGGGCAGAGTTGGAGGCTCAAAGTCTGAGATCAGCCCATCGTGTGCTACAGTGTCTTGCATATCCTGCAGATGGATAGCCTGGTGTCTCGTTAGTTCTTTCTCACTTTGGAACGTGTGCTCACAGGCCCCACAACGATAGAGCATGTCCACAGTCTCCTCTCCTTCTCCCAGGTTTGCCGCCGCCAAGAAAACCTCAGCTGCTAAAGGGGTCAGTCCACTATTTGCATCCACCACGGTGGTCTCCGGAGCAGCTGCCACTACAAGATCTGTAGTACTGGATGCCTGCGCATAGGCCTGCTCGATGGCATGAGTCTGAAGGTGTTTCTGCAAGAAAGGTTCCGACACAAAGACCTTCATGCAGAGGCCACATTTAAATGGGGCTGCTTTGTCGGCGGGGCTGACGTTTGGAGCAGGAACACTGGAGGGAGAAGAGGATGAAGTGTGAGTGAGCCGATGTAGGAGAAGGTTGGAGGAGTGGGTGAAACTCTTGCTGCAGTCAACACAGCAGTAAGGCTTCTCCCCGGTATGGATACGGCGGTGCTGACGCAAGTTGGTCAACTGGGTGAAGGCCTTGCCGCATACCTCACAGGGGTAAGGCTTGAGGCCCGAGTGTACATTCTTGTGGCGCCGCAAGCTAGAGGAGTTCTTGAAGGCCTTGCCACACACTTCACAAGGGTATGGTGTTTCTCCAGAGTGCTGCCGCAAGTGGTACTGGTAGTGGGAACTCCACTTGAAGGCCATGCCACAGATGCCGCACTTGAACGGCCGCAGGCCCGTGTGGACACTGCGGTGCACCTGGAGCAGAGAGGAGCGTTTGAACGCCTTGCCGCAATCAGTGCAGTGGTAAGGCTTCTCGCCAGAGTGTGAGCGCAGGTGATACAGCAGTGCTGAGGATCCTTTGAAGGCCTTTGGGCATTCGGTGCACCGATATGGCCTCTCGTCATTGTGACTGCGTTGATGATGGATAAGTCGGGAGGACCACTTGAAAGTCTTACCACACTCCAGGCACTCAAATTGATGCCCTTCAGAGTTAGGACTGCGCCCCCGATTTGCCACGACAGAGGTGCCAAAACTTCCCATCTCCGTTGCTCCTGTAACCAAAGAGTCAGACGTGGAGTTCAAGCCAAGTGGTGCCTCAGGAAGACCCCCGATTTCAGCAATATTCTGAAGTGTTGCCATATCAGGCAGAGAAGAGATGACCGTCACATCTGAGAGCACCTGCTGCTCAGCACCTACTGTGTGTCCAGCAGCAGTCAAGGTCACAATCCCCGCAGCTCCACCACTTGACATCCTGCTTCTTATGGTGTTGTCCACCAACCCCCACCCCCCCCCCACAAAGAGGGTGGGTCAACTGTTTAACCTTCAAGAGAAAAGGAACCAAACGAAAAAAGTCTCTGGGACTGCTGTGCAGTGAAGCTATCCCAGCTCATCTCCCTCCTGCTTCAGCGACGAAGACAAAGCAAACAACATCCCAGTGGCTGTGGGTCCTTCCTTATAGGTCGGCCAGAGCAACTCCTGGGGGAATAAGAAGGAAAACAAAGAAATATAAGTCGAGATAAACACCTGCTGGAGAGGAAAATTACATCAAGTCCCAGAATCTCAAGGGGAAAAACACCCCTTGTGGAACAAATTATCAGGTCCCCAAAAATTATCTAACCAACAGCTTTCATATTTGAAGGGTTCCATAAATTATACCGCACAAGCATCAATCCATCCATCCATCCTTTTTCTAACCCACTTACCCATTTGATGGGTGAGGGGAGCCAATCAGGGCTGTGGAGCCGGTAGATAAATCCTTCGACTCCGACTCCTTGGTTTCCGGTACTTCTGACCCCGACTCCTCGGTATTTAATATGCTAAGGTATTTTCCATGTTGATTGAAGGAAGGCAACATACGCGCCATTTAACCACAGAACTACTGGCTAGGAAGCTGACTCTCTACGGTATTGGCCAGTTTAAACAAAAGACAAGAACCCCTGAACACACATCAGGCCACAGCACACACCTCCACCTACATCATTACACTTGTTTACATGCGTATTAACTTGTTAAACATATTATATCTGAAATAAAATTAAAACCCATTTTGTAATGTACCATAATCCACATTACCATATGTGAATGTCAGGATGTATAATAGCTCAGCTGAACTTCACACTAGTAGTAACTCAACTATGCACTGGGCTTTATTCTTACATCAGAGAAAGACTTAATTATGACTACTGTTTGTGAAATGGGACATTTGAACTTGCTGGATTTTCTTTTATTACAATTTAAATTTATTAGGAGTCGGAGTCTGTACATTTTTGCTCACTCACTCACATTTCATTTCTGTTTGGGGGCCATTGAAGGAAAGAAAGTAAGCAATTCAGAGGAACGATAAAGAAATTCAGGGGAACAAATCTTAAAAAAAGCAATTAAATTAAAATTAATTCAAAAGACGTTAATTAGAAGCACAAACGGGGCACTCATTAAGAAAAGGGTTATAATGAAAACCTGCAGCTGCGGTGGTCCTCCAGGTAAGGAGATGGTGACCCCCTGATTTAAGGAAAAAAAATAAAATCAATTCAGAGGAGGGAGTCTTTAAAAACACACAATGCTAATCAGTACATGTGAACGACATTCAGGAGTTCCCTTTTCCCCACAAAGAAGAAGATCATGTTTTTGTAATTTCTTGAATTTAATAAATTCCAAAATAAGCTGAACATTTCCCACTATCCATTCCAAAAATTCTGATCCCCTGATCATGAAATATCGGAACTCTCCACTATTTGCAGACTTTCTCAAATGAAGAAACTGCATGTTGATAGAAGGGTGTGCTCTTCATTACCAAGTACAAAAAGAATTTTTCTAACCGGATTTGCGGGCACGGAGCCATGCTGATATACATTACTAAACGCGAGTGGAAAATTGCAATCTTCTCATTTAGGTTGTTGGGGAATATTCTGCAGATTCTTGGATTTCATTAGAACTACAAAATTTGGAAACATTAAGGCATTTTGCCGTGTTCCAGTGAATCATGCATTTTTCCAGTCCAACATAGTTTAAAATTTTCTCCAGAATAAAAGACAGAAGCTTAGAATAAGCAGATCTTATATTTTACTTTACACAGTATATATCGGGTCACAGGAAAAGATTTGCGGTCTTTTAAAATGTTTTTGCATTAAAGAAGGGAAAATACACCTCTCTTAGAAAACATTTGGAAAATCCTTGCACTGAACTTCATACCCTAGAGCTGTGGTTCTTAAAACATTTCTTCTTCTCCCGCGACCATATTTTAGTTTTCCTGTTTCTTTGAGTCCCAGATTCGCTACCGAGTCCAACCGTTAGCCCCTTTCGCCTATAGAGAATTGCCACGGACCACCATCCTGCTCGACATAGGTTGTCATGAAGCAATGATTTTTGTTTTACCTACCCGCAGTGACCCATCGCAAGACAAAAACGTATGAGACCCTTTCTCATTGAGTAAAATTGTTAATCACAACTCTGCATGACGCCAAATTTTAAGAATCTATGCCCTAGAGCGGGGTGGTCAACTCCGATCCTGGAGAGCCACGGTGCCTGCAGGTTTTTATTTCTATCAACTCAGTTGCTTAATTATTAGCCAATCCTCCCCAGTAACAGATCTTCTTTAATTTCAAGGCGTGTTAGTGTTTTAGCTCTACCATGTCAGTCCAATATTAAATCTTGGAATTTTTCCCTTTCTATTCCAATGATACATGCATCACCCAAGTGATTTGAAGCCTAAAACGAATGAGTAATTTTCAGTTCCTTACAAGTTCTTAATTAAACCAAATATTGAATGATGAATACACACAAGTGGAAATGGAGACAAGCGAGACATAGAACTGCACGTTCCTTTGTCATTTTACTGTTAATAAGGACAATGAATGCAGCTGTTTAAGACTAAAATAAGTAATTAAGGGTTCAAAATCTCAACAAGCGAGACAACTAAAACGAAGCAGAAAAATGTCACTTGAGCAATAAATGCTTCATCATCAATGAATGATTTCTCAGGAAGCAACTGGGTTGGAACAAAAACCTGAAGCCATTGCAGCCCACCAGAAACGACGCTGCTCTGCCCCGATTTAAAGGGTCCAAGTCTTAAATGGTAAATAAATGAAATTAATCAGTAGCAAAGAAAATGGTTAGAATGAAAACTTGTAGCCATTGAGGCGCTCCATGATTGGAGTTCGCCACCCCTGCCCTAAAGCGGGCACAACTTGTAGCTCTACAAACACTGAATCTCTACTCTTGTATCTCTGTAGAGACAGTGAAGCACAATCAGAACATAAGCACCTTCAAAGAACAAGAAGAAACCACTTAGTCCTTTAAACTTCTTTGGTTTTCCATCTATACCCTGATTATTTTTTGATCCACATTGCTGTCAAGCTATTTACCCAAAAACCCATCACTCAGATCAAAACAAGCTCCCATTTTATTGGAGAATAATCAGCATTATTTTAGGTACTTGTGCGGCAGGGGCCTCATTTATAAAAACTTGTGTGAATTCAAGCATGAATATAAATTCACTCCAAAAAACATATCATATATATATACTAGGGGGCTCTGCACCCTGCTGGCTTTGCTCGCCAACCCCCGACGGGCGCTATGCGCCAGCCACCTCGCGTCTCTGCCGCTCGTGTATGTGGATTTCACTTCCACCAAACAACAAACCTTTTAATTCTTGCGGATACGCCTCTTCATTGGGAAGAAACACTACTTTTCCCTGATGGCAACACGAATTACATGAT
This sequence comes from Polypterus senegalus, assembly GCF_016835505.1. Lineage (NCBI taxonomy): Eukaryota > Metazoa > Chordata > Cladistia > Polypteriformes > Polypteridae > Polypterus > Polypterus senegalus. The sequence goes on from NC_053171.1 coordinate 13,695,976, forward strand.
CTACAAGTCTCCGACTTAAAGTTTAAAGCCGAACAATATCTTAGTTCTGTCATATCATGTCCATATATTCGATTTCTTTTCACTGTTCTGTTATTTCACCGAGTAATAATTTCCGTTCATTAGCGCTAATGCGATCTTTACTATAAGTTTTTTGAGACTTTCGAATTTTACTACTTTCATTATGTCTAACCTGCTCTGCATGTGTATCGCACCAACTTTTTTGAACCTCTTTACGATGTTTTACTTTGTCTTCTACTCTTTGTCTTTTATTTCTGACCCCACTTGTAGCGTAGAGCGCAGGAACGGTGTCTGACAACAGCATTCACACGAATGAGAAGTGAGTGGACCATGGGCGAGGTTGTAAATGTTTGAGAGGAGGGTGGGACTTGTCAAAATCTCTTGGCAAAAAGTCTCGTCTCCGAATTTTCTTTTTAGAGAGAGAGAGAGAGAGAGAGAGAGAGAGAGAGAGAGAGAGATAGATAGATAGATAGATAGATAGATAGATATTCATAGCATCCGTAGTCTGTCAAAATCTCTTGGCAAAAAGTCTTGTCTCCGTATTTCCTTTTATAATAGAGATATACATAGATAGATATAGAGATTATATATATACAGATATTCATAGCATACGTAGTCTGAGTCTCAATCTAATTGTATGGGTGATTACCTACCAGGTAATACATGAGGTTGGTCTGCCAGTCGGCAAACCCTCAGTTGTGAGAAGCAGATCATAGAATGTTACATAGCTTAATTAAGAGATACAGTGCATCCGGAAGGTATTCACAGCGCATCACTTTTTCCACATTTTTTTTAAGTTACAGCCTTATTCCAAAATGGATTAAATTAATTAAACACAACACCCCATAATGACAACGTGAAAAAAGTTTACTTGAGATTTTTGCAAATTTATTAAAAATAAAAAAAACTGAGAAAGCACATGTACGTAAGTATTCACAGCCTTTGCTATGAAGTTCAAAATTGAGCTCCCCTGATCATCCTTGAGATGTTTCTGCAGCTTCATTGGAGTCCACCTGTGGTAAATTCAGTTGATTGGACAGGATTTGGAAAGGCACACACCTGTCCATAGAAGGTCCCACAGTTGACAGTTCATGTCAGAGCACAAACCAAGCATGAAATCAAAGGAATTGTCTGTAGACCTCCGAGACAGGATTGTCTCGAGGCACAAATCTGGGGAAGGTTACAGAAAAATTTCTGCCGCTTTGAAGGTCCCAGTGAGCACAGTGGCCTCCATCATCCGTAAGTGGAAGAAGTTCGAAACCAACAGGACTCTTCCTAGAGCTGGCCAGCCATCTAAACTGAGCGATTGGGGAAGAAGGGCCTTAGCCAGGGAGGTGACCAAGAACCTGATGGTCACTCTGTCAGAGCTCCAGAGGTCCTCTGTGGAGAGAGGAGAACCTTCCAGAAGGACAACCATCTCTGCAGCAATACACGCATCAGGCCTGTATGGTAGAGTGGCCAGACGGAAGCAACTCCTTAGTAAAAGGCACATGGCCGCCTGCCTGGATTTTGCCAAAAGGCACCTGAAGGACTCTCAGAACATGAGAAACAAAATTCTCTGGTCTGATGAGACAAAGATTGAACTGTTTGGTGTGAATGCCAGGCGTCACGTTTGGAGGAAACTAGGCACCGCTCATCACCAGGCCAATACCATCCCTACAGTGAAGCATGGTGGTGGCAGCATCATGCTGTGGGGGTGTTTCTCAGCGGCAGGAACTGGGAGACTAGTCAGGATAAAGGGAAAGATGACTGCAGCAATGTACAGAGACATCCTGGATGAAAACCTGTTCCAGAGCGCCATTGACCTCAGACTGGGGCGACGGTTCATCTTTCAGCAGGACAACGACCCTAAGCAAACAGCCAAGATATCAAAGGAGTGGCTGCAGGACAACTCTGTGAATGTCCTTGAGTGGCCCAGCCAGAGCCCAGACTTGAATCCGATTGAACATCTCTGGAGAGATCTTAAAAAGGCTGTGCACCGACGCTTCCCATCCAACCTAATGGAGCTTGAGAGGTGCTGCAAAGAGAAATGGGCGAAACTGGCCAAGGGTAGGTGTGCCAAGCTTGTGGCATCATATTCAAAAAGACTTGAGGCTGGAATTGCTGCCAAAGGTGCATCAACAAAGTATTGAGCAAAGGCTGTGAATACTTATGTACATGGGATTTCTCAGTTTGTTTATTTTTAATAAATTTGTAAAAACCTCAAGTAAACTTTTTCACGTTTCATTATGGGGTGTTGTGTGTAGAATTCTGAGGAAAAAAATGAATTTAATCAATTTTGGAATAAGGCTGTAACATAACAAAATGTGGAAAAAGTGATGCGCTGTGAATACTTTCTGGATGCACTGAATATAGAGATATATATAGATAGAGAGATATATATATATATATATAGATAGATAGACAAACAGACAGAATCACAATCACCTTGTAAATTTGTATATGTGAAGGCACCTTGAATGCTGCCCTGAAATATCCATATATGGACCATGCTAATCAGCCTTATGCATATGCAATCGTGATGCTGCAGAACTTTACTGACTGGTAGAGCAGCGCCTCCTTCCTGACATGTCAAGACCCTGCCAACTGCATTCATGAGTATTTGGTTGTGTTCTGCAATTTAAGAGTGGAAGATCATGCCCATCATTAATAGAACCTCTCCTTTGTGCTTGTGGGCCTTGGAAAAGCATAAGGCATCATCGTCATCTGAGCGGGCAGCCACTATCACTTGGCACATGTAAGAACAGGATTGCTGTTACAATGAATAGTACAGGACCCATTAAACATGGAGGATTTGGCCTTTAGCAGCCAGGGTTTACCGATCAAATGTACAAGATTAGTAATTTACTAGGTAGTGCAGCTATATACCTCTATAAAAGCAAAATGTTCATCAGTTTGGCATTCTGGAACACTAAGAGTTGTTTTTAAGACACCAGCCATGACCTATAAGATGCAACTGTTGCTGCATTTCAGTCTGGGAAGGGTTATAATTTGAAATTCACCATTCTACAGTGAGAAGGATCGTTTCCACATGACTGGATGTCCCAGCAGATTCCTGTTTAAAGACTGTTTAATGCCCAGGATTAAAAAAAAAAAAAATCTACATCACATAATCTACAGTCCTTGGTGAGCGTGTTAAATGTTCATGATGGTACAATTAGAAAATGGTAAAACAAGCATGGCTTTCATGGAAGGGTAGCAAGGCAAAAGCCCCTTCTCTCCAAAAGGTATACAGCAGCATGGCTTACGTTTGCCAAATTGCATCTGAACAAATCACAAATGTTCTGGAACAATACTTTGCTCCATGGATCAGTCTGCACATTCTCTGTGGGAAGTCTACTATCCTCCTTTAACCCATAAATGTGAACACTGAGTTGATTTGCAAATCTCAGTTGGTTCACTGTGGGCAGGCAAGTGGGTGTCCCCTTGCAATGGAGAGATGTGGATCCGGCCTTGAGCCCAAGGGTTGCAAGGACAATCTTTTAGCTCAAATGTAACGGAAAAAGTGAAATCAGAAAATGGATGTCGTTATGAATTTTTTTTATCCAAAAAATTTTAGGACGCCTGTAAAGTTTTTTGGTTTAGAATTGAATTAAACTAATGAAAAAAATAAGTTAAGATAAGCACATAAGCTTGACAGATTGGTTTGCTCCGTCTAATGTCTAAGCTTTTATTATGTTCTTTCAAAAGGAAACCACAAAATTTGTATGCCTTTATCATCAATCAATAAATATATTTGCCACAGCTTATAAGCAGTATTACTGCATGCTGGCGCATTATTAGCCACAAGTACTGACCGGCTCGTGAGCCAACGTTTACTTTTAATGATGCAAGGGTAGGCTTTGGCTTGCTGCAACTCAAACTGCAGGCTGAAGAAAGTCAGTATTAAAGTATTCCCATTTCATTTTTGATATCTCATTTTCTAAAACCACTTCTCCTAATGAGGGTTGTGGTGCCCCCGGGTGCGGGAGGATCCTTACGACATGCTCAAACCACCTCAAACTGGCTTCTTGTATTGGTGGAGCCTGTGTACCATAAGGATGCTCAGAGCTAGGTTGTCTGGAGCTTTGTGCCCTCATGACTCTACAAATTAAAAAACAGAGTCCCTGTCCAGGATAGGGTTACTGGGACCCACTGCTGGAGCCAGGCATAGGGGGGTGGCATGTGACGATGAGTGCCTGGCAATCTTGAAAACTCACATAACCCAGACGAGCTCAGCTCGAAATGCTGATGTGGAGCGGTGTTGTGGGCTCACCACCAAGACAAAGGGAAAGTGTCAAGTGCAATGCTAGCTTAGTGGAGGGCTTAGGCAAGTAAAACACTCTTTTTTGAGGTTTTTAATAATCTGCTTCCAAGTTTTATTTTAAACCGATTTTTTTAAACAAATGCTAACATTTAAGAATCTTTAAAAAAATTATAAATTAATGTCCACTGTGCCACCTGTGTGCACACCTTATTGATCTAATTCTGTGAAATTATCCTACATAATGCTTACTAAAGAGCTGGAAAATTGGAAAAAAAAAAGAAACGAATGCCAATATCAAAGTGACAGTTTCCCTAACTCAAAAATATTGTGGGGAAGGAAACCCCACCTTAAATTCTGCTCCAGTAAAAATTAGTGATTCTCTCCAAAGCAATTTACAGATTAACATGTGTTTAGATCCTAACATTTGTTCAATTTTCCTGGTGGATGAATGACTTGTTCAGCATCAAACTGTAAAAAAAAAACGTGGTGTGCATGGAACCACCAGTACTGTGGGTTACAGTCCTTACCCTTAGCCACAAGTCAAGTCAAGTTGGGGAGCATGCACTGGTAAAGTGCGTTGCCGCACCCACTACATGACAAAACAACTCGGGATCCTGGTTGGCAACGCAGTCCAGTCCCCACCCTCCGGAAATGACCCTCTATCTGCCGCAGCCAGGTGTTACATGGGCGACCCCTTGGCCTGGTGCAGCCACTCGAGTCCCCAACAATGAGGATCTTATGAGCCGGATCACCCTCAGGGAAATGCGCCATATGGCCGTAGTTCTGTAACTGACGCTCCCTCACAATGCAGGTCATGTGCCTCATTCGGGACTCCATGAGCAACACAAAGTCAAACCAACGGTACCCAAGGATTTTCCGGAGAGACACAAGGGATCCAGTCTTCGCCTCAGGTCACTGGATAGCGTCCATGTCTTGCAAAACATACAGCAAGACAGGAAGCACCAGGACTCTAAAGACTTGGACCTTCGTCCTTTTGTATAGATATCGGGAGCACCACACAGCCCTTTCCAGCGACCTCATGAATCAAACCCCCATGCTCTCCCAATCAGTCTACTGACTTCATAGGAAGAGTCACCAGAGTCATGAATGTCACTGCCAAGGTAAGTAAACCTCTCGATGAAGTCGACACTCTCTCCGCAAACAGATTAACTGCTGATGGCCATGCCCAAGAGGCCATTAAAGGCCTGGATCTTGGTTTTTATCCAGGACACTCGCAAGCCCAGACACTCAGGCTCCTTGCTCATCCTCTCGAGCGCCCTGATCAGAGCCTCCGTTGACACCGCAAAGAACACAGCATCATCAACAAAGTCAAGATCCATGAATCTTTCTTCATCAACAGATGCCCCACAGCCGCTGGACCCCACGACCTTGCCCAACACCCAGTCCATAAAAGCATTGAACAGAGTAGGAGCAGAACACACCACTGATGGACCCCAGAATCAACTGGAAAAAGAGAGGTTCTGCCTCCACTTTGCACAGCACTCACAGTACCAGTGTACAGGTCAGCCATGATATCCAGCAACCTTGAGGGGATCCCGCGAACCCTCAGGATGTCCCAAAGGGCAGCTCAATAAACTAAATCGAACTCTTTACGAAAATTGACAAAGGCTGCCACATAAGCCATATAATTTCTCTTCATTACTGTGTATTGTTTTTCAGTGGACTTTGCCAGAGTCACTCCTCTATATAAAGGTGCCATGTGCTGTGTTGCCATTTTGATCGATGTCAGTACAGCCAGACTTTACTTTGTCTAGTGCCTATAGTTCTTATTTAATCAAACTGATTTCAGAACATACAGAAATGTGCCGACAGCACTTCATCATTATACTCAGAAGTTAAATATGGTGTCCCGCAGGACCTTTGCAGTTTTCAAATACATGCTTCCATTGGAGAACTATCATTCAAAGACAGATAGCATCCAGAAGGAAATTTTGCTTTTTACAGAAGGTCTACTGATCAATCAATCAGTAGATATCGACAGATAGATATTCACATACATTGAGTCTGAACACACACCAAAACACCTAAAAAGAAAGAAAACTTCTGAATTGGCTTTCCCAGTCGCAGGGAGGTTCTATATAGGTGTATTGCTATTGGTACAAAGGAGACCAAGGTGTGTTTCTTAACACACTCCTGCTGAATACTTCACTGTCTGAAAGTCCTCAGTGTTAGTGTGTCAGAGCGAGGAGGTGCAGCATTGTTCATAATGGTGCTTGCTCAGTTTTGTTTTAATTCTCTCCTTCACTTCTACTTGCAGGTCACATCTATCATTAGGAAACAGAACATTCATTTTCACTCGTATGCAGACAACAACCAATTACACCTTTCTTTTAGGCCAGATGACATTTCTCTGAGGATATGCTTAATATGTTGTGTCACTGAATTGAGGAGGGATGGACAAGAACTATTTGTCTATGAATACTGAAAAAAACAGAAATGTTACTTACTGTAGATATGATGCAGACCATAATATTCTGTCACTTTTAAACTCTTTTTGGAATCACCATTAGTTTTAATGAATCAGTGCACAATTTAGGCATTACCTTTGACACGGTTATTCAAAAATCACATTACAAAACTATCCAAAACATGTTTTTTTTCCAATCTTAAAAATGTTGGAAAATTAAAATGGTTTCTAAATATGCAGGAGACTGATTAATTTATTTCTAGTAGGACTGACTATTGTAGTGTGTTATATCCTGGCTGTTCAAATCGTTCTTTATGCATCTTTCAGCTGAATAAAAATGCTGCTACAAGAAACAGAAAATACGAACACATAACGCCAGTTCTCGAATCCTTACGCCGTCTCCCAGTTAAGCTCCTTCTTGCACATAAAACATTATATAGCCAAGCCCCTGCTGATTTAACTGAATTTATCATTACTTATAAACCAGAATGTGCATTAAGATCTCAAGATATTGGTCTACATACGATTCGAAAGACTACTAAAGAAAGAGTGCAAGGTTGAGCTTTTAGCGGCAGGGCCCTAAAGCTATGGAATGAACTACTGGTTGATAAGAAATGCCCCTTCAGTGTCCGCTTGTAAATCAGACTGAAGACTCCCAACTTCAGCTTTGCATACACTGATTAGAACTGCTGATTAGCGTTGCATAACGCATCTCTACTTGTTATTCATCATCTCAATCAATTTTTTTTCTGACTAGGGAAATAGGCCAAGCAGATCAGCCTAGTATTCCCTGTCCTCAGCTACTGGAGAATTCCCAGGTATTTCCAAACCAGCTGAGAGGTATCAGCATGTCCTGGTGGGCCTTACAACATGCCCAAACCACCACAACTGGTTCCTCTCAACCCAGAGAAGCAACGTTTTTTCTCCGAGGCTCTCATGAATCACTCAGCTTCTCGCTCTGTCATGGAGTGTAAATCCAACTACCCTGTGAAGAAACCTCACTTCTGTCACTTGTACTCATAATCACATTCTTTCAGTCATTATCTACAGCTTATGACCATAGGCGAGTACAGGGATGGGTAGACTGATCAGTAAACCGAGAGTTTTGTGTTTAAGCTCAGCTCCGATTTACCACCATAGACCAGTACAGTGCCTGAAGAACAGCTGTCACCACTTCATTCCACTCCTCAATCTCAGGCTTCATTTTCCCCAAGATCCCAAGATACTTGAACTCCTCCTCGAAGGGCAGTTATCTTTTCTGAGAGAGAAACCATGACCTCAGACTTGGAGGTGGTGAACCTCATCCCTGCCACTTAACACTCAGCATCAAATTGCTCGAATGCCTCTGGAGGGTCACAGTCGGATGAGGCAAAGAGGATAACGTCATCTGCATAATGCCAAGATTCTACCCCTAGCCTTCCGAACCAGACACCTTCAGATCCTCAGCTATGCTCCATATCCTTTTAATGAAAACCACAAACAGGGGTGGTGATGAGACACACTCTTGACGTAGCCCGACCGCCACAGTGAACAAATTCAACGTAACGCCAAGTATTCAAATGCAGCTCGCACTCCACTCATATAGGAGTTATATGTTTGCTAGTCATTTGTACAAAAATATAAGTATTACAATATTTATAAGCTGTCACTAACCCTCCTCTATTGTTTTTATCTGTTTGGTATCTTAATGAGGCACTTGGAGCTACTGCTGTACTGCCAACCTTTTCTCCTGCCTATGAAATGTCATCTCATATACTGGGAGCCTTGGAATCATCAGACGGAAAAGGTTCTTTAATCAGGCTGAACGGCCCTGCACAAACTCTACTACAGAATGCATAGGAGGGGGTAGGAGGCCAGTTGGCCTCAGTGTCCAGAACTCTGGCTATGTCTGCCTTTGACTTTGACTTTTTTCTCTTATAAAATTGACTATGGACCCTGCAGAGATTTCTCTTCTCCAGAGACACTGGTGACTGGAGTTTTTGTTTTCCTCTCCTCCGGTGTTGTCGCCAATTAGTTAAGAAACAGACATTGTTGGTTTCCATTTATGTTAATCAGTTTCTACACTGTTTTCTGTGTCTTCAAGAGTACTAATTCAGTATTTAGTAATTCATAAAACTCTATACTTGCATTTTACCTGAGAACTTGTCACAACACTCTGTGCCTGCACTCGGTGAGGAGCGCCGTACGAAAATAAACTGAATTGAATTGCAAACAGAAACACACACACAACCGGTGTACTGGCACATCACCAGAACACAGTGTGTGAGCTGCAGGGACTGAAGCTCTAACTGCGAGTTTTACACTCCAAACCTTTCGCCTACGCTCACATTTCCTATTCTTAAAAATCATGTGAAAAAGTAAGTAAACCCCATGGAACATGTTGACTTTTTCAGTATATTTAAACAGGCAAACAGCAGATCTTCATCATCACGGATGATATCTCTCTATTATATAAAAAAAAAAAAAAAAATCTTGGATACAATGCGTGATTTTCTCAGAGAGACACCTTCACGTCCCGCGACACAAGACTTTGTGCCAAGACATTTAACCACGCCCGGGCCAGAAATAAAAGGAAACAAAAAAGAGAAGATGACAAAGTAGAACGTTGTAAAGAATTCAAAAACGTTGGCATGATACACGTGCAGAGCATGTTAGAGATAATGGAAGTATGAAAATTCGAAAGTCTCGCATTAGCGCAAACAAAGGGAAATTACTTGGTGAAATAACGGAACAGTGAAAAAGAGATCGAATATATTGTTCAGATTTAAAATTTAAGTCGGAGACTTGTAGATCATCTAATTCGTGTTGCCATCAGGGAAAATGAGTGTTTTGTTCCCAATGAAGAGGCGTATCTGCAAGAATTAAAAGATGAGATTGTTGTTTGCCATGGATAGTCTCGCGGGGACTTTTAACATGAAATTCTTTCAAGTGATGCCCTACTTACAACCATTTTTAAATAAGATCATGGACATCTAAACTCTCAAGTCGTGTAAAGGCTTTTATCAGACACACATCCTATTCTCTCAGCTCTTATAAATACTTTCTAGATGACACATCAACGACTAAGTGAAGAAGAAAGAGCAGTGCATGCAGATTACGCGGCACTGCAGCAGCAAGCCAGCAACTGATCGTTGTGTTTGCTTCCCATTGTATCACCGTTTAAGAGGGGGTTTTGAAGGAGCAACCGCATCTCCTTGAGGTGCGTTCAGCCCCCCCTCTTCACAACGCGAGTGGAAGAGGTGCGAAGTGGCTGGCAAGTAGCACTAGCCCCAGAGGGTAGGGGGCACAGCCCCCTAGTAATTGAATAAAAATCACAAGGAAAAATTGCCTTGTCAAATATCTACTCAACAAAAATATCAATAGATGTAATAGTCTATTGGGAACAGAGTAAGTCCACCCTTGGCTTCAGAAGCTATACCTTTAGCAGAAATTACTTCTTGTAGGCGCATTTTGCATAACTGACAAAAAAAGTCTCCTGACATCGACTATGTGGAATTGTTGACCACTCCTCCATGTAGAATTCCTTCAGCTGCAAGAGGTTTGCGATTTTTTTTTTTTTTTGCATGTCCTACCTATTTCAAATTTCACCCACAACATTTCAATGGGATTCCAATCGAGCCTTTGACCAGGCAAGTCCATTACCCGCCATTTCTTCTTTTTGAGCCATTCCTTGGTGGATTATCGTGTTAAAGGTCCTGATTCCATTCAACTTTCAGACAGACGGATTCACCTTCTCCTCAAGCACACTTTGATATGATGCAGAACTTGGACGACTTGATGACTACAAGCTGGCCAAGACCCAAGCCATAACATTTCCACCACCATGCCTTACAGCTGGTGTGAGGTGGTTCTTCTGAAATGGTGCCTTTGGTTTGCACCAAACACATCCACTGCTACTGTGGCCAAACAGGTATACCTTTGATTCATCTGTATGGCGCACATTGTTTCAGCAGGCCTGGTCTTTACCTTCACGTTCAATGGCAAACTATAGGCTTTCTCTAACCTTCTTTTTGGACCGCAAAGGCTTCTTCCCCCATGTGTGCAGCTCAAATTGGAGCAATGGTGTCTGAAAGAAGACGCAAGCACTTTAACACCAACTGTTGTCAGATTTACCTGCAAATCCTGCAATGAAATTTTGGGGTTCTCTGAGCCTTTTTTTAGTATGATCAACTCTTCAACTGAATTTGCTTGGCCGACCAGTCCTGGACAAATTAGCAATTGTCTGAAATCTACACCACTTAGTTGGATGGCCGATTCCAAATTATTTGACGATCATTCTCAATACCTTGACAAAACCTATAGCCATTAACAATCTTCTTTCTTTGGGTCTTAGAGAGAGAGCTCTTCTGAACTTGCCATGAAGACACTATACACACCAATAGCAATGACAACACCAGACCCTTAATATTTGCAGTTTAAATGAGACAAACAGGGTCTACCTGCATACCCGCTAAGGAGGTTCTACTCATTGGCACGGTTTGAATGAAGATCTAATGTTAGCCTGTTCACATATGTTGAAAAAGTCAACACTTTTCATTGGGTCTACTTACCTTTCACATGTCGTACATTAATGTAAAGCCAATCACTATAATAAACCGATCAGCTACAACATTCAAACCACTGACTGGTGAAGTGAATACCACCGATTACTTCATTACTGTGAAACCCATGCACATGTTTGAGATATTAGGCAGCAAGTGAACAGTCAGTTCTTGACGATGATGCGTTGGAAGCAGGAAAAACGAACAAGTGTAAGGATCGGAGCGACTCAAACAAGGGACAAATTGTGATGGCTGAACAACTGGGTCAGAACATCTTGAAAATGTCAGGCCTGGTGGGGTGTTCCCAGTAGGCAGTGCTTAGTACCTACCAAAAGTGGTTCAAGGAAGGACAGCCAGTGAACCAGTGAGAGGGTCGTGGGCACCCAAAGCGCACTGATGGACATGGGGGGCAAAAGGCTACCCCGTCTGGTCTGATCAACCAGAAAAGTTACTGGAGCACAAATTGCTTAAAGCTGGCCATGAGAGAAAGGTGTCAGAAAACATGGTGCATCACCGCAGACCGATCAAAGGGTCATGCTGACCCTGCCCATGAATGAAAACACCAACACTGGGGCATGTATGCATCAGAACTGGACCATGGAGCAATAGGAGATTGCGGCCTGGTCTGATTAATCACATTTTCTTTAAGATCATGTGGACTGCCATGTTTGTGCATATGCATTGATTATCTGGAAGAGATGGCCTTAGGATGCAGGTGAAAGCAATGTGATGCTCTGGGAAAAGTTCTTTTGGGAAACCTTGGATCCTGGCATTCACGTGGATGTTACTTTGACACCCACCACCTACCTAAAGGTCATTACAGACCACATACACCTCTTTGTGGCAACAGTATACCCAGATGGCAGTGGCCTCTTTCAGCAGGATAATACACCCTTGCCGCAATGCAAAAACTGCTAAGAAATGGTTTGATCCATGGAGGCCCCACCTCACAACTTACAGGACTTAAAGGATCTGCTGCTATCGTCCTGTGCAGAGACCAAAAGACACCTTCAGAGCACTCCTGGGACTTACACAAGATTAGGCAGGTGGTTTTGATGTTGCGTTTGATCGATGCATACTGCACTGTACACTTGCTCTCTGTGTTTATTAATCGTGTCAATAAAACATTTTACATTGAACTGAAAGCGCCGGCTTGTGGCCCATCCCTAGTGAGGTCACCGACAGTTAATTTTAGTTCGGAAGCTCAATCCCAACCGTACATTCCCGTCGTGGGTGTACGTTGATGCGCCAGTTACTGTAAGGATGAAAGCTTCCAGATCGAGTCTGCCGCTTTCTCAACATAAATGTTTAATGCCTGCCATTTAAACTCTGGTGCAGTATACATTTCTGTGCTTACGAGGCGTCTTTATTTATGTAACCATCACCACCACCACCCCCACGTGCATGCTGTGTGTATTTAAAACGGACAGTAAACAGTCATTTCCTTAGCGACTAGCGGTTGTCAAAAGAAACACCCTGGGAAAGCGACTGCCAGTCAAAAGCAGCAGCCTCCCAAAATTGTGCACATCCACTCCGGAAAGAGAGAAAGAAAAAAAATCGGCGAGCCCTTTAAGATTTGGCCGATTGGCCTAGCCTGCCGGTCCTCCCCTTTAAGAGCCCCCACCTTCTCTTACTTCCCTCACCTCCAGCAATTTGGTTCCTGGCGCCGCCACCTCCTTCCGAAGTGCTGGGATTAACGTGATCCGATCCGCGGCAGTCCAAAGCACAGGGCCGGACCTTACCCCTGTCACAGATCAATGTTTTCCTTTTGATCCGCTATTCTCTGTTTCTTTCATTTTCCTTTTTTTTCCTTACCCCCAGATCCTCGCCGCAGCGCGAGACACCCAACCTTTATGTTCGGCTCGCGCAGACAAACAGGGCGCGCACCCTCTAGTAACCTTATCTCTCATTGGCTGGCGTCCATTCTCTTCCTCCCTTGTGATTGGCAGCCGCGACAACGGTTTACTTTCAGCCTGCAAAGTGGACAAAAACGGTCAGTGATTAAGGCGGAAACACAACGCTGGATCTAAAAAAGTCCAGTCTAGTGTTTGGAGTGTTGACACGCCTTAGAAATGCGCCTCAAAGGCTTTGGATTCTCTGTGGTAGGCGTGGCTTTACCGCCTTCGCAAAGCTGTCTGGGAAATAGAGTCTTTTTTCGAGGCGCGGCCGTACTCTGGTATATAACTTTCTGAAGAGAATATCGTATAATGGTTAAAAGCCTGTGTGAAGTGACTACGTTTAGTTCCTATAGTTTTTATATGCCTGATTCGGTTCAAGACAGGAGCTTATCCAGAAGATATTACGCACAAGGCAGTAACCAACACTGGACAATGCACCAGTCACTCACTGGGACTACTTGCACACAAATCCACCACCACACTCTGCCAGTGTAGACTTGTCAATTAACATAACACCTATTTTTTGAACATAGAAGAAAAAACTGGTGTACCAAAAGAAACACTCACACTGACACACACAAAATTGTAACAAACCCATGGGGTGCAAAAGAGAGAGGAATAGAATTAGCCTCTTTACTGTGGTGAGTGGCCCTAAAAAGGACCACTTGGTTTCTTTGACACTGATTACACCCTGCCACTTTGGTGTTCATAACTGACACACGCTCCGGGCTGCTTTGTCTGTTTGCCCACTCATACACGCCTCACTCTGATCACAACGGTCAAGGGCAAACCCTTATGCCACTCTATTCTCCCAGCTCTCTATGAGACAACCCAAGCCTAGGGCCCAAATCTTAGGATTGCTAGCATCCACACATCCACGCTGATGGGTGCCTGAAGCTGGATGACACATCCAAAGTTCTCTCTTAAGTGTTGATCTGTGCTCCTCTCTACCTGCTGCTTTTCGGTCTGCTTTATAGCCCGCTTCTGTAGGTATTCTGTCCACCTCAAGACAGTGCACAGTCACCTGAGAAAAGTGTCCCTCACAGGTCCGGACCCTGAGATTGCTGGAGTATGTTCAAACTCTACATAGATAGATAGGGACCTCTTTTCTCTATATACCTCCTCACCTTGCCCTATCATCCAGTGCTATACTGATGATATACAGTTATACCTGTAATTCCCTCCAGAGGACCACATGGTATCAGCTAGAATTGCTGAATGTCTTACTGATATTGCTGTGTGAATGAAGGAACACCACCTCTAGCCCAACCTAGCAAAGATGTACCCTCTTGAAATCCCAGTTCGTCCATCTATTCAGCACCCCATCTTTATTCAGATTGACTCACTATTGCTAATACCTGCCAAGCTTGTACACAACCTTGAGGTGGTGATTAAGGACGTTCTGTGATTAAGCACAGCTCCTAGTCTAGGCCTTGGTCTTGTCACATCTGAACTACTGCAGCTCTGTCGCTGCAGATGATTCAAAATTCAGCATCATGACTAGTGGTTAACCAGTCGAGACGGGAACATGTCACTGCTCTCTTCTAGTCACTACACTGATTTCCGGTAGTGACACGTGTTAAGTTCAAATCCTTGATGCTTGCCTACAGAGTAGTCAGTGGGTCATCACCTAAATACGGAGACACTTGTTAGGTCATCTGGTTCTTCTCGACCACACAGGTCTGCTAATGGATGGAATCTGGTGATGCCACCTCTGCATGGTATCACATCTCAGTCCAGACTCTTTCAGTTGCAAATTCTGTGCTTGAGCTGCTTCTCTCTTTCCTCTGCCCTGATGCTTTTTGACTTTTCATCAGTTTTAAATACTGTTAAACACCCCTTGCTTATTTCTTACCACAATATACTCAAAGTTCATGGTTCTGCTGTGGATTGGTTCAAGTCCTACCTTTCCAACTGATCCTTTCCTGTCTCCTGCTCTAACGCCTTGCCTTGTCTTCTCCACGGATATTCTTCACAGGTGTGCCTCAAGGATCAGTGTTTGGTCCACGTGTCATTTCTCTCTATACTGACTCCTTGAGCAATAGTAATTCTTCTTATAGCTTCTTCTACCACTTCTATGCTGATGATGTACAGATTTTAATCTAATTTCCCACTTACAAACCACAGGTTTCAGCTGAGATCTCCATCTCTCTCTGTTATCTCATCATGCATGAATGCTCATCGCCTTAAACTTAAACTACTTGCCTCTTTATTCTCGTTCCTCAGATATATCTTAAAGCATTGCTGTTGGAGATGTCACCCTTTCACCATCAGTCGTAGTCAGGAATCTTGGCCTAATTCCAGACACTTCACTTTCATTCATTTACTATAGTCCTTCAATGACCCGATTGTTTTGTTTCTTTCTTTATAATATTCAGAGGATCCAACCTCCTGTCACCAATTATGCCACACAACTCCTTGTTCAGGCACTAGTTCTGTCTCTATGGGACTATGTTAACTCTCCCCTGGTGGGGCTTCCTTCAACTGCTATCAGACCTCTCCAGCTGCTCCAGATGTTCTCTGTTCCTACTACTCCACTGCTTTGGTCTCTTCTCTGACTTGCTGTAATGAACCAGTTTAAAACCCTGGTTCTGACCTATGGTTCTCTGAATGATTCTGCTCCCCAGTATCTCCAGACTTTGGTTTCTCCATATGTCCCTAGAAGAAGTCTCCATTCTGCCTCTGACTGCCTGCTTACTATCCCTCCTCTTGCTAGACATACCAAGACTGGACAATGCTTCTCCATTCTTGCTCAAGAGCTGTGGAATAGTCTCCCTTTGTCTATTCAAACTGGTCCTAGTTTCCTCAGGTTTAGGCATCTTTTGAAAATGCACCTTTTCACTAAATATTTTGGAACTGCTTAGTGTCTCTTCTGTAGGACAGCTATTGTTGTACTGACAAAGAGTTTAGGATGTTGATTTGTGTCTGAGGGTGTACTCACACTGGCAATTCGTTCTGGGCCTGGAGCTCGTTTGCCCACATGTAACCTCTCAAAGTCTAGTTCATTTGACTAATAAGATTTCTCTGTGCTGGGCCAACTGAACCATGCCCTAGCCTGCTTGGAAGAGGTGGGCCCGAGCACAGTTCAGCAGCATTTGAGAACAGTGTGATTGCTAAACGTGCCCAAGCATGGAAAACAGACATAACGTCAATGATGCAACAAGTCAGATGCAATTCCCATTTCATTCAATACCTTTTGAGTTAAAAACGGGTTTTTATACTCACCTTACACATGAATGTGAATAGTAGTTGACAAGAAAAGTAGCAAATTACTCCCTTAACATCATTTTCACCATAAAAATCTTCTTGTACGTGTGGCACAACAGCAAAACGCTGCACTGCACACTCAATAAATCCGTAGGAGAGTAGAGTGTTCTCCTGCTCTGCACAACACTAAAACAACTACAAATTAAGGAAAATCATTTTGACATGCATGCTGCCATACCATGTTTGGATCTTGTTTTGGCTTTGCAGGAAGTCTCATGGTCGTGACAAAAGATACTCGGGCCCAGAACGTTAAGCGCAGTGTGAGTACAGGCCAGTGGGGCAGTAGGGAGGGGGAACAATCACACTTGGGCACAGAACAGAACAAACATGCCTAGTGTGAATACACCCTTAGTCTAGTTGCAGGTATAATCATGTAGTAGTAGTACGCATGGGTGGCTGTACCACCAGGGCATTCTAAGGGCTGCATGCCCAGGGGCCTGTGATGGCATGAAGCCATTTACCACTCACTTCTTCCACTCTTTTCACAAGGTGAAATTATCAAGGGACTCCCAAACACGGTTTAATGAACCTCCCCTGCCTCTCTGCACCGCTCAAGTCTCAGCTGGAGTCTGGAGTACAGTCTCCACGTGCATTAATGGCAGGCTATGATCGACTCTCTGCCATGGAGCTCTGTTCATTAAGTCAACCAGGAGCCTGTGGGGGTCTTAATCCAGACCTTGGTAGGAAGACTCCATCTTGCTCACTTTTCCATCTTGTTGCTTTTGATGCTTATACTGTACCTTTAAATCATTCTTGTATGTATTATAACTTGGTTTGTAAGTCACCTTGCATAAAGGCATCTCTCTATTATAAAAAAAAAATCTTGGAAAGCTTGGAAGGAGACAATACATGATCTTCTCGGAATACAATTTGACCTCCCGTGAGAGACACTTTAACGTCACACGAGACAAGGCAGTGAGACAAAAGGACCGCTGCTGCACAGGCTTTTAAATGATCGACGCACAGTGCGACATGCAGGACACGCAGCTCAACAACAGCAGCAGAAAGACAGCAGATGATCAGACCTCATCTCCTTATCGTGCGTTCAGCAAGCGGCAGAGACACAAAGTGGCTGGAGCATAGTGCACCCCAGTTGGAGTGAAGTGAGCAGGGGGCAAATCCCCCTAGTCTGCTATATAAATAATAATAATGTTTTATGTAAGGAAAAAGAAACTAAAGCTTATTCTCAGAGTAAGAAGAGAAAAGGTTAGTAACACAATATTTAAATGTCTCTAATCCTTCTGTTATTTTGTTTATTTTTCAGTGATGGAATAATCTTCCCTTTTTTCCCCTTTTTGCAGATTCACACGGACATAGCCTTTTATGAACTCCTACGTTTTATAGAGGAATATACATGTAGGATAATTTCAGTAACAGTTTTTGTTTTGCCTGGCCAATGACTCACCTTTTAGTCTGAATGAAAGATTAGCACTGACCAATAATTTTGTAAGTTTACATTGCAAAATTGGAACATGATTTGTTTTTTATCAGGATGCTGTACCGCATCATATGTTTCATGTTTGAGAATTAGAGAAAGTTACTTTCCTGAGTAAAAACAATTAACACGCTGTCTTAGTTATGAGTCTCATACAGGATATGTGCATGATCACGCACACTCTTTAATCCCCAAAGACTGCCCTGGAGAAAGATGTTGCAATGTGTGGAATTAATCACTGATGTGGAGCCAATTTAGACAGGAAGTATGGAGAAAGCAATTGAATTTTCAAAGTGGTCACCTACTAGCCTGTTAAAGTGAATGTTGTGCTCTGAAGTCATCATGTTGTCATTCTCAGGAAGTCTTCCAAAAGCCAAACTTTTTCTGTTAGCTCTGTTTTTTTTTTCCATGACACACAATGCAAAATATTACACACTTACTTGGTAAAAGGAAGGGATTGTTGATTACCATTTCATCTTCTCAGTATTGTCAGTGGGTGCACAGATATACCACTAGATCTGATTGCTGATTTTATAGAATTCACTTGTTAACTGGAGTGCATTTACTGCAGAGTTTGCATGTACTCCCCATGTACCATAGACACTATTTCGGTATTTTCAGGTCAAGTGGTGACACCAAATTAGCCTGTTATGAAATAGCGTTCCCTCTGAAAGATTGATGATCCTCCGGGAAGAAGATTCAGCTGTACTGGGAAAGCATATAGAGTGGGTTCAGAAAGTCTTCCGATCCCTTCATGTTCTGCGCACTGTTGTAGGTTAAATTTTGAATGGATTAATTTACCATTTGGTCACATGTACACTCGATAACTCATAATGAAAAAGTGAAAGCTTGTTTTTAGAAAGATAGCACCAAGAGAAGAAGGCAAGGAAGCGAACAACAAACGTGAGCACAATACAACAAGGGCAAACTACATTTCTAAAAGCTTTTGTTGATTATAAGCAGTGCAGAGAGGTCATAAATCCCAAGTTGTTGTGCAAAGAGGTGAGTTTACAACAATTATCTATCTGAATGTCAATTGACTGGGAGCAATTGATTGACATGATTGAAGTGTTTAAAATTATAAAGGGAAATAGTCCAGTGGATTGATACTGTTATTTTAAAATGAGTTCATCGAGAACACAGGGACCAGGTGGAAACTTGTGAAGCGTAAATTTATCATAAACATTAGGACGGTTTTATTCACACAGAGCACCACAGACACTTGGAATAAGCTACCAAGTAGAGTGGTAGACAGTAAGAATTTAGGGGCTTTCAAAACTAGAAGAATTAAGTGGATAGGACTGGCGAGCTTTGTTGGTCTGAATGGCTGCCTGTTCTTGTCTAGATTGTTCTAATGCTCTAATTTTGAGGTAGGAGTAGTTCATCCAAATGAAAATGAGCAATGCCTTTTAATAAGACTATTGGAAAAAATATCATTAATGCAGCAGGCAAAGGGAGAGTGGATGTCACCTATAAATATTCTGGGCTGTCCCAGTTGTTCATTAAGTTTGCAGTCAAGGCTTGAACACGAGATCTCAGACATGTTTAGAAAGGGACTTGCTAAGCAGGAGGTGCTGGCATGGAATTCTTGGGAAAAGACGTCTTCAGTTATGGGAAGCTGTCAACGATAGCACAGACTCTTTAACGGGGATGTCTGTGTACTGCTTTGGAATGCCAAGGAAAAATGGTGTGAGGCTTCTTAAAGCTACTAACTGAGCAGGTGAGAATCTTCGTTGGCCTACAGCAGAGCTTCATCTTAACCCAGCTAACCCTCAAATACTCCCTGCTGGCTTCAACTGAAACAGGCTCCAAAATGGGGAGAGAAAAAGGCAACTATAAATATCATAAAACATAACAAAAGACACACAAGAGGAGGGATGATCATAAACCATTGGCTTGAATGAAACAGGCAAACAGAAAGTCTTTATAAATCAATGATTTATTCACAGAAAATAACAACAATTTATTTCTTGTATAACCCAAAATCTCAAAGGAGTGATGCAATGGGCTTTAACAAGCCCTGTCTTTTGACAGCCCCTAGCATTGACTCCCTAAGAAGACAAGAAAAAAACTATTGTGGTAAGTATTACATGTATTGTTAGAATTAATGAAAGAATTCAGTATTTCTAAAGTTGGAGCCACACAGGTACATTTATGACAAGCTCTTGAAATCGTTAATATCTCATATTAATTCCAATTTTAGGTATCTACGGGGTAGCACGGTGGCACAGTGGTAGCGCTGCTGCCTCGCAGTTAGGAGACGTCCTCCCTACATGGAGTTTGTATGTTCTCCCGTGTCTGTGTGGGTTTTCTCTGGGTACTCCGATTTCCTCCCACAGTCCAAAGACAGGTTAGGTGCATTGGTGATCCTAAATTGTCCCTAGTGTGTGCTTGGTGTGTGGATGTGTGTGCCCTGCGGTGGACTGGTGCCCTGCCCTGGATTTGTTTCCGCCTTGCACCCTGTGCTGGCTGGGATTGGCTCCAGCAGACCCCTGTGACCCTGTGTTAGGATATAGCGGGTTGGATAATGGATGGATGGTATCTACAGTTCCATTTTGACTAATCCAAATTTTAATTTGTTTTTGTAATTACATTATGAATTTGAAGTGTAAATATATGTAAATCCACTTTGACTGCTAACAGTAGTTGTAGTTGTGATAGTTGTATTAATAGTAGTATTGTTTGTAATAAGAAACACAAACAAAGGCAAAGGGGTAATCCCCTTATATTATTGTAGTCAAAGTATAAATGGTTTTGCAAAAATATGTCTTTACATATGGGAGTCTCTGACCAGACAAGTGGAAAGGTGGAGGTGGTGCCGAGTATGAGGTCGATTAGGTGGAAGGGGTGGGATCAAGCACTTGAAAACCAGAAGTGATGTCATGTGCTGTCGGCCTGTGAGTCTCTGGTTCTGCAGTGGGAAGGAGAGAAGAGGCGTTAGGATTAAATGCCAACCCACGACTCAGCGTGGAATTGGAAGTCAAGTAGTTGTCTCCCAAGCACGGGTGTGCACACCCCCCTCAACCCAGACCTGTCAGGATCAATCTTGGGAAAGGCCAATTCAGAGGGAAACCCCCTTTCCAAGTAGGTTGGGTGTACAATGGGGGTTAAAAAATGGGGGTAAATACAACACACAAAACAGAACACAAGTAATCCTCTTCACAGAGCCTGATCTATCATTGCCCCCTCAGGAATACAATCCAACAGTACAATAGAAACAGTACAAAGTACAAAGCAAAATAAAGTGGAATTAATATCAAATATGAGGAGTCAAGTTTGTTCAGAGTCCCAGAGACCTCAGCCAACAAGCTGCCTCCCCTCACTGGCTAATTAACAGCTGAGTCTGTTCTGGGCCAGCCAATCTGCTGAAAGGACCCTTCTATCTGATGATTCCAGTGCTCCTGTATCAGAAGTGACTTTTCTATGAGCAAGAAAACAAGAAAACTAGTTCATACAAAGAAAAGGCAAAAATTAATAAATAAATAAACTAAATAATTAATAAATAATAAACTAAAAGGCAATCCTAAGCAAATGAGTCCAAAAGAGTAACCCAAAAATCAGAATCCATAAAACAGAGAACAATAAATCGAGAAATCCAGAACATCGAGCACAGAAAGAACAAAAAAATCTTGGGAGGGAGACGAGGGACACGAGACATGATCTTCTCAGAAGACACTTTGAAGGCATGTGAGACAAGGCAGTGAGACAAAAGGACAGCTGCTGTACAGGCTTTTAAATGATCGACGTGCAACGCAACAAGCAGAACACGCAGCTCGCCAGCAGCAGCAGCAAGACAACAGCTGATCCAACCGCATCTCCTTAGCGTGCGTTCAGCCCACCCTTCACAATGCGAGCGGTGTTATACGTTCCGCAAGAAAGAGATTTAACCACACCTGGGGCCGAAAATAAAGGACAAAGAGCAGATGACAAAGTAGAACGTCGTAAAGAATTCAAAAATGTTGGTGTGATGCACAGCAGGTTAGAGATAATGGAATGACAAAAATGATAAAGTCTCAAAAAAAGGATAGGAAAGATCGCATTAGTGCAAACAAACGGAAATTATTACTCGGTGAAATAACAGAACAGCGAAAAGAGATCAAATATATTGTTCGGATTTAAACTTTAGGCCGGAGACTTCTAGATTGTCTAATTTGTGAATTTGTGTTGCCAGTGAGAATTAAAAGATTCCAAAAATGTTGTTGCAGTATGAAGTCTTGTGAGACGGAGACTTTTAACATGAGATTTTTTAACGTCTTACAACTATTTTCAAACAAGACCACGGTCATCTAACCTCAGTCGTGTGAATTCTTTTGTCAGACACACTTCCTGCACTCTCTGCTCTTATAAATTTTTACTTTTTCCTCACTTTAAGTTCCCAATAAAAGAAGACATATTATGTCCAAATCTTATCAGGACAATAATTTTATACGTTCTAGATGACAAGTCGACGACAAAGCAAAGAAGAAAGAGCATGGACAAACATTTGAGAAAGTAATTTGTTTAAAAATCAGGAACACAAAGCAGTTCCAAACCAATTAACATAAGTGGAACCTTAAGCAATCTGTCCATTAATTAACTGTTAGAACTCAGGCCAGTGGTAGGTAAAGAGAAACTCCAGACATCAACATCCTTGAAGAGAAGATAAACCTCTGAGGGGTCCACAGTAAGTTAAAGTAGTCAAAGTCAGACACAGTCACAACATCAGTGACCTCAGCCGATTAGCTGCTCACCCCCACATTCGACTTTAGTTTGATTGAGATTGCATTGATAAGTAGATTTAAATTCTCCATATCCTTACTGTGAGGCCGCAGCACTACCACTGCGCCACAATACCTCCCCTAAAATATAATGTATTATTTATTATATTTTAGTACTCCTTTAATACAATGTTTAATAATGTTTTTTCAAATCTTGTTTTATATTTTATTACTATATTCATTTTATAATCTATAGAAAACGCTCTGAGCTGCATTTTTATGTGTAAAACTAGGGAGCTCTGCCACCCCCTAGACCCCAAGAGCTACACGCTAGCCACTTCGCGTCTCTGCTGCTCACATATGTGGATTTCACTTTCTCACTTTTTAAACAACAAATCTTTTAATTATCGCGGATATGCCTCTTCATTGGGAAAAAATATTACTTTTCCCTGATGGCAACACGAGTTAGACGATCTACAAGTCTCCAACTTAAAGTTTAAATCCGAACAATATAATCAAGCTTGCTGTTCTGTTATTTCACCGACTAATAATTTGCGTTTGTTTGTGCTAATGCGATCTTTACTATCATTTTTTTGAGACTTTCAAATTTTAGAAATTTCATTATCTCTAACCTGCTCTGCATGTGTATCATGCCAACATTTTTGAATTCTTTGCGACGTTCTACTCAATTCGTTTATCATCTACTCTTTGTGTATTATTCCGGCCCTGGGCATGGTTAAATCTCTTAGCACAAAGTCTCGTCTTGCGGGACATGAAAGTATCTCTCTGAAAAAGTCACATGTTGTCCCAGGCTAAAAAGTCTCGTTTTGTCCCAGGATTTTTTTATTATAATAGAGAGACTGGCTATTTAAATCAAATTATTATTTTATTAAAATGTATTTATTTATTTATTTGGATTTTATTGATTTTAACAACAAATAACATTCCATACAAATAAGTCAAGTTTTACAAGACTTGGTTCAAGACAAATCAACCTGTCATGTGAAAGAGAGCAAGGCCAGCACAGTAAAACTTTAAGCTAGTAAAAATAAGTAAATAGATAAATTAATAAATGAATAAAAATAAATAGATTAAAAAAAGGAAAAAAAGAGGGGAGAGAATCTGCTTCCTCAATTAAAAAGCTTATTCTAAAATGTTATTTATTAGATCCTGCCAGGTTTTGAAAAAGTATTGTAGAGAAAGTGAGAATTTGATTTATTCCAATTTCAAAAATAACATATACTTATAAGTATATAACATCAGTTACCCACTGACTTAAAAGAGGAGAGTTAGGATTCTTCCAGTTGAGCAAGATAAGTCTACATGCCAACAGTGAAGTTAAGGCAATTACAGTTTGTCCTTCATTTTATTAAAATTTATGAGGGCGATTCATTTAGATAGATAGATAGATAGATAGATAGATAGATAGATAGATAGATAGATAGATAGATAGATAGATAGATAAAAAGTAGTTTATTGGTCCGAAGGCTAAATTAATTTTTTAAGAGATGATCTAGAAAATGAAATATTCCAACAAACAACAACCCACCCGTTCTGATACAAAACAGAAGAAAACTGCAGGCTTGGCTAAAGAGGAGAGCCGAATGACAGTGAGGCAACATGCAGGCATATTGTTGTTGGTATAATGGAGTCCCAGTCATGTTTCTTGAGACACTTTTGTTGTCTAAAAGTGTTCAATGCTATTGTGTTGCAGACACAATGTGCAGCTTTGTTCATAATGGCCATCAGTTTTGTCTTCATTCTCCTCTTCTCTACTACTCCCAGTAAATCCAGAGTGCATCCTATAACTGTGTCTGCCTACTCAGTCAGCCTGTTGATTAGGTGAACCTCTCTTGAAGTGATGTAACCAGCTTAATGCACCACAGAACTAAAATCTCTGCTGGCTATCACAGAGTTATAGAACAGGTGTAGAATATCACTTTACTTCCCACATTCAAAAAACGCAGTCTTCTAAGTAAAAAGTGTCTGTTCTGCCTTTTCTTGCACAGTTCCTCTATGTTACTAGACTAGTCCAGTTTGTCCTTTATTTTGTCAATTATGTAAATGTTGCAGCAGTGTAAAGCCAGTAAAGACTGAGAGACCGATGAGAAGTGTAAACAACACAACACAGTGGGCTGACAGCAGCTAGCAATCTGCATGAACTGGAAAGGTCGAATAGCTGTTACATGTTGGAATGAAAATCAGCAGCCTCTACATCTCCCCAAGGAGTTGAGCTGCCTACACCTGACCTACAGATATATGGAAAGAAAAGTGAAAGGTTAACATCATACTAAAAATAAAATTTATTTTATAGCCATGGCATTTTGACTGTTGAGACCTCACCAAGTGTGTAGGTATGGGGCCACTGCCATTTGTTTACACACTTATACATTAAGTTGACACTCTATCATAAGATGTGCTATGTAAACTCAAAGTGTACATTAGATAGATAGATAGATAGATAGATAGATAGATAGATAGATAGATAGATAGATAGATAGATAGATAGATAGATAGATAGATAGATAGATAGATAGATAGATAGATAGATAGATAGATAGATAGAAGAGCAATTACAGTGTACTGTAGGTATACTTCTGTTGGTATAAAGGAGCTCCAGTATATCTTTCTTCACACATTTCTCCTAAATACTTTGTTGTCTGAAAGTCCTCAATGCTCCTTTGTCACAGAGAGCATGTGCTGCATTATTCATACTGGCCAAAAGTTATGTTTTCATTATATGTCATCTAATTAGGCCTGCCTTTTTAATCAGCTTATTGATTCGGTGGGCCTCTCTTGCAGTGTTGTGGATAGTCCGGCACACCTCAGTGTGGGATCTTGCAGATCCTATCCTTTTTTTAATAAATAATTTTTATTCAATGTTTTGCACATTCCAACACTATATAACATAGATATAACATATACCAGTTGTAAAATTCTAGCATTTGTTTTCTTTATTTATAAACAGAATAAAGAAAAGGATAAGGAAAGAATACAGAGTACCAAACATTTTAATTAAATAAAGCCGAAAAGCCTTTCCAACCAATGTTCTCCTTCTTTCGGCTGCTCCCATTAGGGGTTGCCACAGCGGATCATCTTTTTCCATATCTTCCTATGCTCATCATCTTGCTCTCACATCCATCACCTGCATGTCCTCTCTCACCACATCCATAAACCTTCTCTTAGGCATTCATCTTTTCCTAATGCCTGGCAGCTCCATCCTTAGCACCCTTTCTCCCAATATACCCAGCATCTCTCCTCTGCACCAGACCAGCGCAATCTCGCCTTTCTGACTTTGTCTTCAAACCATCCAACCTGTTTATATACACTATATATATATATATATATATATATATATATATATATACTGGCACCGGCCGGGCAGGAGGACCGGAGGAGGGCTTGTACCTCCTCCAGACGCGAGGCGTCCGCCCTGGTTATGTTGGGGCCTCGGGTAAAGGGCTTGGAAGCCCAGCCCTGTAGGGACCCGTGGCCACCGTCAGGCGCCGCTGGGTGCCTGAATATCCCTGGAGCCCAGCACTTCCACCACACCAGGAAGTGCTGGGGGGAAGACGACAAGGGACACCCGGACGGCTTCCGGGGCGTGTCTACGGAGGAGTGCCGGGAAGCAGCTGGAGCCCATCCGGGTTCCTATTTAAGGGGCCGCCTTCTTTCAGTAGAGAGCGGAAGTCGGGTGGAAGTGGACAGAGCTGGAGAGAGGATTGGAGGCGGCCAGGAGAAAGGCACAAGGACTGTGAGGCCTGGACATTTGGGGGAACGGTGCTGGAGGCACTGGGAAGTGCACTGACATTATTATTGTAAATAATTGTAAAATAAATGTGTGTGTGGGTAAACATAAGATGTCTGTCTGTGTGTGTCCGGGTTCAAGTCCACAATATATATACACACACACATATATATATATATATATATATATATATACTGAATGCACCCCAAGGAGATGTGGTTTCTCCTCCAAAAACCCATCTTAAAAGGTGATACAATGGGAAACAAATAGTTTTTTTTTCTTTTTACCTCCTCTTTGCCCAATCAGCTGCTGGCTTGCTGCTGCTGCCATGCTGTTTAATCTGCATCTCGTGCTGCGCTACAAACATTTAAAAGCCTGTACAGCAGCTGTCTTCATCATTTACTCTTTGTCTTTTATTTCCGGCCCCAGGCGTGATTAAATCTTTTGGCACAAAGTCTTGCCTTGACGTGAGTTCTTGATATTTTAGTTTATAATTTAAAAACGGAAAAAGAATCTGAAAAATCTAACAACATCACATTAAAGTTCTGAAAAGAACGATACCAAACCTATATATGTAGTTTCTAAAATAAGCCTGATTTAAAGTGTGACAAAAAAGTCACAGAAAATCGTTGCACTTTTAGGCTTAGGATTTTATATAAAAAAAAGGATTTTATATATATATATATATATATATATATATATATATACAGTGGTGTGAAAAACTATTTGCCCCCTTCCTGATTTCTTATTCTTTTGCATGTTTGTCACACAAAATGTTTCTGATCATCAAACACATTTAACCATTAGTCAAATATAACACAAGTAAACACAAAATGCAGTTTTTAAATGATGGTTTTTATTATTTAGGGAGAAAAAATTCAAACCTACATGGCCCTGTGTGAAAAAGTAATTGCCCCCTGAACCTAATAACTGGTTGGGCCACCCTTAGCAGCAATAACTGCAATCAAGCGTTTGCGATAACTTGTAACACTGTCTTTTACAGCGCTGTGGAGGAATTTTGGCCCACTCATCTTTGCAGAATTGTTGTAATTCAGCTTTATTTGAGGGTTTTCTAGCATGAACCGCCTTTTTAAGGTCATGCCATAGCATCTCAATTGGATTCAGGTCAGGACTTTGACTAGGCCACTCCAAAGTCTTCATTTTGTTCTTCTTCAGCCATTCAGAGGTGGATTTGCTGGTGTGTTTTGGGTCATTGTCCTGTTGCAGCACCCAAGATCGCTTCAGCTTGAGTTGACGAACAGATGGCGGACATTCTCCTTCAGGATTTTTGGTAGACAGTAGAATTCATGGTTCCATCTATCACAGCAAGCCTTCCAGGTCCTGAAGCAGCAAAACAACCCCAGACCATCACACTACCACCACCATATTTTACTGTTGGTATGATGTTCTTTTTCTGAAATGCTGTGTTCCTTTTACACCAGATGTAACGGGACATTTGCCTTCCAAAAAGTTCAACTTTTGTCTCATCAGTCCACAAGGTATTTTCCCAAAAGTCTTGGCAATCATTGAGATGCTTCTTAGCAAAATTGAGACGAGCCCTAATGTTCTTTTTGCTTAACAGTAGTTTGTGTCCTGGAAATCTGCCATGCAGGCCGTTTTTGCCCAGTCTCTTTCTTATGGTGGAGTCGTGAACACTGACCTTAATTGAGGAAAGTGAGGCCTGCAGTTCTTTAGACGTTGTCCTGGGGTCTTTTGTGACCTCTCGGATGAGTTGTCTCTGCGCTCTTGGGGTAATTTTGGTCGGCCGGCCAATCCTGGGAAGGTTCACCACTGTTCCATGTTTTTGCCATTTATGGATAATGGCTCTTACTGTGGTTCGCTGGAGTCTCAAAGCTTTAGAAATGGCTTTATAACCTTTACCAGACTGATAGATCTCAATTACTTCTGTTCTCATTTGTTCCTGAATTTCTTTGGATCTTGTCATGATGTCTAGCTTTTGAGGTGCTTTTGGTCTACTTCTCTGTGTCAGGCAGCTCCTATTGAAGTGATTTCTTGACTGAAACAGGTGTGGCAGTAATCAGGCCTGGGGGTGGCTACGGAAATTGAACTCAGGTGTGATACACCACAGTTAGGTTATTTTGGAACAAGGGGGCAATTACTTTTCACACAGGGCCATGTAGGTTTGGATTTTTTCTCCCTAAATAATAAAAACCATCATTTAAAAACTGCATTTTGTGTTTACTTGTGTTATATTTGACTAATGGTTAAATGTGTTTGATGATCAGAAACATTTTGTGTGACAAACATGCAAAAGAATAAGAAATCAGGAAGGGGGCAAATAGTTTTTCACACCACTGTATATACTCAGCAAAAAAAGAAACGTCCTCTGACTTTCAACTGTTAATATATAAATTTAGGTAGTACAACAATGATGTGGTGTTCATCTGGGCTGAAGAATGTATTACGAAAATGCAGCAGTATGTATCAACTTCCATAGAGTATCTCTCTCCCAACTCAAAGAAAAGATCTAACTAAAAAGAGCTGACAAATACACAATGCAAAACTAAGCGTATAATAGATTCTTTACAGAACAATAAAAAATGGCTTATATCTATGAACTTACAATGTTTGATTAACTATGTAGTATTTGTGCATTACTACATTGCTTGTCTAATATGTTAAGTCCATTTATAGATGATAAATGTATCTAATGAAAAAGTGTTTGCTATATGCTTTGCTTTTAATTAAGGAGAAAAAACATTGGATAGAGTAATATTCCATTTTATATTTTTATTGAAGAAATATTTCAACAAAAATCAAAATAGCCAATCACATACTTATTCCCATGACGTAACTAGTTAATTAATACAATATTGCTATATTATCTAACAATAACGATCTTTCTGAATGGGTAATAATGTTGAAAATGTGTTTATAAATCAAAAGCCAACTGAACAAAACTTGTTTATGAAAAGGAGACAACTTTCTGTGGTCCGTACTAATTTCTTGAGGCCATAACTGAAGAAACTGTAGCAGATCCTACCCTTAAACAAGGGAAACGCAGCAGTTCTCCCAGAGAGCGGATGATTCTATTGGCCCAAAGAGCGAGGGGCGGTCCTCAGTGCACGTTGAAGGACTCAGTCTAAAAAGGCGGTCTGCGCAGTTCTCGTGCGCGCGCTCCAAGTCTCGCGCAACATTGCATATTTTTGAACTTCATCTGCGCAATTATCGTGACATATCTACTGTGCTGATGGCTGCCGGCGCTCCTTTGGCGTAAGACAGCAGCCTTGCTAAGGTTACGTCACTCGAGGGGCGGGCAGCGGATCCTGGTTTGTTATTTTGGGCTTTCGTGCACGTTTCGGTTTGCTGGCTGCTCGATTATGAGAAGGCGTGCATTTTCTCCGTAGTCCTTCTTTTTTTTTTTTAAACGAAGTTATAGGCTGTGTACTTTCTAGACCCTTGTCCAAGAACCGAGTAGCGCCGCTCGGTTTATTTCAATTACCCAATATTCCCAAGTAAAACCAGACATGAGCAAACTGGATCCCAATGCGGTCTTGGTGAGATTATTACGACAAGGTGATACTGAAATTGTGACTGAAATTCTGAAGGTAAGTGTAGCAGTATACCACCCATCCCTATTACTTTTTTGTGGTCACCGTTATGTGTGTTTGTTAACTCCATGCATTTACTTTTTGACTTCTGGTACATTCACTTTTCCAAGGTAGGCCCTTCATTTTTTTTTTCGTTTTTTGTCTCCCAGGACACCTTCAAAGGTGCAGAAAACCGACTCATCCTTTACCTACTGACTCGCCCCTGCGCCTTGCTTCTCCTTGCCATAAGCAGCTCAGCGCTGCGGTTCCTGGTGAACTCCTTCATTGCTGCCCTAGTACTTCCAGTGTTTGTGGCAGCTTTTTATCTCAAGCTTACCATTTGGCGCTTGACTGATGCACACTACAGCAGCAACGCACTCTGGGAACACTACTGTGGAAGTCGGGATTCAGTGCATGATAAGCACAGTGGAGATGGGGACTCGCCACATGGCGTTCACAATCGGTCTAGGAGTTCTGGCTCAAGGACCAAACCTGGATCAAGTCCAACTTGTAGATTGTGGGTGGCAGAGTGGGATGGTGAAATCCTGGGCTGTGTAGCTAGGGATTTGGGTTCAAATTCGGGTCAAGCCCGACTTTGCAGGTTGGCCGTTTCCTCTTGGCATAGGAGGGAAGGCGTTGGAACCCTTTTGGTGAGAGAATTTGAAAGGCAGGCCAAGCTGGATGGTTATTCCTCAGTCAGTGCGCATGTGTCTGTTGTAAGTAAAGTTGGGGTGGAATTCTTTAAAAATGTTGGCTACACAGCAGAAGATGGTATTGGAATTAAAGGGTGGCTGGGCTATCCTATATCTCAAGTGTATGTTAAGATGCTCTAACTGATGAGCACAAAATGCATCATAAACTATCACGCAGAGAGCTGGAATGATCATGCAATTGTACAATAGGACTTGCATATCAATTTATTATTAGGGTTGTGTTGTTCCCTAAAAAAAACCTTACTCCATCCTTCCTATGGAAGATCTTCACAAATTTGTAAAAGGAGGAGAGGGATGGGATAGTACGAAAAAAGAGTCAGGCATAAACATATTTCTAGACCTCCCTGACCCTCCGTCTGCTGGGATTTAATTCAGAAGCTCAATTAGCAGATTTTTTTCAGAGTATATCCATATTATACATTTAGTGAGAACATGTGACATTTTAAAGATAATGTATACCTGAGCCCTAATTTATCCCCCTGAGAACAGAAATTGCGATTGGCGGTTGGAAGTCTCAAATGATACAAATGTTCCCAAATTTTTATGCACGCATGGTAAGTGACTTTTTCAGAGTGCTATGTTATTGTTTAACTGGTAACCCTTTTGCTTTTAACCTTATGCTTTATCCTCCATGAGACTGACACTATATCCACACTGCTACGTTTTAGTTTTAAAATGCAGACATTAGTCCCCATTTCGTCCACACTTGTCAGTTTTAATTTCCAGAAACACAAACTTTTAGAAATATTCTCCAAATCTGTATATTTCTGAAAAAGCCAGCTTGGCATTGCAATGTGAACAGGTGAAAAAGTAGATGTTTGGAAGCACATGCTCTAATTGTAGTCTGATTCTCCCATGCTTATCATGAAGCCAATCTTTTTTGAATCCATACTTAAACATGCTTATCCTAATTTATGTTCTCCTTTTCCTGGCCCAAGGTAGCAATTTGCTGAGCTGTTGTAACCAGGCCTCCCATTCCCCCAGCTACTTCCTCCAGGCCTTTTAGATAATATCTACAATGCTTCAAGTACAGTCGAGGTATAGAATCCCTTCAGTGTGTCCTTGTATTTGTCTCTGTTTCCCAGTGAGCTCTGAATTGTTTGCCTCCCAAAGTAGATGTTGTAGGCAGTCAAACTACATGCCTACACCACCTTGTTCCTCTAATTTTGTGAAGGACCAGTTCTGCTCTGAGCTTTATCATGGAACTTCTTATCCTCTTGTGGAGGATGAGCCCAGAAAATCTATTTAGAAATCTCATTATGGGCCACTTGTACACACAATCGCATTGTTTCAGTCTTTACTCAGAGCCTATGACTGTAGGGGAATATTGGGACAGTCAGGTGACAGGCAGAGTGGAGGTGGAACCAAGTCTCCTTTTCCTTCAGGTTTCTTGTCAGTGTAGGAGGAATCTGCCGCATATCTTGGCATAGTTGAAACTATCCATCCATCCATTTTCCAACCCGCTGAATCCGAACACAGGGTCACGAGGGTCTGCTGGAGCCAATCCCAGCCAACACAGGGCACAAGGCAGGAAGGCAGACACAAATGGAATGCCAGTCCATTATTGGGAATATTTAAACCTGCGTGTACTGAGTCTCTTCATTTTAAAGTTGACTGCTAAAAACATTTTGCATGGAGGTGGCTCTGTACAGTACTTTACATTACACTAATTCAAAAGAAATAGTCAGTTTAGAAATTAAGTTCAGTTTCAGTAGATAAAAAAGGAATGTTGTCTTAATCTGAGCAAATTGTTACATTTCTGGGTATAACGACTTTAAAAATTAAGAGAATGGCAGCACTTAAAACATTTAGCTCTGTGTCTTTTTGTTGTCAACATGGAATAAAGTGGTAACACAACAAAGATCCAAGCAGAGCATTTGTTCTGATGTGGGAATTGAGCTATGGTGCCTGAAGTAGAAATCAGTGGAGTTTATTTTTGTCACCAAGCAGTGTGTTAGCAATTTGGCTGTCATTTGACAGTGGACTGCAGCACAAAAGCACATTTCAAGTGACTCAGTGGAATGTTTAGATCCTAACACTGCATTATATGGATGCTGATGAAGGCCAATAGCTTTTCTTCAAAAAAAGGAAACCACAAATTCCATAAATGTAATCCCAAATTACCATTTAACTAGACTACACACTCTTTATTTATTTACTTTTTTTTTACTGATAATCTAATCATCTTTATGGTTTCATACAGTGCATTCACAACACGAGTAAGATGCAGTGCTACATCTAATTTAATTTTCATAAGATCTATTTTAAAAGGCCTTGTCTTTTTGTAACTAAATTAGTAAGCCATACTTTTTTAAAAAAGTATCTCATCATTCTGAGGTTCGTCTTCACTGTGTCCAAGATGTAAAATATTTATTGGAAATTGTATTTATTTGTAGCTGAGTTTAAGGTGGTATGTCCACAAAAGTCGGACCACAAAGAATACAGGTGTGGTTTGCAGATTCTATGAAGCAGCAACATTAGCACACAAGCAGAATTACTTCAGCCACTGCAATATAGATTTTTTTTGTCCCTTTGTATAGTAACCCATCTTGATCACTACACTGCCAAGCATAATTTCATGTAGGACTATTGATCTTCCTTTCCATCTGGAGGAGCTATTCCAAAGCCAGTGGAATGTAAGCCGATTTGGCAATAGGTATTTTTGATAGCTTAATAGGGGTGTTTATACAGTGGAGGAAATAATTATTTGACCCCTCACTGATTTTGTAAGTTTGTCCAATGACAAAGAAATGAAAAGTCTCAGAACAGTATCATTTCAATGGTAGGTTTATTTCAACAGTGGCAGATTGCACATCAAAAGGAAAATCGAAAAATAACTTTAAATAAAAGATAGAAATTGATTTGCATTTCATTGAGGGAAATAAGTTTTTGAACCCTCTAACAAAAAAAGACTTAATACTTAGTGGAAAAGACTAGGCCACTCCATGACCTTAATGTGCTTCTTCTTGAGCCACTCCTTTGTTGCCTTTGCTGTATGTTTTGGGTCATTGTCATGCTGGAACACCCATCCACGACCCATTTTCAGTTTCCTGGCAGAGGGAAGGAGATTGTCGCTCAGGATTTCACGATACATGGCTCCGTCCATTTTCCCGTTAATGCGATTAAGTTGTCCTGTGCCCTTAGCAGAAAAACACCCCAAAGCAAAATGTTTCCACCCCCATGCTTGACGGTGGGGACGGTGTTTTGGGGTCATAGGCAGCATTTTTCTTCCTCCAAACACAGCGAGTTGAGTTAATGCCAAAGAGCTCTATTTTGGTCTCATCAGACCACAGCACCTTCTCCCAGTCACTCTCTGAATCATTCAGGTGTTCATTGGCAAACTTCAGACGGGCCTGCACATGTGCCTTCTTGAGCAGGGGACCTTGCGAGCCCTGCAGGATTTTAATCCATTGCGTGTAATGTGTTTCCAATGGTTTTCTTGGTGACTGTGGTCCCTGCTAATTTGAGGTCATTAACTAACTCCTCCCGTGTAGTTCTAGGATTCTTTTCACCTTTCTCAGAACCATTGACACCCCACGAGGTGAGATCTTGCGTGGAGCCCCAGAGTGAGGTCGATTGATGGTCATTTTGTGCTCCTTCCATTTTCAACAATCGCACCAACAGTTGTCACCTTCTCTCCCAGCTTCTTGCTAATGGTTTTGTAGCCCATTCCAGCCTTGTGCAGGTCTACAATTTTGTCTCTGACATCCTTGGACAGCTCTTTGGTCTTTCCCATGTTGTAGAGTGTGGAGTCTGCTTGATTGATTGATTCTGTGGACAGGTGTCTTTTATACAGGTGACTAGTTAAGACAGGTGTCCTTAATGAGGGTGACTAATTGAGTAGAAGTGTCTAACCACTCTGTGGGAGCCAGAACTCTTAATGGTTGGTAGGGGTTCAAAACTTATTTCCCTCAATGAAATGCAAATCAATTTCTATCTTATCTACTTGAGGTTTGTTTAATCTATCATAAGCAGTAGAAATGAGTACT
Source organism: Polypterus senegalus (assembly GCF_016835505.1). Taxonomy (NCBI): domain Eukaryota; kingdom Metazoa; phylum Chordata; class Cladistia; order Polypteriformes; family Polypteridae; genus Polypterus; species Polypterus senegalus. Next base: position 13,730,507 of record NC_053171.1, read on the forward strand.
GTTAATTTGTGTATAGTGGTATTTAACATTAGGTATTAGCAGAAGTGTTCAAACCAAACCTTTCCTAGAGTTACAGGCAACATGCAGAAGCATGGTCAGTGGTATAATTACACACTATAACATACAACAACATTTATTTATATAGCACATTTTCATACAAACAGTAGCTCAAAGTGCTTTACATAATAAAGAATAGAAAAATAAAAGACACAATAAGAAAACAAAATAAGTCAACAGTAATTAACATAGAATAAGAGTAAGGTCCAATGGCCAGGGGGGACAGAAAAAACAAAAAAAAAAAACTCCAGACGGGTGGAAAAAAAAAATAAAATCTGTAGGGATTCCAGACCATGAGACCATACACATTAGTAAAGTTCTTTAATTGTAAGGAATAATGTTCATTCATTGAAAGTACAGTTATTTATGCTCACACATGGCTAAATAAAACAAGAGCCCAGTTATATGTAGAGAGAAGATTGTTCGTATTTTAAAAAGACCCATTTTAAGTCATTTTTCAGTTGCGTTAACAAAACCTCCTAAACATTTCTGCCAAAACAATAATTGGAAAACTGAATGTGTGTGCTTTCTTTTTTTCCTTTAAAATAGTTTTATTTATTATTTTAATACTGTGTTTTTAGTTAAATGTTATTTATTTTTATTTATATTTACAGTAAAAACACCAAGTTCAGCAGTGCATTTCTGTTTGAAATATTGAGTCTTTGTTGATTATGTCGATTATGTGACTGTTTCTCTTAAATCTGATACATAATGTAGAAGGGTGGTATTTGGTTTTTAAATATATTGTACATACTGAAAGTGAAGCTGAAAATGAGGCAATATTCTCACCTTGGTTTGGATAGGTGCTTGAACCTATAGCAATAAAATGTGAAGGTTGTGATTTTTAAAGTATTTACCAACCACAAGAAAGGCAGGGTCAATGTAATCACACCAACCTGAATTGTTTTCTTTTTCTTTGTTCACTTTGATTTTACTGTGCTACCTGTCTCTAAATTAATTGTGTTATATAGATGATCTATGTTCCCATATATTTATTGGCTTGTGTAATTCTGTATTGTATTTCAAAATAAAATTCCCTTTTCAGATGTCTTGGATTGTAGCTATGTATCTTTCTAATTATTGGCCATCAGTTTTCAATGGAGCATCGTTGCATTTCCAAATATAAATATCATGGTACCTGTATTGTTAGAACAAGCAGTTGGGTAGCTTGTGATTTGTTTGTCGAACTCGCTGTTTCAGACTAAAAAAAAATGAGTGTGTCTTCCTATTTATGAGTAATATTTTATAGGCTTACCAGAAGAGGCAGTCGCGTAACCGGAAAAGTTCTAAATATAAAAAATCAAAAAATGTAAAATTCAGATGGAGTACATCTTCAAAAAGCATTTCATTTTAAAACATTTCTGTATTATTTTAATCATTTTTAAGTCTGTTAAAAGAATAAATAAATGCTACCGAATTCAAATGGAGCATTTTTATTTTCGAGTACAGAAAAGTGGAGAAAGTGAAATGTCTTGTAATGGCATTTAAAATGAAAGCAATAACCTAAGCACTGGATTGTTATTGTACAAGAGATAGGGTTATATTCCACCGTTTCTTGAACTCCTTAAAAAGGGTTGGTAAAAACTAAAGGGTGTGTTCTGAAGTATTCAATGCGATAAGAATTTTGACAATCCACAACTGCATCTACAGACATCGCACAGACGGAAAGAATTATAAGCTTGTCTTTGTAAATGTGCTTTAAGTATATTTGATGTGGAGAGATGGGCTAAAAACAGTGCATCATATTTGCCCTATAATACTTACTGTACTTTTTCTTGTTTCCACCCTTTAAATGGCTGTTACACCCTCTCCAAATATTTTGGTTGATTGACTTGTGAAACCAAGTGAATGTCAAGGTATCTTCTATGGATGTCTCTCTTGTGTTAAAAAGTATAAATAGCTCAGAAATGACAAGACTGTATGTGAGGCCCCTGGACTGTAAGACTTTAGAAATGGAAACAAGGTTTTTGGTATGTGCCTCCAACTGTTAACTTTCCCGTAGGGCATAAAGATGACATTATATTCAAAGGTGTATCTACAGTAGCTAAGTGTTATTTAAGCTCCTGAATTTTCTCCCTCCTGGTTACTATTTTTTTGAGAGATTATAATGCATTATATTTTCTTTCTGTCTGTCCTCTATGGACATCCAAGTTGCTATAGCCACGCACGTGGCACCTCCTTACATTGATAGACCTTGAATAATAAATTAGTCACCTTCGTAATGATTTCCTTTCAACATCCCAAGGCATGTTGTGCTGTGTTACGTTGATTGGCAACTATAAATTGGCCCAGCATTAGTCATGGAGTAAACTGACACACCGTCCAGGGTTGGTTCTAGCCTTGGGTCTGATAGTGCTGAGATAGTGTGGCACCCCACAAGCTTGAATCCGATGAGCAAGTTTGAAAATGGATGGATGAATGGATATTTTGATTTCTGTAGATTAATTTTTTCCTCACACATTTACAAAAGTGATTTTTTTTTTAAAATCAACTTAAGGAATTTAAGACACATTAAAAGGTTTGGTGAAAAAGGGAAAACTATATATGCCCCATACAATGTACAGTACCTATCCCCACACCATACCTTCCCATCTCATCCAGAAAAGCATATTTTAGGTTGAATGGCGAAATGGTACAATTGAGTATTGCTAGTATCCTGTGACAGATTGATGCTTATTTCGGGTTTAGCTTCTGCCTTGTACCTTCAGTTGGCAGGGTATGCTCCAGATTTGTGGAAAACATGAGTTGGATGGATTCATGAAATTGAAATTCATGGAAATTCTAGGACTGTTGACTGCCATGACTAAATATTTAAATGTACATCCTGATGCAGCACTTTAAATAAGATCATTAAACTGTATCCATGGTCAGTTTTTTAGTGGTTGGAGCAAGTAGACACTTAAGCCTACCTCACCCTAAAGAATTCTGCAGTTACTAAGTAGATAGTACCCTATTATTCCCTGAAGTGTAATTCTATTGCTTGGTCTACAATGTATAAAATAAAGTGAAATGTATTATACAAGTTCAAGGCCCAGAATTGTACAAATAATTTAAAGACATGGTGCATATGTGTGTACCTCCATTACTGCTGGTTAGTGTGAAGATTGGCACAGTAGGAGGAGACATTATACTTAATTCAAAAGACTTGATTAAAAATAAAGGTCTGTGTAGTGGATATGTCCAAACCCTTTTTTAAGCATGGCAAGAATTCATTATTAATGTTATTAATATTCAGGCCTGTCTCTTGTTTTTGTCTCTTTCTTGGGTGGGGTTGAATTTTGTTTTGCTTTCTTCCCATCTATTTCTGTTTTTCATTTGTCCTCTCTATTGATTTTGAAGCAAATGGTTGAATTTGTAACATTATTTTGAGTACCTGGCCATTGTAATGTTCTGCTTTTTTGTAAAGAAAATAAAAAAACAGATTTAAAGGCTCAGACATAGAGAGTGGCACAGGAGAGTTTTCTTTGTACACTGTGGTGGAATAAACCACTGACTAAGAATGCACTAGAACAACCCGGCAATGAGATTATAGGCAGCGTTAGCAATGATGGCCACTCAGTTGTGCTATCATCCTCTTTTCTGTCACTGCCAGTAGTTAGTTCTGTTGTTGAGCTGATGTTACTCCAGCAGCAGATCCCAGCGTTGAACCATAGACTGTCCATTATGGATTGTTATACAAGCTAATGTTCCACCCAGACTGTCACTCACATTAAATGGCCCGAGTATCTTTCAAAAGCAGGAGCCTGCTCTGACTTCTTCTGTACAGCATGTCTGTGTTAGCCCTCAATCTGCTCAAGTAAATATGATGTTAAAAATAAAAAGTAAACAATAAACATATCAACTGCTTTTATACTATTATTTTTTAATCACCAGTCTTAATTTTAAATGGTAGAATGTATATTAGAGATTGTATAATTACTGGAAAGCTCTATTAAGCATTTATAGGGTGGAATTTTCTTTGTGTTGATCACACATTTGAACATCCACTTTCAAATTTAGACATTTGTTAAGCTTAAATAAAAAATATGATGGGCTAGAAGCATATGCAGGCCTTTGAGCTTTGGAAGTGTTTTATTTATTGATATAACATGTTCTGATTGCTTGGAATTGGGGAAGTATACATGCTAATGCACTGGGGGAGAGAGGATTTACAGCCCGACCAAGCTGGTTGTGAAGGGAGGACTGTTAAATTAATAAATTACAAATTTTGCTAGGACTGTTGACTGTGGAGGCCATGGGGGTGGAGCATGTATGACTCGGATCTTTAGCAGTATGCTGTCTGGGGATGTGTTGTCCTAATCCTAGTCCATTAATAATCCTCATTATAGTCTTGAGACGAACAGTGGTTCTGGAACTACATTTCTCCATCAGAGCTGGTGTTTCTTCTGCTCAGGAGTTGCCAGGTGGAGGAAGCAGGATACCTATAAAAAGCAAGCTGGGTTCAGTTGAGTTTGTTCTGGTGGATGAGTGGGTCTCCTAAATGTTACTGTGACCTACAGAGAGAAAAACTTTGATTCGTTACAGGTACGCAGCAGACATTTTTTAAGAGTACTTGTTTCGCTTTATAGTTGTACCAAATATTGAAGTTTCAGATAAACTGAGATGTTGTTCATGAGTGCAGGAAGAGGCAATTGTGGGACTGATCAATGAATCGATGCACTGTTATTTTCTTTGATACTGTCCTGCACCATAGCGGTGAAGCAGGAAATAAATACTCACAAATAGTTCTCAGTTTACTAGTTGGTCTGTATCTCCTTCTTCACCCATGATCAAAAGTTCTGGGTAGTGATTGAAAGAATGAAACTATGAGTACAAGCATCCAAAATGAGGTTCCTTTGTAGGGTTACTGGGCTCACTCTTCCAAGAGAATGAAAAGCTCAACGAGATAGGATCTCTTGAGTTAAGAGCTGCAGCTTCTCTGAATTGTGAGTGCAAGCTCAGATGGTTTGGGTATGTATTTAGAATGTACATTCTACATTCCAAGTATTAGGGAGGACCCACTAAGACCCTTGAGCATGGGAAAGGTGCTGTATAAATAAAAAGTATTATTATTATTACACTATGTAACAAATTTTCATTCCTGGGTACAAAGTGTGTTTTCCTAACCCGTTATGCCTAAAAAAAATAGAAAATAGCTGTTGTTCCACAAAAACTTTGCTTTTGTGATCAGGACAATGATATTTTGAAATTTGTCTGTTTTCGAGAAAATTCTCGATTCGCATTCAGTACTGAGTAGTCTTCTAGAATATTCTCGAACTGTTGGAATTGTCCAGAAGTTTCTAGAATTTTTCAGACTTATCTAGAACTTTCCAGAAACTTTTAGAACTTTCTAGAACGTTCTCGGACTGTCCAATAGTAGTCATACAAGTATAAAAGCACAGGTGACTCAAACCAATATTTCGGTTTGTTATTTTTTTTATTTGATTAGGATGGCATCAAGAGGTTGCTTGCACCCAGCAGATGTATTTTGCTACGTCTGTGGACAATTTATAAAGACAAGAGCGAGAAAGTATTCCGTGAAAACATGTCGTAAGATGTGCGAGGCCTACAAGGCATACTTCGGAATGCCTGTTGGGGAATCAAGACCAGCCCTGGGCACCTCATTTCACATGCGAATATTGCAAGAAAACTCTTGAAGGTTGGTACAGGGGAGAAAAGAGAGTCATGAAGTTTGCTGTCCTGCGAATTTGGCGGCAACCGACTAACCACTCAAGCAACTGCTACTTCTGCATGGTGGATCCTACCAAACGTTGCACTGGCAAGAATGCGCCTCAAATCGTTTATCCAGACATTCCTTCTTCCATTGCCCCAGTACCACACTGCCCTGAGCTGCCTGTTCCCACTCCTCCGAAGAGGGATCAGCCATCTTCAGGAGGCAGCAGCAAGTTGAACAGCGAGGAAGATATTGCAGATCCAGATTGCGGTTTCACAGATGTGGCTGAGGAGAGAAGGCCATACTTCCCTAACTAGAAAGACGTCAACAATCTGATCAGAGACCTTGGTCTTATCAAGTCCAATGCTGAGCTTCTGACATCCAGGCTCAAGCAGTGGAACTTGTTGGATGAAAGCGTGCAAGGACAGTATAACGAAAACATGATGGGGGACTACATTTGGGGGCTTCTTCGAGAAAGCGATTTGCAGTACAGTCACAAATCTAGAAAACCTACTCATTTCTGAACCTTTTTGAGTGGTTTTGACTGTCTTTGTCTATTTTCCATGCAAGTGTTGTTCTTTATCAGACCGCATGAACGAAAAGATAAAAAATCCCTTGTTTTGTCACTATAAATACGAAATTTTCTGTGCTGTGATCACAAAATCAAAGTTTGTGCTGAATGTAGTAGTTTTTCCATAGGCTTTAAACCTAAGCAGCTGAAATATAACTCTTGAAAGCCAGGAACAAAAATTGTGTTACATAGTGTTATTATTAGGAGAAGGCCCAATCCATGATAGTTTATATCTATTGACTGGCCTTAAACAGCCAGGAATTTCCAAATGTGTTGAAAACAGTTTTTGAGAATAAGGATAAAAATGGTCAATCCAGTTTTCATCTATTTTGTTGCTGTTAGGTAAATCAGAGGGAAAATGAATGATGAGGCAGTGTACTGTAGCTTTAGTATAGCTAAGGTGTTGGTCTTTTTATATACAAAACGCCTGTTCATTACATTTTCATGAATAGCACACCATGTGACCTTGAGCAAGTCATTTCAACTGCTATTGTTCATGTTACATGTAAAAAAAAAAAAAAAAACTAACAAAATGCCTGTCAAGTCACTTGGAATAGTGCATCAACAAAGAAAGTAAATGCAGATGCTTTTCCCATTATATGTGACAACAATATATACACTTGATCTGGGCGTGTATGACAGAGCATGAGTTTCACAATTCACTTACCTGATTTTAGAAAAGGTTCAAATTTAATAATGTTAAATTAATATTTAAAGGAGCATGCCCCTAATCATGCATGACAGTATAAATATTTAAATGCTTCACAAGATGAGCACTAATTTTGCATGATGGATAGGTGGACTTGTTTTATATGCCCACTCCTGGTAAATCATGATAGAGAAACAGCTATGTTAGTTTGCAGCAAGTGGAACCTGAAAGTTCTACTGTTGGTGTATCGTAATGGCTGTTTAGCTGGGGACCTGCAGTGGTTTGAAAGGTTTATGAAACTATCAGCAGAAAACTGTTAAAGGATATCTTATAAAATGTATTTTGTGACTCTCTTGCTCACTTTGTGCGATACTAAATGGTCTTTTTATACACAAACTGTGCAGTACTTCAATGAATGAACAAAAATATATCTACAGTGTATATACTGTACCTTTATATGTGTGTAGTGTATGCTCATTTTATATATATATATATATATATATATACACACACACATACATACAATATATGTGTATATATACAGTACATGAATTCTATTGTGTTTTTATGTTACAATATTGCTGTTTTATGTTCTAATTTATACTTGTACATGTTTACAGCACTCTGAGCTTGTAAAAGTATTTAAGAAATGAAAAAAAACTCAAATAATTTAAAAAGTTTGATTTTCAGTGTTTAACAAACCATTTAATGGATGTTTTTTCATGTTATAACAGCGTAAACGATCTACATCTTTCTTTTCTACAGAACAACAGTCCTTCCCCAGACTGAATGTATTCCAGTCTTCAATCAAACTAGGGCCACGCAGTATGAGACAGAAAAGGTACCTGCTGAGCCACCTTGACGCTCTTGTTAAAATGTTAGAATTCAATGACCCCACATCCTATCCCAGGGTAGTCTCTTAGGGCTCTGTTCTGGGCTCATTATTTTTAGTGTTTTACAATCAATAGCAGCCAGGTGCATCGTTGGGCAGGAGATCATATCTTACATGGACATGCTAGTCCTTCAGTGATGCTGTTCTCCGGCAGGTTGTTGGATACTGGGGTTTCTTAATAGTAGTGTAATTCCTGTAATTACAGGAATGTGCTCCTCATTCCACTTCCTAGTGTAGATTTGCACTATAATAAAATACATTATGATCCCCTCAGTTTAACATTTTTAAAACATTCTGTTTTTTTCTAAATATATTGTTTTGCCCATAAGAGAATATAGTACCAGGCCACCTGGTTTGCTTTGTGACCCCTTTTTTTGACTCTCATATTTACTTAACGTGAATAAGAACAGGCCGTATCGGACAAAGTATGCAACACGACGTCTGGTTCATATATTGGTCTATATATATCCTGTCTGGACTACTACTACCAAGCCACTGCAGGTGATTTAAAATACAGAGGCAGGTTGTATTCAACCAGTCATGATGGCACATGTCACTCCTCTTTTCAGGTCACCTCACTGGCTTCCTGTAGCAGCCCACATTATGTTCACATCATAGTTGCTTGTCAATAGAGTGCTCAGTGGGTCAGCACCCATGTATATGGATACACTTGTGAGGTTCTATGCTCTTTCTCACCAACTTAGGTCTGCTGATGAATGATATCTGGCGTTGCCACCTCTGCATGGCATCTGATCTCAGTCCACACTCTTAATGTATAGTGCCTAGCTGGTGAAATGAGCTGCCCACTCCATCTGATCTGCTAATTCCCTCAGTATGTTTAGGAAACATTTGAAGGCTCTTGTACTATAAATGTTTCTTATTGATAATAGTTTTGATGTGAGGTTAAGAGCCAAGATAAGAGTAATTAGTATTATGTTCAGTTTGTTTTAGAACTTTTCACTAGTAATGATCCATTTTATAGTCTTGTTCTGTAATACTAGCTTTCAAAACAAGTGGATGCTACAGGATTATGTTTGACCTTTTTTGCAAATCTCTTTGGATAAGTGTCTGCTAAGTAAATAAATTGCCTGCTAGTTAAGAACCAATTGAAAAAATAAAGGCAGAAAATGATTTGCAAACAAGTGAGGTAAAATGAAGCAAAAGCATAGACAATTAATGCTCACGTGTTCCAGAAGGCATCAGTTAATCATCAATTAATACCATGGTAAATTTCAAAGTGAAGTCAGTCATGTAATTATTGGTTGCTGAGACTGTGGGCAGTGAACTAGACAAGCTATCGGACTAAATGAGACAATTAAATGAAAGATTTCCATCAAATTTAGATGTTGAAAGGATTGAAAGCTTGCAGTCATTGCACCTCCCCTACACCTTAAATGGGCTTTAGTAAGCTAATGGAACTGAATCTTTTTAATTTTTAAACAGAGAAGGCTACATGGAGACCAAAAACAATGGCTTGTTATAACAATAATGCCAATATAGCAGATTTGCTTTAGTTAAACAGTACATCACATATCATGTGAAAACTAATGGAGTATTTTCCCAGTGGATACCAGGAAACATTTCCTCAAACTAAGAGTTGTGAGAATATGTAACCCGTAAAATATGTGGCATAGTGGTTAAGGCTTTGGACTTAAAACCCTGAGGTTGTGGGTTCAAATTCCATCACTGTGACCCTGAGCAAGTCACTTCACCTATCTGTGCTCCAATTGGAAAAACAAAGTGACGTAACCAATAGTGTCTCAAATGTTGTAAGTTGTCTTTTATAAAAGTGGCAGTCAATAAGCACATTAAATGAGTTAATGTAGCAGAATGAAAAACCCAAACAACTTTTAAATGAACAAGATGTCTGGACAAGTTAGTTATTATTAGCAGGGCAGTCACATTTGAAAAAGAGCATGGTTTCTGCTTGTTTGCTAAAATTTTGTTATCCATTATGTATATTTTAACATTTTAAATTTTGTTTTTGGAAAGAAGTGAATGACATAAACTGAAGCCTTTTTGGTTTAACTTCATATAGAAACACCCATATCTCCAGATGTATACAATAGTAGATGTCTAAAAATGTATAGTATGTTAACATGAATTCATGACCCCCCCCCGATGTAGGCATAATGCCTAGTTATTTACCAGATTTTACATGCATTTAATTACTGTATGAATAATTGAATAATGTACAAAATATTTTACTTTGATGATGAAAACGGAAGAAATTCATGAAGTCTGCCATTTTCAGCATTAAGCCTAATCAGTGGTTTTGAAGCTTCAGCTTTTCATTTACAGTTCATTTTTCACATTCTTATTTAGATAATGTGGTTAGCATATTACTTCTTTATCCAGCTATTAACAGGTCATTTATCTTGAAATGAGCAAGACTTTGGTAGCTTGGGGGCATTTCTTTTAAAGCCGTGATGATTTCTCTGTATAGGTGGGTGTTCCTAAGACTGTGGTTACTTGACATGGAAATGTTTAAAACAGTTTTAAAAATAGGAAACTTTAAAAGGTAATTTCAAGAGTATGAGTAGATATTAGGATTAGAGGGGCTCATGGCAAATGGAAACAGTAACGCTTCTGCCGCTGGCTTTTTTGTGAACACGGTACCTGACTATATGACTGTTACATACCATTGACACGTTGGCTGTATTTCTATTTATTATTCGTTACTTAGCAAGCGTCTTTATCTAGGTGACTTATAAAAACAAGAAAAAAAGTCAAAGTTTGGTGGAGGGATTAATATAAATACAAAGTTAACAAGCAATTGAAAACAAGAAGCTTAGTTAATACTACACAGGTAAAATGAACGTAAGCAGTCCACAAAAAGCAATGTGTCGATGGTTGACCAGGTCAATTGGAGAACAACAGGGTAGAATGCCAAAGACTACCAAAGTCTCAGTAGATTGGGAGCACTTTAGATGCTCTTGACAATTTAATTACACAACATGGAAGCAACAGCACAAAAAAAAAACTGCATGTGATTAACCTTTCCTGAAGAGACGTAGCCAGTATGCAGACTGAAGCAAAATGGAGTCTTAAAAAGACCGATAGAAAAAAGAGAGAGAGAGAGAGACTGGGGATATGTGAGGAGCAGAGCCATGCAGGCAAATGTAGGTCAAGGAAGAGATTTGAATTGGATCCAGTAGAAAGAGCAAAGCAAAGGAGTAGCGTAGGTGATGTGAGTATCTTCATATACCAGTGAGGCAGCAGTAGTTGCGGATTGATGGACTGGACAGGTCAGATTGCTGTGGCTGGGAGCCCTGCCAGCAGACTCCAGACAAGAGGGAGAACAAAGAGCCTGAGAAGGCATAAATAAAGGGGAAATGTCAAATCTTGTAGATGCAGGGAAGATTGAGGCAGCAGGACTTTTCTGCTCTACTCCAACTGTTTATTGACTCTTACTGCTGAATCCAATAACATTCCTACCATTTGTGACGCTGTTATATTCAATTTTAATAAAACACAGCAGTTTTTCTGAATCTTGATTCAGTTTTTCAGTGTTGCAACAACTTTCTTGAAGGTCATTTCCTGTCTTCTTTCCTTAGTCAATTGCACTGGGTATGTTTTCTGTGTTTACATTGGAAAAGCCAAGTCCTGTCCTCAAAGTCAGCAATAGCTCAGATTTTCACTTCAAACAGTCCCCTACTCAGCTCTAAATCTTCTTTTGAAAAAACATCTTTGAGTGCCGGCTGGGAACCAAACCAGACAGGACTTCAGCCTGCCATGAAGCACCCTCACACAGGCCTGGTTTAGCATAACCTAAGTTGCCTGGATTTTAAGAATCCGAGGAAAACACACTAGTGATGCATAGTACACGACTGAAATTTTGTCAACTGGTAAAAATGTTTGTATATAATTTCTTCCAAGGTTTAGCATGTCAAAGTTTGTTACTTATCACAAAAGTGACGCATGGGCTACATTGCCATGGTGGGGAGTGGGTGTTCTGTCACCTTCTAATACAATGCTGCATATGGTGGTACAACTGTGGAGATAGTAAAGAAGGCAAAGAATGAACAGTGGGCGTTTTTGTGAAAATGGTAGGTAAAAATGGAATGGGACATGAATAAGGTGCCATTTAGGGAAAAAAAAAAAAAAAAACATGATTACAGTGATATTGAAATACAAGTGCATGTACCGTATGTTGCTTCACAAATGCAAACTGCTGTCTCACTCTCCTCTACACAAGAATCTCAGAGACGGTATTGCTTATAATAAATAATATTTTTTTCATTACATGTGATTAAAAGATTATAAGCTAATCTATCCAGTTATTCTAGTTAGCTAAAAAAGTATATAAACTCCTCTGAAATTGCACTGCTTTTTTTTTCCCCCACACACATTGAATACAAAGTACACACCCAGCATGAATTTAACATGAGTAAAGGAGGACACAAAAGGCAGCATGTTGGAGGCGGCTCACTTGCAATGCTTCCACACATACCGCAGACTCAACAATGTATGCACACACGAGAATGAACAGTGGGGTTTCTTTATGCACATGGATGGATGTGGCACTTGGACAAGATTAAGGTACCTTTTAGAAAAAAAATATGATTTCAGTATAAATACGAGTGGGAGTTGAGCTAAAGTTAGAAAATGTGATTTATTAGAAAATGGAATGAACCTTAACAAAACTGATCATGTCATTTCTCAATGGAGTCTCCACCCTTCTCAATGCACTTGCACCACCTGCCTGGATTCCAGCAGAATAAAAGTTTTTTTTTCTTGTCCTCACAACCACTCATGCACCCGATTTATTTTCAAACACTAAATGCCAAGGGGTATTACAGTTACTCTAGTGCAAGTTACTGTGACTTGCTGGAGACCAATGTGAAGCCTGCTATTCGATCCAAATGACAGAGACTGCTGTCTCAAGGAGTCCTTTTACTGCATGACAATGCCCGCATACACACTGCTAAGGGTATCAAGGCTTGTCTGGAGAAACTGAAGTTTGAGGTATTGTCTCAAGGTATTGCCACATCCTCCTTATTCACCAGATTTGGCACCATGTGATTACCAACATTTTGGACAGCTAAAAAAAAACATCTGGATGGTTGTCAATTTAAGACAGGTGATGACGTGAAGAAAGCAGTGCACGAGTGGTTGCGAGGATGAGGCGAAACCATTTATTCTGCTGGAATCCAGGTGCAAGTTTTGTTAAGGTTGGTTCCATTTTCTAATAAATCCATTTTCTAACTTTAGCTTGACTCCCCTCCTACACTGAAATGCTGGCGCACACATTGAATCATATAAACACGGTTATACAACAGATACATACACAAGTAAACAAAACTATCTTTGTTTTTTCATACGTTGTTGGGTATTTAGTTTCTATACATTGTAATATTTCCACACACCTTGGAATACAAAATATGCTGCCATCATTAATTTTATGTGTGCTGTGGTCTTTACATGCTTCTCATGTGTTCTTCTTTATCCATGTGAGACTGGTGCTTGCTGTGTACTTCATTATTTGCTGCTGTTTGCTTCTGGCTGTGTCTTTTGGATTCCAAATTTTACAGGAAACATTACATGCAGGATGGCACCTTGCATTCATTTTATGTGAAGATTTTTTTTTTTTTGCACTGCTACCAGACAGGTTTCATTCTGTAGCATCCATCAATCCATTATCGAACCCACTATAATCCTATCTACAGGGTCACGGGGGTCTCCTGCAGTCAATCCCAGCCAACACAGGGCACAAGGCAGGAAACAAACCCCGGGCAGGGCACCAGCCCACCACAGTCATTCTGTAACAGTATTTGCTAAATTTGTTCTAAGTTTTGATTTGTTCAATTGAAGTTTAAATATAACAATACTGTTTAAATAGTAATATTTGAAATAATATAATGCTGTTTGAATATCATAAACAATTAATGCTGTTTAATCTGAAGTTTAACAAAAAGAGTCCAATAATCATCCAGATATAAAATAAGGCCAAAAGACTGGATTTGTAGGTCTATAGTGTGATATACAGTGTGCTGTTACTGACCAAAATTTTGTAAATATCATGATATATAATTTTGCTTGTATTCCTTACCCCAAAAATAGACGGATATAGATCATATACGGTGCCCTGGACTCAGGATTTGAACCAAGGACTCTGAAGTGTTAACTACTACATTAACTTCTATTTAAATTGAAAAAAAATCACACAAGTGGTGTGGATGTAAAACTCAGAGCAGCGATATTAACCATACTTACTAATTATTAATAATTGCCTCTAGTAATTAAAAAAATGGTTTTAGACAAATGAGTTAGGGAGCAAAATCTATGTGTCTATAGTTGAAACAATTAAAAAAAATGAAAGTTTGTATTAAAATCTTCAAAACCCCCAGCTTTATCAAGCAAACACTCCTCTGCAAAAGAGGAATGAGCTCCATATTAAAGTTCTGATGCAATGAAAGTCCTCAGCCATTATGGCCCTCCTGGTCTGAGACTGAGTACCAAGTAAATGAGAAGTGAATTACAACTGGAGTTCAATCAAAACCACAAACCAGGCTCTGATTAAGAGAAACCTGCAGTCACCATGTCACCCAGAAGCAGAGCTGAGCCTGACTGCTGTACAGTATTTGTAATTCTAGAAATGTCTAATAAAAATATATTTTAATGACCGTATCTGATACCCAGGAGTCTGCTATTTTCATGTCCGTTTAGTGTTTCATTTGACTTTTAATCCACGGTTCCATGAATGTTTATCTGCATTGCAAATGCACACCTCACTGAAACATGTTGTGGTGCTGTTTAAAAAAAAAAAGTGCTTTTACAGCATGCTAAATATGATTTGTAATATTTATGTATTCATTTTAGTGTGTTTTATTTTTAAAGTTGTTTAGATGATGGTTCTTAACCTGTGTATCCAGGTCTCATATGGGAAAGCTGACATTGTGCAATCAAAATGTCCTATAAGTGACATGGCAGGCACAATTAGTTAATTCGGCTATTAATAGTCAAAAAGAGAGTGTTCCAAGAGTGTAATATTTGGGACTAGATACAATTCTTGGGTGTATGCAAAATAGATATGCACAAGAATAAGATTACATTAGATAAGCTTTGTCTACCAAGGGAAAATTTAGATGCATGCAGCAGTAGAAACAAAATGACTAACAGGGCAAATAATACAATAAAAAAATGCATATTGTACAGAAATTGCAAAAAGAAATTTAAAATTCTAGGCATTTAATTTGGGACTTTGGAAAGAAGCACTACATTTCCTAATAGCAGTGGGCAGAAAAAAACCCTAAGAGGCACTTCTTAGCACATTGTGGTGGGATGAGCATATGGATCAAAGTGGTCTGAAAGAGTGACAGACACCTGGAGGGGATTTTTCATGATGGTATTCCATTTTGCCACCGTTCTCTTTTCCACAAAGGTTCCCAATGTGTCCAGGGTTAACCCTGTGAATCGAGCAGGCTACCTTGATAAATGCCTTGTCTAGGCATTATATGTCTTTTGAATTGAAGTTGTCTCCCGAAGGAGGCCACAGCATGGAAAACCACACTGGCTACTATGGAGTGGTAGAACATTTCCAGTAGCTTGCTGCATGCATCAAAAGATCAGGTTCTCCTTGGAAAGTACAGTCTGCTCTGGCCCTTCTTGTACAGTGCCACTATGCTGTCATACCAGCCTACTTTGATGTTTATGGAAACCCCTACTTACTGGTAGCTCTGCACCACTTCCTTGTCCTTCCCCTGATTAGTGACTGGTCTCAGTAGCTCTTTGGCAGACTGGAAGTCCACCACCAAGTCTTTTGTTGATGTTGAGTTGCAAAGCCCCCTAGTATGTAAAAAATAAGAACAACATTTCCTGTGGTGTGGTTGCTTTTTCATGACTGTACATTTGTCAGACTAGCCTTCAGTTGTCCAATGTTAGTGATCATGTGTCCTCTGTTACCTCATCATGTTGTTCATTTTACAAGAATGGAACCCTGGTCTTCTTCAGCCATAGCCTATCCTTTTTATTGTCCAATGCATTGTTCACTCAAAGATACCTTCTGCACATCACTGTTGTGAAGAGTGTTTAGCTGTTCCTTGAGCATTTGTGGCCTTTCTTGAATGAGTGACCATTCTCTTCTGACCTCTCTGATTATTAAGGCGTTTCTTCCCACAGAAAACTGATGGCCACACATGGATTTTAAATTGCACCATTTTCTGTAACTCAACAAACTCTAGTGTCAGTAGAATTGTATATGAAGCCTATTTGTTTTTTTGTAATTTATTTCCCAATTATGTAGATAAGACTGTAACAGAAGATTTATACTTGACATTCATTATGCATGAATCTTTCCTTAATGGTTGAATAAATCCACCAGTCACCAATGAAAATAAAATACCTAGTCAGAGGTGGGACAATATTCATAAAAGAATGTCTTATCGTAGCTCCAACTACACTTTAGAGCACAAGCTCTATATAAAACATAAGAGATCTCAAATCAGATCTGGGGGAGACCTGCAAAGCACAATGTTCTAGTTTGTGTCTGGAGATGTTGTGGTGTTGGTTTTATATATATATATATATATATATATATATATAGTCAAAGTAAAAAGTATGTGAACCCCTAGGAATTATCTGTATTTATGTCTAATTTCCATATGAAACATGGTCGTATCTTCATGTCAGTCAGAATAATAAACAAACACAGTCTCCTATAACTAAAGATACATAGGTTTTCATAGAATTTTTGACCATATTGAATAAATCATTCAAACTGAAGGTTGGAAAAAGTAAGTGAACCCTAAGCTAATGACTTTTTAAAAAGCTAATTTCAGTCAGAATTTAGCACACCTGGAGTCCATTTAATGAAACGAGTTCAGAGGTGTGCCCTAGAATGACTTTGATTGATCAAAAACACGATAAAGTTTGAGTTGGAGCTTCTGACAAGAAGCATATCCAGATGGGAATCACGCCTCGCTGTCTGAAGAGCTACGATGGAGAATTGTTCATCTACATGAGGCTGGAAAGGGTTACAAAGTCATCTCAAAGATCTGAGATATTCACCAGTCTACTGTTAGGCAAGTTGTCTATAAATGGAGACAATGTGGTATTGTGGCTACTCTGTTTAGAAGTGGGCGCCCTGCCAAGATGACCCCAAGAGCACAACGGAGAGTCAGCAATGAGGTAAAGAAGAACCCTAGAGTGACAGCAAAGGACTTGAAGAAGTCATTAGAACTGGCTAACATCTCTTGTTCAATGTTTTGCATATAGTTGACTCCTAAACAGAAAGGAGTCCATGGCAGGACACCAAGAAGAAAGCCACTGCTATCAAAAAAGAACATTGCTGAATGCCTGAAGTTTGCGAAAAAGCACTTGGACTCCACAACAGTACTGGGAAAATGTTTTGTGGAGTGATGAAACCAAAATTGAACTACTTGGGAGGAACAAGCAGAACTTCATTTGGCGTAAAAAGGGCACCGCATATCAACATCAAAACATCATCCCTAAGGTAAAGTATGTTGGAGGAAACATCAGGATTTGGGCCTGCTTTGCTGCATCAGGGCCTGGACATCTTGCCTTCATTGAAGGGAAAATGAATTCACAAGTTTATCAACAAATTCTCCAGGATAATGTGAGGGTGTCTGTCCGTCAGCTAAAGCTCAGAAGAGGCTTGGTGATACAACAGGACAATGAGCCCAAACATCGCAGCAAGTCCACAGCACAATGGCTTCAGAAGAACAAACTCGGCCTTTTGGAGCAGCCCAGTCAGAGCCCAGACCTCAATCCTATTGAATGACTTGATGAGAGCCAAACGCAGAAAACAACCAAAGGCTATGGAAGAGTTAAGGCAGGTCTGCAGGGAAGAAGGGGCTCAAATCCCCCCTCACGATGTGCAGGTCTGATCTGCAGTTATGGGAAGCGCCTGTTTGAGGTCATCGCTGCCAAAGGAGGCTCAACCAGTTATTATAAGGTTCACTTACTTTTTCCACTACCACTGTGAACGTTGAATGCGTTTGTAAAATAAAGACATGAAAGAGTAGAATGTTTTGTGTGTCATTGGCTTAAGCTCATCGTGTAGATCAGGACCTGTGACTTAGATGAAGATCAGATCACTTTTTATGACCAATTCATGCAGTTAACAGATAATTCCAAAGGGTTCACATGCTTTTTACTTTGTATGTGTATATGTGTGTGTGTATGTATATATATATATATATATATATATATATATATATATAATATATTTGTTAATTACTGGATTTTTGACCTAATGTTCCGTTTTTGAGTTCATATTCTTGGATTTGTATTTAGGACTGTGTTTTCTGTTGGCATGGTGTATTTTGAAGTCATTGCCTTTTGAACCTTTTCAGCCCTTTGGAGCTTCTTGTTAAACATAGCCTTATTTTATAATATTTCTTTTATTATAAATGTTCAACATTGCAGGGTTTGTTGGTTTCCCTGTCTAAAGTCAAAGTGAACTTTATTGTCATCTCAACCATATACAAGTATACAGATAGACAAAATTGTGAAGCTCAGGGTTCACAGAGTAACAATATGACGTGCAAAAAATAAATTAAAAATAGAGTTAAAATTTACTTTTAAAATTTAAACACAAGCGAGACAAGACATTGTGCAAAGACAAGACAAAGAAGTAGCAGCAATATTGATGTGTAGTTAGCAGTATGAACATTGATGCAAGGTATGGTATTTGCAATCTAGATACGTATAGTCAATAGATATGTAATATAATAAATAAATAATATAGATAATACAGAAATGATCAGTGTATGATAATAGTTGTTTAAAATGTATAAACAATGACAGGTCAGAATGTTTCAAAGAATGTCAAAGTGCAGTGTGCAAAATCCTTAAAGGTCAGTATGAGATTTTCAGTTCTTTTCTCCATGAACGTCTTTGCAGGATAGTGGCCTGCATGTGTAAAAGTTCTGTTTTTAGAGGTGGCTGAGGCCGTGTGGAAGATCCCAGGGGGCAGCATGGCGTTAAGGAGTCTGATAGCTTGGGGCTAAAAAACTCTCCTGCAGCATGGCAGATCTGGCTTTGATGCTGCAGTATCTTCTCTTGGATGTCAGAAGTGTGAAAAGTCCATGTGAGGGGTGTAAGGGGTCCTGCACAATGCTACATACAGGCCTTGCGGACACTGCGTTTGTAAAATATGTCCTGTAGTGAAGGGACAGGCACCCCAATAATGTTCTCTGCTGTCTTCACTATCCTTTGCGGTCGGATATGTTGCAGTTGCCATACCAGACAGTGATGCAGCTGGTCAGGACACTCTCAATGGTGCCTCCGTAGAACATGGTGAGGATGGAAGGAGGAAGACTTGCTCGCTTCAGCCGCCTCAGGAAGTGTAGTCTCTGCTGGGCTTTCTTGATTAGTGATGAGGTGTTATGTGTCCATGTAAGTTCCTCTGTTATGTGCACACCGAAGAATTTGGTACTCCTAACAGTCTCCACATCTAAACTGTTGATGCTGAGTGGGATGTGGGCAGGATGTGATTTTCCGAAGTCCATGATTATCTCTTTTGTCTTGTGAACATTTTCAGGAATTTGTTGGAACTATTGTTCTTAGGAACTCTCTAGTACATTTTGGTTGATTGTTGATATCCCCTCATTGACCCCTCATTTTTCAGAGGACATTTATCTAGCACTTGGTGTGTATTTGTGTTTTTTTGGTTCTTTTCATTACAAATATAGGGGCATGTATGCTGTCATTTTTTCCGTCATATTTGCCATCCGTCATTGTCCGATAGTATACTGGCATGTGGAGTGTTGTGCAGGATGGATAAACTTTTCTGCAGCCTTTTCACTGCCTTCTCTTTCGAACTTTCCAGTTCGTTGAACTCTACTTGAATGGCTGAAAGAGAGAGGCACCAAGGAACCTAATGCCTGCCTCCAAAAATGTCAACACATGCTCCTTTCTGAATGAGAACTAGGTGATGAAAGCAGCGCATTAAATTTCTCAAGACCAGTAAATGTGCTAACATTACAGCTGACGCTTCCTCATCGCAGATGCTGGAGCTTTGTTTATCAGGATTTGAGCTAACCCTAAGAATTTTGTTTCTTTTTCATCACGCTTTTTTTATTTTTATTTTGAATCCTTTATCTTTCACTCCTAAATCCCAAATGTGTGCTCAGTAGGTTAATTGGCAACTCTAAATTCCTCCTCTATGTTTTCAGTATTGTTGAGTGTATCCAGTGACTCGCTGGGCTAATTCCAGCCTTGTACCCAGTGCGGCTGCCCAGTTTGACATTGTAATGGAAAAAATGGGTTCAGAAATTTTGATGAATGGATTATATGTCCCGTATGGATACCATACAAGACAACATTCAAGGCTAAAGGGATAACAGTGTGTATCTCAGGACAGCCCAAGGGGTGTTTCTGCTTGTGAGGACCCCCCTGGGTGTCACGTCTGAAAGCTGTCTGCCTGTCAAGAAAGCCCACCAAACAAGACTTGGAATTAGCTGCTGGTTTAAAAAAAGTGTCAGTCTGTCTGAGCAGGCAGCCCACAGACTGCTAGTTGGTTTCTAATGGAGCTCCTGGTTTCTGTGTGGGAAAGCCAAGCCAAAATTATTTTAACTTTTATACGGTTGGCATAAATATGCCTGTACAGTATGTAAGCCTGCTAACATCTGATTTAGATCATTGGACAGAAGTCTGATATTAAAATATTTCTAGCTGATCAACACCAGATTCTGTCTCCCTCAGCAGCCGATTTAGGGTTTAGCTGAAACCCTGCCTGTGCCACAAAAGTGCCAAGCTGCTTGCCTTCACAGACAAGCTTAGACCACAGTGTTTGTTGATGTGAGCAACACACGCCAATTTATATACACACTTAAACTTGAGTAAACAGCATCTGAATAAAATCATCAGAGAGGGCTGATATTGAACAACACCCAGATTCAGTCGTTCCAAATTAATTGTATGCTGCCACCCCCACAAAAAAAAAGAAAATAGGTCACAAGCAACACACACATATATCATTACTTGTTAAGTGTCTGCCTAATGCTGAATTTTGAAGGGTCAGTTATTTCCTTTAGTGTTTGTATGTGAATTTTCAAAGGGGCGTCTCGGATATCAGTAAACAGATATATCCATACAGAAAATGTCACACCCAGGACATGCTGCCACAAACCAGCCTGAGCAGGATCAAGTATACTGCATAGGAAAGCAGTCATTTTATTAGGATCAAATGGCCAAACTATTTCTTAGACCGCAATTTATTGATGTATAAATTGGGATACATTTGCCACATTAGCAGTGTGAGAATCTCCAGTGATAGTTGCGTTGACGGATGGACACTTAATACAATGTTTCTGGAGTGTTGTATAAAATATCACTTCATACTGATATCACCATCAGACATACCAGGGTCTTTTTATTTCTCTGGACGATATCCAGCTGCTTGAAAACTTAATTTAAAGTTTCTCAATGAGCCAGTTGTGATCTGATTAGAGCAACTGGCTCTGAGAATTGGACACAACAAATAACCTTCTTTTACTTTTTACATTTGTTTTTTTTTTTTATTTATTATTATTTTCACCCTTGTACAGGTGCTGTTGGTGGAGTGGCAGTCCCAGGTGAGGACCATTTGGAAAACATTTCAGCAGTGGTGGGGAGTTTAGCTCTTAGAACACAGAAGTGCCTTTAAGTTTTCATCCCTTCTGATTTCTCAATCTGAGGTCAGCCTCTGCTGTAAACCGAACTTCTTGTTCAAGCAGATGTTTGTTTTCAGCAATCATAGTAATTCCCAGTATTGCAAGTTTTACTTTTTTATATTCACAAAGACACTTTGAATGTCAGAGTGGCACACTAAAGTTTCAGGTTTTGAGTTGTTTTCTGCGTGGAGCTTGCATGCTTTGCCTTTATCTTTAGAATTTTCCTTCCGTGTTCCCAAGATGTGGGTATCTTAGGTTCATTGCAGGCCTGGCAGTGCATTGGCATCCTGTCTGTGCTTAATTTTTGCCTTGTGCCCAATGCTGCTGGGTAAGGCTCTGGTGCCAGTGCACCTGAACCTGACTATGTGTTTTTTTGAGTCTTGTATTTAAACTAACTATGCCACCCATCTAACACGGGTTGAAATCTAAGTAGTCAATATAGTCATCATGTTTATTATTTGATTCATGGGTTGTCCATTTGTTCTAATACAATACACACCCTTTCTCTCACTGTGGCCTTTTCCTCTTTGGATAGAGTCCGCCGTTTTCGCTGCTTCATTTCATCGTTGCTTGTTGAAATACGACATTTATAGTCGAAGTGTTTTGCTGGGGAAAATGCAGCGGTGGTTGATACTGCATTGGCCTGCTTTAGTGACTCTGGCATAGTTGTGTTGGGACTTTGGTTTCCCAATATGCACATCAATTTATCTTTAACTCTTTGAGTGCTGAATATTTTTCCCAAAAAAAGTTTCTGAAAAGCAATGGTTTCTCACAGTAATCAACATTAAAGTCTGTTGCTGCATGCTGCAGCTGCCAGTTTGCCAAGAATGTGCGGCAGGCTTACTGCCAGGCTGTCTTCGCCTGGCTGGGGCAGCAGCAGCAGGGATCACGGTCTGCAGTGCATTGCAATCTGGTTTCTACCTCTTATCATTGTTAAGTGGCAGTCCTCCTGGCGAACATTGCCATATATGTGTCAGCTACATGAACCTGTTCAGCACCCCCACGATTAGCTGGGGACCAGTCGGCCGAAGCTGGAACCTCACATTCGTTTTCGATCACTTGTATCAAAATCGGAGTCCGGCAAGTCATAGTCCAGTTCAGACGTGATAGGCAAAGTTTCATCCACAGAGCAATATGCATTTGCTTTGATCTCTCAGCATCATGTCAGTGCCATTTTTGCTCTTGTTTGCACCTTACTACTCACAGCGAGCCCAGGAAACCTCGGTCAAACCAATGAAGCTAACTTTCTTTCTAGCAACGAGAGTCCAACTAAAAGATAATGGTTGGTTTTGTCACAGTTTATAGCTGATTACCATCGTCAACTCCTCCTTTTGACAGAAGTCGACATCAGCCCTGGAAGAGTTAACATGGTGTGCAATGGATGAGTGAGAATACTCGTTCACATGGCCAGAGTAGGGGGATGAAATTTGGCTACCATGCTGCTGTTGTCAACTGATAAGACCAACTTTCTTATTTTTAAAAATAATACATTTTATTTGTATAGGGCCTTTCCCATGCTCAAGGCACTTTATTTTTAGACCCTTATTTGATCATTTTATAATCATATTTGTTTATGGTTTTTTTTTTGGACCCCTCTACAACATGTTTTGCCTATTTTCCAATTTTTCTTCCAACTCCTAACAGCCGGATAGACACTTGTCTGTTCGTTAAGGTTGATTATCCCATTTATCTGGAATTAGGCTAGTGCCCTGTCCAGGACTGATTCTTGCCTTGCACCTGATACCACTTAGAGAGATGCCAGTCCCTGATGGCCCCTGCACTACAGTAGATCAAGCAGGTTAAATTTAAAATATATTTACTTGTGAATAATGGGTGTCCTGTTTTGTTTGTTTGTTTGTTTGTCTTCTTTTTTTCCCTGCTTTGCTGCTGGTCCCCTGTGCCCCTGAATTTGATTATTTGGGTTTGAAGATGTCCCATTAATTTTAATGGATGACGGCTGTCTCTTATCACTGCTTATTCACTGCTCCAGATCCTGGGTATGGTTCTTGGACTGGTCATTTTTCTGTTTGCAATTCAACTGTTCTCTCCACGTGCATGTGAATTTTTTCTGGTTAATCCAATTCTTGAGTTTGTGTACACAATCATAACCTGTCTGGTAATTCTCCGTCTTGTAAACTGACATGCTCTGCCGACGACATTAGCAACTGCAATCAACATGTCTGACATACCCTGTGACTAGAAGTCATGAAATATGACCTCAGCTTTAGACTCACTGCTTTCAACCTATAAAAGATGATTTGTTTGCAGAGTTTAGTATCTCTAAATTAGCTCAGTGAGTGTGGGTGTCTGCATGAATGTGGCCTGCCATGAGGTTCTTTCCTGTTGAAATTTGGACCCCACCCCACCATAGACCTGATATTGCTGAGATGGGCTCCATTGCCACAGTTCTGTAATGGAGAAAGTGGGTTTGAAACGATGAAAGTTGACAGGTCCTCACCACAATTTCTCATTCCAACAAATTTGAGTTTGCTTTCTTCTTTATGGCTGTATTGGTCTTTGCAAACCCACCTAAACCTTTTCAGGCTTATGGGGTGTCCAGAGGCTATCCAAGGCAAGGCACTAAACAACCATGGACAGGTCACCAGTCACACAATTCGCAGGGCCCACTTCCCCACAACCACAATTGGAAAATTTAGAGCTGCCCATCTTTGGGTATGTGGGATGAAAACCCATGCAGATTTATTGAGGGGCAACAAGGCTGAAAAGAGAGAGCCCACCATGCAATGTGACATCCCCACAGCTGTAGTTAGAATTCCATTTTCTGAATTGATGAAGGGGCTTCTCATTACCTTTACTCGGGGAGCCGGTGGTTTCTGTCTCGGAGTCACTGGGTACATGCTGGCCTTTCCTACAGGGACATGAAAACAGAGTGGGTCAGGGCTCCAGCTCATTTCTCACCAGTACCACCTCTACACAGAGAGTGATTGGCTGCAAGACTCAAACCCTAGGATGCGGAGCCCTGATGAGTTTAAAGAAATGTAGTTTGGTGAATTGAATTGTTCTATTGTGAGTAAGCGTGTGTGTGTGTGTGTGTGTGTGTGTGTGTGTGTGTGTGTGTGTGTGTGTGTGAGAGAGAGAGTTTGTTCCATCACAGGCTGAGACCTTGTGATAATAAACCCAAAATGAAAAACCATAACCTTTTTAAATCTATGTCAGTTCAACTCATGGTCACTGGTGGGCTGGAGCCTTTCCTTCCTGATGGGAAACCGCACTGGACAGGGTACATACCTGACCATGATGGGGCCCACTCAATGCACACACCTACAAGCCTACAAGGGGCCAGTTTTTTAATGACTTAACATGCATCATGATGTGATGAGGGAGGAAAACCCATGTAGACATGGAAAGAATATGCACACCTAAAATGACCAGGCTGCAATTTGAACCCCCCAATGCTGGATCCATGAGGCAAGTAGTGCTAACCACTGTGCCGCTCATAGACCAGTTTAGTACAAATGAATGGATTTTGAGAATATTTTTTGTAAACTCTCCTCCCTGTTCATTTCATTTAGCTGTTCTTCCATTTCATAGTTGCTCACTTTCTTTATTCCTCTTTCATGTACTCCACTTTAATGGTTATGGTAGAGGACATGAAGGTCAAATAATGTGATAGATAACTACAAGGATCAACACCACTTTCTGGTAAGAGAAATGCACAGAGTCTAGGGGCAGGGAAATATGAGGAGCAGTTCTGCAAATGGGGTAATCTCCTCAAGAAGGGAAGAGTCCTTGATGGGAAGCAGGCTTTAAGTTACGAAATGGAGGAAAATATTTTAACAAGCCAAAGGGGGCTTTAAATTATGAAATGAGTGGAAAATTAGAACAGTTGTGATGAGCACAGACCCACCAGCATTTTTCAAAATAACATAAAAGTCGAGTTTTAAATGTTGCTAAAGTGCTACTGTCCACCACACTCCTTGGTCACTTATTCAATGTGTTTGTGGTTCCTTGTGTGAAGAAAAACTGAATTTTGATAGTTATGAGTCGAGAATGACTCTCAGGTTCTTCACGTAAGGGTACTTTCAAGTTTCTGACCACCCATTGTGTATTCAAACCTAACATTTTTACTTCCTACATCTAATTCTTAACATTTACTGACATTAAATTTCACCATACTTGAATCCGCCCAAACCTGGCTGCTCTCCAAGCCTTACCATTATCTTCACTCTCTACTAGTTTGGTATCATCTGCAAACTTATCCAGCTCAGTGATTTTATTTCTGTCCAGATATATATATATATATATATATATATATATATATATATATATATGTAGCAGCCCCAGGAATGACACCTAAGGGGACCCCACTTTTAACATCACACAGTTCCCCTGACCATAATCCCTTGTTCCAGATTTTTGAGACGATTTTGTACCTACCTACAAACAGACTTTTTTTTACAAACAATTTTACAAACAGAAAATTCCCACTTCATTTTATCTGATAAAAAAGTCAAAATGTAGTAAGTGGGAGTTCTTCATCGAAATGGGGCTTACATTACAAAATCTGGGAAAATTTTGAAAAATTGTGACAAGAACAGGTCATTAAGGCCAACAAGGCTGTCCATCCTGTTTGCTGAGATTCTCCAAAATAACATCATGTTGAGAAATGAAGGTCCCTAAAATTCTGTTTTCCACCTCACTACTTAGTCACTTATTCTATTTTGATAGTGACTAGTCCACTATGACTCCTAGGTCCTTCTCATAAGGTGTATCTTCGAGTTGCAGACCTTCCATTGTGTGTCCATACCTAACAATTCTACTTCTTACAGGTAACACTTTATATTTACTGACATTAAATTTTATCTGCCCAAGCCTGTATGCTGCCCAAATCCCTCTGTAACAATTCAGCTGATTCTTCATCATCCACCCTTCCTCATAGTTTGACATCATGTGCAGTCTTCATCAGTATATTAATTATATTTTCATCTATGTTGTTTATGTGTTTAAAAACAGCACTGGCCACTGCTGGGCACCATGTGGACTATTTCTGAAAAAGTTGCCCCCGCTATAATCCTTTGCTTCTTGTGTTTAATTAATTTTAATTAATTTTGTGTCCACCTACACATCACACCCTGAATTTCCACCTCTTCCTTTGTAAAGAAAGCCACATTGTAACAAGTGAGAGTCCTTGATGGGAAGGGGGCTTTAAATGACCAAATTTGGGGGGAAAATATTGAAAACATCAGATTATATTAAGCATTTGTCTAAAGGGTTCCAACACTTTCTAAATAACTTACACAGGTTTGTATCATCAAAGCGGGTAATGCTGTTGGATTAAAAAAAATGCAGCCACACAGCCCCCACACTTGGCACATGGTTATTAGGACTCCTGTACTATGAAGCCCACCACTCCAATCCTCTTATGTGCACACCCCTGTTTACTGTTGGCACTCCTGCCAGCCTTAAATCCATTGCACATCAGATAGCTGCCCCTGTCCATCAGAACTGTCATACCAGCAAAACACTACATTAATCGAGATGGGCGCAGACCGTTCCAAATCCATCTTTCACGGCCAGTTCCTGCCTCAGCCCATCCTCTGCTGTTTTTATTCTTCTGTTAATCCGCTCGCTTGTTCTGCGTGCGAGGTGGGATTGTGAGGCGCTATAGATAGACTGCGGCATTCCTCGGCTCCATCTGCCAGAGCAGCCTTCACACAAATCCAAGTGCTTGTAACAGCCAAAGCGGAAAGATGAAACGCGACAGCCAACTTACAGAATGCTTTAAAGGGCGTCTCTTGTCTCACCTGAATGTTGGTGCAAAGTGACCAACCCCAAATAGTGGAGCTTTCCTGGGGGGTATGTGAGAGAGCTCAAGAATTTGAATTGTGTTGATAAAGAGGAACACTGATGCTCCAGAATGTTCGTGCTTTGGCTCATTGATTTTTTTTTTTCATATCTTTAAAGGTCCCAATCACATTTTACAGAAAAAATTATTTTATTCAACTGCAATAAAGAATGTGTTCGACCTAGAAAAGAAAAAAAAGAAAACACAATTTACAAAATTCCTTTATAAACTTGGGCAGTTCAAATAGAGGTCAGAGGTTCATTTGGCAGGAGACCCCAAATTTTGACCTTTGAGTGCTTGATGGTTCACAGCTGAGTCCACTTCTGTCCTGTCTCTACAGCACAGCTGAAAGATGAAGGCCGGCACTCCGCCACTTCCGAGTTGCGTGACTGTGTTTTTGTACCCAGCTCCATGCCTTCCTTTGCTTTATCCTTCACCCAGGCACCCCCAAAATACTGAAGGACCTCCTTAGGGGCGGCCCTAGCCTTGGCATCAGGTGTCAAGAGTCCTTTGAAAAGTGAGAGGGCGAGGGTGGTGAAGGAGGAGAACTGGGTGGGAGCTTTCATCCTGGTCTGTTCTTCTTGACCTCCATCATCTCCCGCTCTGTTAGAGGGGTTTGAAGATCCTCCTGCTTCTGTGTGATCTGCCAATGGATCAACTTGATGCACCTCTTGACTGTCAAACCATGTTTTATACTCCCGATATAACGGATCTGAACAGCTCGTCTTCTCCCAGGGAAAGTTCCCAGTTAAAATACAGAAGAGGAGAACGCCAAGTGCCCAGCAGTCCAAGCTTGGTTCGGCCAGTAGGCAAGGTGTCTTACCATGTTGCTCCTTCTCCTCCTCCTCCGAGACAGTCAATTCAGGGGCACTGTAAGGGACAGGCCCTGATGTACCATGAATTCGGGATCCGCGTGGCTTTGTGAGTCCAAAATCAGACAACTTGACCTGAGAGCAGTCAGGCACACAAACCAGGATGTTCTCGGGCTTCACGTCGCGGTGGACCAGCCCCTTCCCATGCAGAAAATCCAGGGCCTGAATGAGCTGGACAAGGACTTTTCTGGCACAGGTTTCTGGTACCCCAACCTGGAAAGGGAGAGGATAGGGAGAGTGGATTCAGCCAGACGGAGAGTGCAAGTTCAAATTTGAACAAATACGTTAGGTAGGAATGTCATGCATCTAAAGTGAGGGGGCCACATGACCAAAAAAAATCTGGAAGAGCAGTTTGCCTATCCTAACTCAAAATTAAACTGGCAAAACACCTGGGATGGAACTGGGGCTGCAAGCAGTCTGAAATGGTGAGCTGATGGGCATAAAATTTGTTCTAAAAAGAAAGGGTCTGGTGTGAACTGTGAGAGCAAATGTACTGTACTGTAATCCAAATGAAACTGGGCCAGCAGTAACCAGGGGCCTCATGTATAAATGGTGCGTACGCACAAAAATGTTTCCACGTTCAAATCACGATGTATAAAACGTAAACTTGCCGTAAAGCCACACACTTTTCCACGGTAGCTCATACCCTGGCGTACACAAGTTCTGCACTCTGCTTTGCAGAATGGCGGCACCCAGCATCAAAGCAGTACTACTGTTCCTGTGTGGTTACCCTTTGTTTTTTAGATCCACATTCCTGACGCAGCTTTATAAATACATTGAAATTAACTGCATATTGTTTATTAATGTAATGCAATCGATTGCAATTAACTTGTAGCAATATTATGATCCACAGAATGGTCAAACTATTCCAAATACCATAACTGCTTTAGCGTTGTTACTCTCACTCCACCTTCTTCTTCTTTCAGCTGCTCCTATTAGGGGTTGCCATGTCAGATCATTTTTTCCATATTACTCTCACTGCACCACTTCGACTATTTATATCACTGTATCTGAGTGTGAATCACAACTGTATAGCAGCTGATCGGAAAGAGAATTATCGGTATACAGCATCAAGCACACGCTGCCTCATTCATGCTGTCATATGGGAAACGCTTCAGAGCCTTTCCTCGCGATTCAGAAACAGTTTCATCCCAAGAACTCTAAACGCACTCAATCATTCCATCAAGTGCTCCTTGTAGAACTGTCTGTACTTATAATTACAATCACCTCACTGTAAACTTGCGATACAGTTATAATATTGCACAACCTGAGCCACTTTATAAAGCACGTATTTACATATTGTGACAATACCATTTTTAAGATGAAATGAAGCAAAATATGTTTATTATATTATACAGATAAAACTTAAACTTCATTTAAATAATCTGTATTGTTTTTAATTAAACATGTGAGGACACGGTGCTGCAGCGCTAGCGAGTCGCGCTGTATTCTTGCTGGGGCTGGCGTGACACTGGAAGGGTAGATGAACAGAATAATTAAATGCGTACTACGAAGGTATTTCAATGTTCATAAAAGTTTTGAAGAATCAGCGTTCTAAGTTACAGGTGGCTTAACGTCTATTACAGATCTGATTGTATGGCGATTGGGTATTTGGAGAAAGAAAAGTAAGGACAGGAATTGGAGGTCAGTTTAATTGAAAGAGACTACTGCTGCAATAAAGTATTTCATCTAAGGTCATGAATGGCGCAGCAAGCATCTTGCGTGAGACATGAACAATCACTGTGCCACCGTGTTCCCATGTTTAATAACATGCTTTAACTCCTATCATCATGAAAATGTTATCACGTATACATCTCAGTATTTTAATTATTCAGAGAGCTGTAATATCACGAATGTAATGGATTCTGTGTCCTGTCGGAGGAAGAGATTTACACACATAGCACATAGAAGATCAAAGACAAAACAAAACATTTAACATGCTACTTTAGTTACGATGGGATTTGAGAAACTAGTAAATTAAACGATTTTAAGATGAAGTTTATGATGCTTTACTTTAATGACAAAATAAACCACATGATTAAAGTGGAAATTTCGAGATTAAAGTTGACATTTCATGCTTTTTCCCCACTGTGTGCCTTTTTTTTTCTCTGTACCCTAATAAGCTTTCATATGACACTCAGACGGTGGGCTACGACTTGCCTTTTCACGGTGACTTTGATATCTGACAACTCCGACACGCTATGTTACTCGGTCAACTTCCTTTTCTTGTTTATACCACTGTTTAAACCAACAAATAGTATGTATTCTATTTCCCTCGTGCTTTTGATGTTACCTTTTCACAAAAAGCTGAGCTTAAGGGCCATTTATATTGATTTGCATATTCAAAGAGGCGTAATTCTTGGAGGAGTTGGGGTGGGACAGTAGGCATGTGCACATGCTTTAATTTTCACTCTGCCTGTTTGGTTTAGAGAAATGGGTATTCCTAAATCCAATGCAAACTGGGACAGCAAGTGGGGTATAGTACTCGGAATGAAACAGTGTGCACAGACCAGGACTGAACTAGGAGAGTGGGTGGTATAAATCAGTCAAAAGTGAACTGCGGGCATGAAACTGGTATGAAAGAGAAGGTGCTCAGTGAAGGACGAACACAACACTTATCAGATGTCACGTGACAGAGCAAGTAGTCTGTCTGAATGGGAATTAAACTGGGAGTTGAGTAACCAGACACACAAATGTGGGCCAGCAAACGGTATGCTCTTTCCAGGACTGCACTAGGAAAAGTTGGTCTAACTGGGGGCACGCAGTCTGGACAAAAGGAAAGAGCCTGGTAAAGGCTGCACATGGAACTAATCAGACAGCCTTGGAAGTGCAAGCAGTCTGTGTTAATGGGAATTAAACTGGGAACAGAACAGAAGTCCACAGAACTGAACAGGGATCAGAAACAGTCAGCACTGACTGTAATGAAACTGGAAGAGCAAATGAGCTGCCATTGTAATGTGGAATGTGGAAGCAAGGAGTCGCATCCAATCAGAGCCAAAGTTTGGACTGTTAGCAAATAATTAAATAGCAGTAGGTGGGGTTTAGTAGAATCAAACAGAGACAAATGTGTGTTATTAGGAATTAAAGTGGAGAAGCACCTGACATGCATCTGAACGAGCAAATGGTCTGGACTGGTGAGAATGAAACTGGGGAGGTGAAGTCTCCATACTATTAAGACTGGGAGAGTAAGTGGCCTACAGGAATCTGGATGATACTGGGACAGTAAGGTGGTTACCACAAATCAGAGCCAAACTGGGAAAGCAAGAGGTCTGCGCTTTCAGAAGAGTCACTTAACACAACACGGGAGGAAAAAACAGTTTGAATTAAGTCATCTGAATTAATAGGAATAGAAGCCATTTGAATGAATGGAAATTGAAGTGGGAGAACAAGCCTTGTGTACTTTTTGAGAGTCGGGTGGCAGGGCTTGCAGGCTGTACATATCAAAGTCAAACTGGGAAACAAAGCAGTTTGGATTAAGAAACTGAAAGAGAAACAACAAGCAGTCTGTCTGCAGTAATAAATGAGAGTGAAATTGAAACTGAACTGGGGGGCAAAGGGGCTAAAGTGTTTGTGCAGCAAGCAGCAGAAAAACATGTAGTGGGGTAAGTGGTCTGTGCTAGTCATAATGAAATGGGAGATGATAAGTGACCCACCCAACAGAACTTGAACTGATAGAGCAAGTGGCCCACAAGAATCGGAAAATTGTACTGGGAATTGTAAGCAGTCTAGTAGGTCACCTAACAGAAAATGGGAAGAAGGAATGTGGGGAGCAAGCGACAGGAATGTTAGTGTGCAGAATAAAATTGCCACTAACCACAGTTGAACTGGTACAGCAAGAGAACGGTTGGGGGGCATGCAGTCTGCACTGAAGGGAAGTGACCTGGCAGAGCTGGTGGTCCAAGCTAATCAGAATTGAACTGAGGAGATGAATCGACAGAGAAAGCGGTCTACACCATAAAACAGTGAGCAGTTATCAGAGTGCCAAAGTAATCAAGAAAGCAAGGAATGTGCGTTCTGAAGTACTGGAATGGGCCAGTGGTCTACACTAATGGGAGCTGATATAAGAGAACAAGTGGACCATACATTTGGGAAACAACCAAGCAGAGAATTCACTTCCCAGACTGGGAAAAGAAATGAGTTTGTATTAATGAGAAGTGAACTGGGAGAGAGAATGATGTGTGCTGCTGGGAAAGAACATTTGCGGGTTTAAGCAGAGAGCAGTGGAGGAGCAAAGGGCTGTGATAATCAGAATTAAAATGGCACAGCCAGGGCTCAGCACCGACCAGAACTGGTAGAGCAAGGAGCCTGGACTAATGGAAGTCGCATTGTCAATGTACAGAGTACAGTGGACTTGTTGCCTGCATGTTGGGCCACCGTGAAACACAGCACCATTTTCCAATGTGACGATTTACAGGTTTCTAGAGTCAGGATTGGCACATGTATACAGGACTGAAATTCTTACCTGTACGTCCAACCAACGTGCTATGCGTCACCTTAATCATCAAGAATGCATTGAAAGGCATCACTCCATTTCATTTAGGAGAAAACATAAATCGGCTTACCGGGGGTACTCCTCCCCACCCAACATTAAGCAAAGCAGAGTCCTTTATAACTAAAGACCAGGGTTCAAACCCAAGAGTGTGGAGACATACTGCAGGAGTGGCGTCATGCAGCAGTATCACACCACCCACTATGTATAATTAGGAAACCCAGAAGAAAAAACAATAAATAAATAAATCGCACAACTAGGAAATAATGAGATGGTAGAAATGGAGCTTTGAACTGGGACAGCAGATGATGTGCACATAAATAAGCAGAAGGGTAAGTTCTATTCATTAATGGAGAAGTAGAAAGTGTACTGGTAAGAATTAAACTGGCGAGAACAAGTGACCTGCACATGACAGAAAATGGTAAACGACAACCACAAATCAGAGCCCAACTGGAGATGCCGATGGTTGGTTTATGACATGTGGACTGGGAAGGCAAGTGGCCTCATACTGGTACCATTACCATATGCAGTCAGCACTGCATAGGACCACCGGTTAGTGTTTTTGCTGTTACAGGAACTCTAAAACAATTCTCGGATCTGGAAGTGTGTAAATGCATGTGTTTGATTAGCCCGCCTCCCAATATGGTTCCTATCTACTGAAAAAATTAGTTTAACTTTTAAGGGATGCTTGAAAATTGCCAGCTGCTGTTAATGTAGATAGATAGATAGATAGATAGATAGATAGATAGATAGATAGATAGATAGATAGATAGATAGATAGATAGATAGATAGATAGATACTTTATTAATCCCAAGGGGAAATTCACAAATTCATGTTCAGCAATAAATAAAATGGATTTCTGCATCTTAATCCATTCTTATTTTCCAGGAAGGCCACAGAGTGGTGGCATGTTGCATGTTGGTTGGACAAGCAAGTAAGTACTTCACTAGACACTGCACACCTGACAATAGCATCCCGGGCTATGAAAAAGAGGAGAGAACATCCGAGGGTTTGATGGAATAGGACCTGCACAGCACGCAGTGAGCACTAAACTGAACCTGACGTGGAAGCTCAAATGGCCCACACACTTGTGAAATGACCTGACAGAAGCGTCTAACTGTAAGAGCAGCAGATCTTTGTGTTAACAAGGATGGAACAGAAAAAGACAGCATGACAAAAAGTGACGGGTGACAAATTGCAGTCACGGCTCAGTCAGGCTGGAGATAAGTGCATGACAGCGGAGGATTTCAAAGCAGCCCATGGTCACTGGCATTCCAGCCCGATAGGCTTAATGGGAGAAGTCGTGGCTGATGTCTGCACCATCCACTTATAGTTAAATTAGAAAAGCAGAGCAGATGGATAAAGTTAGAAAGGGGAGCCTGCACTACCAACAGCTACTGATGCTAAACCCCACCTCCCTACCTGAGGCACGATGATTTCAAACAGGTCACCATGGATGGCCACTTCCTGGGCGAACCCGTAGAGCCGCAGCGACTGGAAAACAATTCCAAAGACTCCGATGATACAGGGGTGACTGGACAGACAGAGTGAGATGGTGTACTCCCTAAGGAACGAGAGCTTGGATGTGTTGCTCTTGCGGAAAAGCTTCAGTGCCATGGGGGTGCCTAAGAGGAGAGAAAGAAAGAAAACAAGATAAGCTCTTTTGATTTTGCAAACGGAAGCTCCCAGGCTGGCACATGACACAAGCAGCACATCCATCTCACTGACCTTTTCCTTTGTGCACAGCCAGCATTACCTTTCCATAGGAGCCCTGGCCCAGCTGCTTGATGACACGGAAGTGGTCCGACACCTCGAAGGTGGACAGAGACTGAGCTGTGAGGTGACACATCTCGTCAAGCAGTAGAGATGTCATTGTAACTGAAGTCCACTGTGAGAGCTGGGATTACAGCAAAGAAGGATTTCTACCCTGGGCTCTCACGAAGTGCGTCGGATGCTACATGCAGAGCCACCTCTCCATCTACTGCTGGCTTCTCCTGCAGCTCTTCAGCAGAGGCAGCTGATATAGTCCACTTGCTCCCCCCACTTCCCCACCCCCTTGTCACTCTTCCTGCACCCGAGTCACCAGAGGTGACAAGATGGAACTCTGCATTCAGCTCAGTCCTCTATATGGGGATGATGGGCGGGGGGCACTTCAGTCGCACGATCTGAATGCCAATATTCTACATTTTAAGCATCGTCACGGTGGCATTCGCTGGGCAGACGCCTCTCCGCTTCTCAGCTGTCCAGTTAGTGGCCCTGGGCCCTTGGCCAGCGCAGCACATCAGCAGTTTGCTGTGACTATGAGAGCAATGTTAACGCCGCAGATCTCTTCTCTGCCTGCCTAATCGACACATCAATCACTCTCTGCTTTCACGCTGTGCTTCTGCCCACCAGCCGGTAGCGAACTTCTCTGTTGGGACTGTTTGTCCTGCCCCTAGAGCTCTCCCTTCCTTCTGCCACATCCCCCACTGGTGCCCCCCGGCGCACTGTGCACACATTACTGATTAGAACAGAAGTTGCTGTCAACGCTGACCTCGAGTTACATTTTCATGGTAATCACGGGAGAGGCCCACCTGCCCTTCAAGCCTGAATCCGGCAGGGTCAGTTGTTCACCTGTACAGGGCACTGACCACACAGGTTGTGTCAAAGCTGCTCTCTGGGGCTGGGATGTGCCCACTCAACCCTTGTGGGTTTTGCCAAGGAGAGCAGGGTGTGCAAGGGCACTGAAAAGCCGATTCCTGCACTTTGCGCAGATTCCAGTCGGCTGCTAATCCCTGTGCTAATGGTGTACCACGAGCGTGTTGGAGGTGCAGTAACCCGATAATAACGATCACATTTCTAAGGCACCTGATGTTTCTGAGGAAGCAGCGTCTGGGTGGCTGTGGGCCCATAGCCAGGGGACTGGCTTGAACCAGAACATGGCGAGATCTGAGAGCTTGGAGATTAAGATTGCTGGTGGTAAGCAGCATGCCTCGAGTCTGCAGGTGTTTATGGTCCATTAATAGCAGGCTGGAGGGGCGAGGGTGACCTCCTCACCACCTCTGCACCCAAATTCTCCTCTGGGGGCTACCTTGGATCCCCTCTTTTACCAGTGTGCCCTTGGACCATCCAACTAAATCTCACCACTTTCTAAAGTGAAGCCTCCACGTGGCTGACAGAGAGCAGAGGCCTGGTCGTCATGGCAGCAGCATCGTCAACAACAGCAGCAGCCGCCAAAACACTTGGAGAGCTGATTACAAACCAGAGCAGCTGCACCGTTGATCAGGGCCAAGCCAGCTAAATATAACATCCTTCACACCTCGGCTGCCTCAATCAGGCCAGCTGCTGCTCTCACTGGCACCCACCATTGTGTCGAGCTACAGTTTAATAATCTGCAAAAAGCGTAAAGGCAGTAAATCACAATGAGCAACAGCAGCAGAAGCACCTCCTGCAGGCTCTTCTACCCTGTGCCACAGTGGAGCTTAACATCTGTTTTGACATCTCAGCTCTGGCTGCAGCCCCACATCACTTGTGTGACATCAGAGCCCTGGCCACACACCCCCTCACCTACCTGTGTGACATCAGAGCTCTGGCCACATACCCCCAACACACCCACATGATATCAGCATTCTGGATCACATGAATGACACACCAGTCACACCTACAGCTCCCTGAATTGACATCAGCAACCAGGTCACACTACACCTTACCTGAGTGACATCGGCACTTTGGCCACCCTTAGTAGCTTCACATTTGTGTGCCATTATGGCCTCATCCTGAGCTCATCTCCACTCAGAGGCCACTTTTTACATCTGTCTGCTCATTAATGGAAATCACCAGCTCATTCAAACATCCAGTCATGTGGGCCCAACTCTATAGCATGCACACCTTGGTCAAGAGGTCAACTAGACATTAGAATGGTCAAGAAGCCTGATCTAAGTGACTTTGACTGTGTCCAGAGTTTACAGAGACGGTCGCAATAAACCTAACACACCCAGTAAGGGGCAGTTGTGTGGACCAAAACACAGGTTAGAGGAGACTGGCCAGACTAATTTGAGTTAACATAAAGGCCACAAACACTCAAAATACCCCCTCATCATCAAAGTGGTGGCAGATGGGCATACAGCAGCAGCAGACCATGCCATGTCAATTCCAGTTGGCAAGGGTACTCTAAAACTGGTCAACTGAAGGCTGGAGTGATGCCACTTGATCAACCAAATCTGCTTCTGCTGACAGAAGCACACTGAATTTGCCATAAACACCAAGAACTTAAAAATCCAGATGGCACTAATGGCAGTGTGATGAATGTCTTTTTGGCACACATCCGGCCTCCTAATACCAATTAAGCACCATCTGAATTCCAGGGCTTCCACAAGGGTGGCTGCTGACCTTTTGTATCCCTCCATGGTCATAGCCTAACCTTTAACAGATAATGTGTCGCATCACAAAGCACATGCCACCTCAAGCTGGCTTCGCAGACATGATGGTGACTTCTGGTTACCCTGCATGGTCCCCTTGTCTCAGTATAATATGGTGCCTTTGGGATGAAGCAAGATAGGAGGTTCATAGCATAAACAGGTGACTGACAAATCACCAGGAACTGTGCGATGCCATTGAGAAGGTAGGTACCCAAATCCTAAAGTGGGATGCCCAACACCTTGTTGAATCCATGTTTTGTAGAATTCACGGGGGTCCTGTTTTAAACTAGATGGTGAACCTACTGAAGTGACATCATACCTCTGGATCCTTCTAAGCCTACCTGAAACTTATTTGGGCCAGCTGTGTAGTGTTATGTCTGTACTCCCTGGACCCCACATGCTTGACACTTTTGTGATGCTGAATTGCTGTTTAGTCAATCCTCATGACGTTGCCGTCTATTGAGCCCTCCCGTGTGACTCCCTAACCCGTGCGTCACCACAGACACCACAGTATGACTCATAACAACCTGAATGGAAGTTAATGCCATGATTAGGGGGAGCATAGTCACACAAATGGATGGACCGGAAGCATCAATCATGTTTCTACAGAGAGCATGACCTGGATCAGGTAACAATGGTTACCTGTCAGTCGTCAGGCACGTCCCTCTCGTCGAGCTTTCGCTCTTTATGAGTTGGCAACAAACCTGGCACCCAGACATGACAGTGATCCCACCCCCCATCAACCAATCCCATCCTCTTGTATTCTCGAAACCCCAGCCACTGCCAGGCCCAAAGGGATCAGACAGAAAGGCGTTTATTTCACAGGGGTCTCAACGGCACAACTTGTGTGGCAGGTGCAGTCAGAGGGGTGAGGCTTCTGGGAATGAAAGAAGGCAGAAGAAGACCACCAAAGAGAGCTGTTGGAATTCTTGCTGTATTTATAGAGAGCAGATTACAAGTGACAGCCCAGAACAGAGAGGTCAAGATTCAGTTGCTGTTATCACCCTCATCGGTGGCATGGGGGAGTGATTTGGGTTAAACATTCATAGAGAGGTTAAGCTGCCGCACACCATCTTGACCACATCCAGATGGCGGCTTGCCTAGCTGCATCCCTCCAACTCCTGTGAAAACTTTTGGTTTAAAGTCCACTGCAAAAGTAGCTCCTAAGAGACCCACCACCCCTCCATCAGCCCAGCATCTTCCTCTCTCCAGCTAAAACTGGTGGTCAGACTAACAATATGGGGGCGATAAAGAGACACACCACCATAGTCCATCCCAGGAATGTGCCAATACCCCCATTAGAAAGAAGCTTTTCATATGTTGGGGGAGACTGCAAAAGAAACCTTTAATGACACCAGACTTGGGTCAGAAGAACAAAGCTGGAGCTGACAGAGAAAAAAGTGACCAGAAAGGTGGCACGTGTTAGGGTCCAAAGTCCAGCAGCTTCATCCAGGGCCCCTGGTTAATATGCTCACTGTACTCCTACTTGACACTGGTGGAACCGAGTAATGATTGGAGCAGGAAAAATGAAACATTCTGAAAATGCACTTCAGTCATGGTGCCCACAAGGGGGTGGGCACATAGGAGTCATCACCCCATTTGGATTAAGTGACACATGACTGGGAAGACTGGGATGAAGCCGCAATGGTGCAGTTTACTGGACTGATCCTGGCGGTGAGTGAGCT
Source organism: Polypterus senegalus (assembly GCF_016835505.1). Lineage (NCBI taxonomy): Eukaryota > Metazoa > Chordata > Cladistia > Polypteriformes > Polypteridae > Polypterus > Polypterus senegalus. Next base: position 13,769,198 of record NC_053171.1, read on the forward strand.
AACTGGAGTGAGAGGTTTGTAACTGTGGGTTTCATTAATGTTTAACAGAATTAATGGAGCAGAACTACACTAAAGTAAAGGAAGACCACCTATAACTGCAGTACAAAATGACAGGAGATGGGGTGCAAAATCGTTTGGGGGTGAGAAACTCAAAGGGCAGATTTTACAATGATAACAGCAGGTGAAGCATGCGCTGAAAGGTGGGCCTGGCACTTTCCTGTATCACATGGGCTGTTTCCTTAAGCCAATGTCACATAACACGACTCTTAATTGTTGTTTATGTCAGAATTTCTAACTGCAGTTGTTGATCTCGTTCTTTTACACAATTGAAAAATTGTTGCTCATGTCACATTTACCAACTGAGTGACGACCTTCCACTATAGCCGTGCTTGCCCCTTTTTCTGAAAGCCAGTGGCAGGCTACCTGATGGAGCTGGCACTATACGAAGGGTTAACAGGTACAGCGAGTTCAGGTGCAATCTCTGTTCCTTTTTCCTCATCTCTGCATTGTATTTTGAGATGAGCCTTGACCGAGTGTCACCTCTCATGCAAACAGAGCCCACCCCAGTGAAGTTGTGGACTAGTTAGACTGAGTCGCTGGGTATGTCACATTAGGTGACTGAATTCATGGGCACATGCTGCAGACTGCCGCTGACAAGGAATAAGGAACACGCATGTTTTGGACCTCACAACCTGAAGAAAAGTTTGTCCGTTTGATATCTCATATTTCAAATGCCATGACAGAATGGAACAAAGAAAAATAAGTTGACTAAGACTGCGGCTGAACTCGTCATTCCTGTAAAGCCTTCACAAAGCCACCGGCTCCTTCAGGGACAAAACTTCACATTTGGAAATGTGAAACTGTGCTGGGAAGTGATCAGGGGGTTGCATATTTTGTCATGTCCTGCGATTTCTAGTCATGTAAATTGACCCAGACAGGTGGCAAGATCAGTGTCAGTAGGCATCAACTACAAGTCGTGTAACGGAACATCAGCTTTAGTGGTGACACACTTTAGTCTGAGCATGAGTGACATATGATGACAGGGGATGTGCCATTACTGCCATGGATAATGAAAGACCTGAGCACAGTTTTACTGGTTAAAAATGGAATAAAAACAATGCCAGCCTACTGGATTGGAGTGCAACGACCGGCAATAGGGTACTGCAGAGCTGAACTATCATTTCCCACTTTAGTCTCTCTACCCACCTGTCAGTTACACTCATGTATCAGATGCATGCAGCCCATCAGTCAGTGTGTGTCTGTGCGCCTGTGAGGGGCTAACCTCTCAACTCCTCAGGTACTACACCTCTATGGCTCCAACTAGAATTAATGGACAGATGGATGGAGGGAGGGAGGGAATAAGACTAGGTGAAAAGGAAGCCTATCTTGGGAGTGGCTGAATGATGCAGATAATGTTACATGACCATCAGTGACCTCCTCTCCCCCCACCCTCCTCACAAACAGGTAGGTGGTGGATGGCCACACCCTTCCTGCCATGCCCGGTGCACCCGCTGGTGCTGCAACAAATTGGAAGGGTGTGCAAAACCTTTGTCACAGACTTGGCACTTGTAGGGCGTCTGGCCAGTGTGCACCTTCTCATGGACAGTCAAGTAGGAGTAGTCCTTAAAGTACTTGTCACAGAAGCCACACTTGAAGGGTCTTTCCTGGCTGTGAACTCTGTGGTGCTGCAACAGCAGTGATGGGCGAGTAAAAGCTTTCTGGCACACGTCGCACTGGTACGGCTTCTCCCCAGTGTGGGCACGCTGGTGGATCACCAGGTAAGAACTCTGTTTAAAAGCCTTGCCACAGGTCTGACAGACATAGGGTCGCGCTCCTGTGTGCACCCGCTCATGGCTGGCCAGGGCATTGGACTGTTTAAAGCCCTTGTTACAGATAGGACAGACAAAGGGCCTGTGGTTAGTGTGCACCCTCTCGTGGACCTTCAGGCTGTGGCCGTAGGTGAACTTCTTACCACACATGCCACAAACGTGAGGCTTATCGTCACAGTGCTGTCGTTGATGTGCCAGGAGGGTGTTGGTGGTGGGGAAGTCCTTACCACAATCACTGCACTTGAAGGGCTTCTCCGTCATGTGTATGAGCATGTGCCGTTGAAGCTCATAAGGAGTTTTGAAGCTCTTCTCGCAGCACGAACAGAGAAATGGACGAATCCCCGAGTGGATCCGCCGGTGCTCCTGCAGATTTGAGGAGCGTTTGAACTTTTTGCCACACATCTCACAGGAGAATGGCCGGTGCTCAGTGTGTACCATTCGATGGCTCTTGTAGTCCGAGTGCCGCTTGAAAGTGGCCTGGCAGATGTCGCAGTGAAAGGGCCGGTCTGAGTTGTGGACCACCTCATGGCTGAACAGTTCCCACGCTCGCTTGAAGCTCTTCTCACACACGCTGCACTGGAATGGCTTGTCATCAACAATCACCTCTTGGATGCTGGAGGAGGAGCTGTCCGTGTACTGCTTGCTGACCCTGTTGCATGCATCCTCCACACCATCATCATCCTCGATCTCCACATCAACACAGGGGACAAGCTTAGCTGTGGAGTAGCCCCCATTCTCGTCAATCAGCTGGATGAACTTTACCAGGTCAGCCTCCTTGCATTCCGAGGCATCACTCAGAGTCCGGTCTCTCTTGTGTGGCTGCACTTGTGCCCTCTTTTGTTGGCCAGGGCAGGCGGCTTGCGTATACTCCTTTGCTTGCTCTGCTCTTCGAAGACTGGCACCTTCTAAATATTTCTGTGGCATATTGTCAATGTGGCAGTCATGATCCGAGATTAGCTCTTGCCTGTCTGGACTGGCAGACAAATGCAGACCATTAACATTACCAGTGGGAACCTGCTGTATGGTGCCCACTCTACCGCCATTTGTATCCTCAACTTTGAGGTGGTCGTTTGATCTCAAAGGAGATGAGGTATGGCAAACCTCAGTCTGAGAGCCAGAATTTGGTTGGAGGTACTGTGTGGGAGAAATTGGCTTTCTTCTCCGACTGCTGCGGTTACGGCAAATAGAAGCAACAGTTGTGGGCAAAGCACGTTGGTAAGAAAGATCTGTTCTGCTGGGACCTGAGGAGTTCTTAAGTGAAGGTGGGCATAGAAGTCTATGGAAGGGTGGATGACCACCTCCCTGCAGCACTTCTTCTTGTATGGTGGTGCCACCATGCTGCTTGGCATGATACGTTTCTTTATCTTCCTCCGGCCTACTGTGTTCTCTCCACTTGCTTGCTTGTGTTTGCCTGCACTCTCCCTGGCTCTTGGCCCGTTTCCTACTCCAGTTCAGAAGACGAATGGAAGCCAGCTTCCCCTTTTGATTTCCCCAGATGGATGTCTGCTGGAAGCGAACATGGCTCTGCATCAAATTAGTCGGCCTCTGAGCAAAATTGCCAGCCTGCTGCCAGTGCCCACTCTGTCTCACGGCAGTGGTTTTCCAGTCCAGATCCTCCTCTTGCTCCAAAATGGCCAAGTCCTCATCATCTGTACCCTGCTCTGTGGGCTCTTCTTCATCAAGGGTACTATTCTGATGTCCTCCTCTGCCCACCTCCATTGCACACAAACACACCTCAACACTTGAACCTATTCATTTTTCTGGTGAGATTCTGAAAAAGAAAGCAAACATTGAAAACGTTTAGCAATACAGAAAGAAATGATTTAAAAAGATACCAGCCAGAGACTCTCACCCCAAGACGTGCAAGATTTGGTGGGGGGGGCATTGAGTGTCGAGTTACTGTCAGTAGTCCGCTATATGTACTGGGAAAAATGCAAGTTGGCATCTGTTTACTGCTATTGCACAATTCTGAGCGATAGAAGCGGTGCTGTCATTTAAGCTAATAATCACGACTCAACTCTGTGTCTCGTTCATATATGGGTTAAAACAGGGGTCACCAATACAGCGCTCGCGAGCTACCGGTAGCTCACAACCCCTTTTCAAGTAGCTCACCAAAGGGTTAATGAATTCTGCATAAATTTGAAAACTTAATTAGTCAAAAAAGGGATGGGCGATCTTTCCAAAAAATCATATCATGATCCTTTGAAAACAAAATCACAATCCACAATCTGAACTGCAATCCGTCATTTCAGTGTGGCGTACAGTACACTTAAGAGAATATCTGGACTCAAACTCATCAAGACTTAGGTACCACTTTGTCTGTTGAATTCAATTATTGTCTCATTCGCTAGCTAAGTGGAGTTAAGGTACACACCCTGAAGCTGGTGAGTGAGTGAGGAAGGCCCCTCCCCTCGGCCTGCTGCGTGTTTCTCAGATTCACGCAAATAAAATCGGTACCACAAGCGATTCATAGCGAAATGAGAGAAGTCACAAAATCAAGCGGAATGTTCAAGCAAATTGTAGAAAAACCCGATCTAAATCTGTTAAGTAGTTCTCTTGTGAAAAGCAGACAGACATACAGACAGAGAGACATTGATTTTATATATTAGTAAACCTTCAAAATAATGTGCAGTTAAACTCTCAACAGCATTCTTAGCATTTCTGGAGCTTAGTAGACTCAGACAACTATAAGAATCTTCACCAAGCAGCTCTGAAAACATCTGATTTGTTTGGGTCTCCATACCTCTGTGAGTCTGACATGAATGTCATGAAATCGAAGTTCAGAACAAGACTGACAGATGAACATTATAATGACTCCATCAGAGTGAACCTGAGGGGCTCCACTCCACCACACGCCTCAGTGCCAGTCATCTGACGAACTAAAAAACACATCACACATGCAACTGGACCTGTGGATAAAATGACACAGTGACGTGTGACAAAATGACAAAGGAATAAGTCAGATGTGTGGATTTGGAATTGCATTGTTTTGTTTAGACATCATTCATGTTTTAATTCAATAGTGTGAGATACACTAGAAAATGCATACAGACATACAAAATGCACTTGCAGGTGAACTAAATATTTTTTGTGATGTTTTAATGCAAAATGTAAGTTGTGGACACAAACATTTTGTGAATGTTCAGGCAAAACAAGCTTATTCAGTTTGTTTGGGTTGAAATAAGCGATGAGAATAAACGTTACAAAAAAAAAGGAGCTCTCTGCCATTTTCATTTTGTAAAAGTAGCTCTTGGTGGAAAAAAGGTTGGAGACCCCTGGGTTAAAAATTATCATTCAAACTTGAACCTGCTCACTGAACAGGTGGAGTCTGGACATTTCACCCGTTTTTTGGTGGGTTTTCCTCTCACATTCTAATGACCTGCATATTTTTAGCTGGTGTTGTGCGAGCGAGTGTGCCCATCAGTGAAGAGGTGCCTAGTATGCCAGGATGAGCTCACCCCCACCCTGCATTTGACAAAAGTGAGAATATGGTAAGAGGGAGTGAGGCTGAGTGAGAAAGTGCCAACATCTGTAATCTGATACATTCACAATTTGGTAGAAGATTAGAGGCCCACTTGCTCACTTGTGGGGCAAAAGTCCTCCTAGAGCTCAACAAGGTAAGCTCCGGCTTACTGACACAGTGGCCAACCTCTCTGTATGAGGACACGAGGGGGCACTGAACAATTTCGTACCGGTGACCGTGTGTGTAAATAATGGATGTTACTGTAGGGCTGCGTCAGTGTGTATCTAAAAAGGAAAGATACAGTGTCTCAGCAGGAATCAAAAATAGGAGGAAACAAAGCCAAGAGCAGATGAAAGGAGAAAAGGTGTGAGAAGGTGAGGAAAAGCTGTCATTAAAGAAGGAGAGGTTAAAAAGTTAGTCGGTCATTGAGACCTGGAGAATTGTGTGACAGCGGGCTGAAGATGAGTTTAGCTTCTTCTGTTCTCATTATAAAAGTGTGACAGGAGTCCATTTGGTCCATCAAGCTTGTCTGGTTAACAAGTACCTCAGTTTTCAAAATCTCTCATCCAAATACTTGTAAAAGCTGCCAAGGGTTCTGCTGCAGCTACACAACTCAGTCGTTTGTTTCCAATTCCCATGACGCTATATGTGAAGCAAGCTTTCCATCTTAATACCGATCCTGTTTATTTCTAGTAGTGTTTGAATACATGATTCAGTGGACCGTGTGTGTATGTGTGAGAATAAGACAGCTTTGCAATGGGTTGACAACAATTTTGTGCCCAATGCTTCTAGAATAGGAAAGCAGGTTAAAGGAATACTCCACTCAAAAAGGACACTTTATTTTATATGTTACTCACATAATGAAACTTGTAGTAGCGGTGGAGAAAAAATGTAATCTCATGTTTTCATGCAGAGTGGAAAGAAAAGTTTATGACATAACAGAAGCCAATAACGACCAGTAGCAAATGATTTGAAAAACATCCAATTGATGAAATGGGGGAGAACAGACTTAATGTTACTTGTGTTGCACAACAGACAGGACTCCTGACCCATGAATGAGCAGGAGAGGTGGGTCTTCAATTCAAATAGTCATTCTCATAAGGCTTTTCTGCTATAAATTACATTGATTATTACGGAAGTATCTGTTTAACAATATTTTAACAAAAAAAAAAGCATGTGTTTTGCATGTTTTGAGCATACAGCTGAATAACTGACATGTGGATTAGGCAACACTGGTAATGTGGGATTTCTCCCCAACCATGGATGTTTTTCACATTGTTTGCACTGGTCATTTACTGGCTTCTGTCATATCTCTCTATTATATAAAAAAGTCCTTTGACGCGACAAGAATTTTGGAAGAGAGATTTTTTTCAAAATCACGCCCTCCTCTCAAACATTTTCAAACAAGACCACAGCCTGCTCAACGCTTTTGTCAGACACACTCCCTGCGCTCTCAGCTCTATAAATTTTAACATTTTCCTCATTTTAAGTTCAAAATTAAAGAAGATGTATTATGTCCAAAGCTTTTTGAAGAATTTCATCATGAGGGGTTATCAAAATAAAAAATGAGTACATGCGCAATCCGAGAAACGAGGAAGTCAAACAAATTAACGCCAAAAACGTTGATCGGTTACACAGCAAATTGGTTAAATACATATCGATAGACTATGCTGAAACAGTTGGTGGTGATTGTGCGGAAGATGAAAACAACAACTTACAATATCCCAAAGAATATCTACAACAATTAACAAGGTCCAGTCTTCGACCACACAAATTACTGTAGAAGGAAGGATGTATCCAAGAAAGGTAATGTAGTACATCTTCAGGGGATAACATTAAACAACAAAGGAGATCTTGATTTGCCATTCATATTAAAACGTTAACAGTTTCCCGTTACAATAGCTTTTGCAAAAACAATTAACAAATCCAAACAATTGAAAAAGTAATTTTATTTAATAGAAAGAAATAAAATTCAATCACAGACATTTATACATTGCATTGATGCATATGTAACAATTCCCATGAAAATAAAAATCTGTTTAAATTGTACATCCACATCCCCATACATGAGCAGCAGAAGCACAAAGAGGCTAACGCATAGCACAGGCGGGGGTCGGGGATTTGGTGAGCGAAGCCCCCTAGTCATTAACATTTTTTTCTGTCCATTCTGCATAAGAACGCAATATTAAAAATGTTTCTCTGTCAACACTACAAACTACATTGAGTAATATAATATTTTAAGTGGAGTATTCCTTTAACAAAAAATAACAGATGGTTGGATGGCCTGTACTATACACTGGCAAACCTATTGACCTGTACTGTGCAAGGATGAAAAACAACTTCCAATCACAGCAAAACAAACACCTGTGCTCAGCCATTGAGATCTGCAAGTCACTAAATAAACTGTAATGAAACAATTTTTCAATTAACAACTAATCAATAAATAATAATAAATTATAAAATAAATTAATTTTTAGTAACAAGCCATCTTGTTCTCAAACCTGCTCAATCCAGTACAGGATTGTTGGGGTCTGGCGCCTATTCCAGCCACAATGGGAACAAGGCAGGAAACAGCCCTGGGCGGGGCCTCGGTCCATCACAGTACTAACGTCCAATCATTTTCATGAAAAATCTTTTGCACTTTCTTAATGTCTTATCTATAGAATGGCTGCGGTTGTACTGACAAAGAGTTCAAGATTCTGATGTGTGCCTTAGTCTGGCTGCAGGTTTCATTTGTTTTTTGTTTTTTTTTGTTCAAGCTGATGTGTGTTGCTGCCAATGTGCTGATGTGTAGGGTTCCGCTCGTGATTTGGGCAGCAAGTGCTTTTCGTTTAGGCATTGTGGTGTATTGCATGAGGCTTTGGACCTCAAACCCTGTGGTTGCGAGTTCAAATTCACAACTAACACTGTGTGACCATAAACATGTCACTTCACCTGCCTGAGCTCCAATTTGAAAAACAAAAGAAATGTCAGCAATTGTATCTTAAATGTTGTAAGTCACACTGGATAAAGGCATCAGCCTAACAAATCAATGTTTTGATACCCGCACCTTCTAATCATTCTTACATGTCTTATTGCTTACTTTGTAAGTTGCCTTGGATAAATGCACCTGTTAAATAAACCAGTCATAAAAAGTCTGAATTAGCATAAGCCGGCCTAATTCCGGGGTGTTCATAAAAAATGTGATGATTTACTTCATGCAGTAGAAGTATATAATAAACAAGAACATTTGCATTAGATATTTAATAAGTTAAAATGCATGCTTCGATTTAAATGTTTAGCTCTAAATATTCTCAATTGTAATAGAAGTATGTCATTTTTCACCTTCTGGCAGAGGCCCATAGAGGGTTACATCCCTAGTAAAGGATCAAAAACAACACAATTTTTATAATTACTGAACTTGAAGTTGTCTAAAATGATAACACTGCCTGATTATGTTTGAAATTGGTCATTTGTAACCTTTTGAGAGTGGCTCTAAGAGGACTAGGACTGCCGGTAAAGAATCAAATATCAAAAAATATTTTTGATATCAGCTAATCTGAAAACTCCACATGCTAATATTACCGATCCCCTATTTTTTTTTCAAAGTTTTGTGAAAATGACTAACTTTGGCCCCTCATATCCCATTGGGAATCAACCCCTGGGGGTCTAATAATGTGGCATGCACAATTTCCAGTCCTTCTGCTCATTTTTGCTGAAGACACCTTTTGCTTTACTCTAGGGTGTCATATGCTGCACAAAGTATGGTCCAGAAATGGGGGATTTTCAATTCTAAAGGGCTAAAAAATGTGGGGACACCACTAAAAACTTCAACATGTTGACTAACTAGACATCAAGGTGAGTCGAACGGTGGGGTACGGTGAGTCAGGAGGCGGCGGACAACAACAAAAAAAGAACAAACAAGTGATTTCAAAGCGTTCAGAAGTAATTCTTATGAACACAATAATAACAGTCGGTGGTCCTGTAAGTCGGGGTCGGCATGCCAAGCTGCCTTTCAGTCCTTTGTGGTCCCCACTGCCTGGAGCACACAAACCGAAAAAACAGAAACGACGGACTGACTTGTTGGGTCTTAAACAACCCGAGACCGATAACCATTACGCCACCATCGCTGTCACTCTGGACTCCACACGAACATTACCCACGCCCACCTGAGCTTCTACCACCTGGGGGCGCACACGTGCACACTCCAGCCCTGCTGCTAAACTATTTTTCCACTGATAATCACTTCTCACTTCTGCCTCCATGGCTGCCCAATCCAAATCTACCAGAGATGCCCTAGTAAGATTATCCCCGAACCCACGCCAAAGCCACCCCCTCCCTTTTAAAAGACGAACTTCGCTCCTTACCCCGTGTTGAACACCGCGGTTACCCACCACTACCACCGCCCTCTCTCACCCGCATGCTCACTCTCTCCGCCTCCTCGTTTTTTTTCCCCCAGTTTTTTATTCACTTGCTCTTTCGGCATCCAGCGGACTGAACAATGGAATTTCCGGTTCCGTCGCCGCCCGCCTTTTTTGGGACGCGCTTCGACGGTACTGCTGAAATAAGGCTCCGGCGGACTAGCATTGCCAAAAACGTCAAGCGGTCCGTGTGCGAACGTTAACAAGTTACGTAACGGAGAAGAGTTGCAGTAAGTGATGCCTTGAGATGCTCACGCAGCTGAGGTGGGGAAAGACGTGTTGTTTTTTCCAGTCATCAAAGACTTTTTTTTTGAAAGCGACTGGAGCGAGAACCGCCGACTGGAGGTTACTAAGCGCTCGCGGCGTTCTTGGTTACAGCGCGACGTCAAGCTTCCGGTTAGCAAGCGGCCGCGAAACTCAAACGGAATTCACAAACGGGCTTCAGACGAGACGGGGTGCAGCGGCGGACTGGAGCGGTTGGGCCGAACCGAACCGAGCCCGCATGTGCCGGTTACGTGCTTACCTTAAGATTTAAATAAAACATGGTTTTACAAGGGGCATTAATGCCATACTTTAAAACGCCATTGGGAAACTTGATTTATTCGAAGGGCTTGCCAGATGTACGTACACTGCTAGATTAACGATGTACGCTCGTAGCGACAGTTGTGTGTTAATTTGTTTACTGAGCCGAACGGGCGCTACACTTTATTGAATTTAATTTTCCACAGTAGAATTTAATTTTCCCGGAATGAGGCAACCTAATTTTAATTAAATAGGCTTCAGAATAAATTAATGGATGTACATGACTCAATATCGTAAAATACTAATAATCTTCCAGAAGCGGGCAGTTCTGCTAGCGTTATGGAGATTTGTGCGTTTGCGCATCTCAGATTAGGCAGGTGTGTTTGCGGGGCTGACATCTTTGTTCTCACTGCGGCAGGATCGCTTCTTCTGACCCAGTAACAGAGAAGGGGATTCATGATATAGACGAATAGTAAACGCGATGTGTTGCGGCCAGTGCTTCATCTTTCTCATTTCTTAAGGGAAATCTGCGTGCTGCCAACAGACGCTGATCGATTCCTTAATGACGGCACTGTGGGCACCAGCTTCGGAGCCTTGTCATGGTCTCCCTGTTGCCAAGTGTTTTGTGGTCACTTGATGTGTAAATTTGCTGCCTTCTGCTTTTCTCCCTTTTCGGCTAATGACGCGCCGTTTCCTGGATGTCTGCGCCAAAGACGTCAGCAGGCAAGGCTGACTAGCGGCCATCCGTCCATTTAGGAGCCCATCGCCGGGGGCGGCAGATAAACAGCGGCCTGGCCGGTGCAGCCAAGTGCGATCGCGTATTGCACTCTGTTATTCAAAACGGCCTGCCTCCAGATAATGCGTCTGGCTTCCTGGAAACATTGAAAAGCTCCGGACTATCGTAACCCTGACGTGCAGAAACTTAATTACATCAGGGTATTGTATCAACAAACACACCAGGAGGCCGGCTACTTTCGATGTTGTCTTGAGGTTTACCTGTGTCAATATTTGATGTGAAGAATGACGAAAAACTCGTAATCTTGTAAAAAAAAAAAAAACATAAAAAATAAACAACTAAATCAAAGTTATACATTCACTTAGTGTGGGAAGCCGTGTTTGTCTAATACAGGATCAGAATGGAGAAGAGGAAACCCTGAAGGGCAAGGTAGGGGAATCACGCTATGGATCCCTGGAACACAAACTGGTTATGTGACTGGCTAAGGAGTCAGTAGTGGGATTAAACCAGCAATCTGCTTTAGGCCCCTCCACCTTTTAGGATGCGGTCGGAAAAGGGGCATTCCGATCACTCCACTTCTTGAACATTTTGTGTTGCAGCCTTGTGGTAAAACCATTTCACTTCATTCCCCCAAATCAATCAACAACACTCAATACCCCAGAATGACAAAGTGAAAACAGGACTTTAGTGATGTTTCAAAATGTAATCATAAAAAATAGCTGAAATATGCCATTGACACAAGTGTTCAGACCCTTCACTCAGTATTTAGTTGAAGCTCCTTCAGAGTCTTCCAGGTGTGTGAAGCTTGTTGTGTCAGACCCAGGATTTGGGGATTTTCTGACATACCTCTCGAGCTCTGTCCAGTTGGACGGAAGCTGTTAATGGAGAGCTATTGCCCGGTCTTGTCCAGAGATGTTCAAGTCCAGGCTCTGGCTGGGCCCCTCAAGGACATTCCCTGTGTTGTCTTTGCTTTGCAGTTAGTTTTTTCCTGTTGGAAGGCGACCCTTCGATGCAGTTGGGAGGTTGGGGTTTTCATTAAGGGTATACTGTACTTTGCTCCATTCAGCTTTCACTCAATGCTTTATAGTCTCCTGCTCCCCAATTCTGCCACCACCATGCTTCGCCTTTGGACTGGTACTGCGCAGCAAATGAGTGGAGCCTGATTTTCTCCAAATGTGACACTTACAATTGGGGTCATTCTTGGTTTCATCAGATCACAGAACCTTGTTTCTCACAGTGCGAGTCTCCTTTAGGTGTCATTTTTGCAAACTCCAAGTGGGCTTCTATGTGCCGTTTACTGTCTAGCCACTCTGACATTAGATCCAGATCTGTGGAATGTTCCAGTGGTAGTTGTATGTCTGGAAATTCCTCCATTTCTCCACCCAGCGTCTCTGGTTCTTGGCCAGGGTGACCATTTTGGTTTCTTGGTCATTTCTCATACCAAGTCATCTCTCCACAGATTGCTCAGCTTGGCTGGGTGGCCAGCTCTAGGGAGAGTTGTGGTTATCCCAGACTTCATCCATTTTAAGAATTATGAAGGCCACTATGTTCTTCTTGGGAACCTTCAGTGCTGCAGACATTGCTTTTGTAGCCTTCGTCAGATCTGTGCCTCCACACAATCCTGTCTCTAAGTTCTGCAGGCAGCTCCTTCGACCACATGGCTTGGTTTTTACTTATCTGTCAGACCTTCTACACACAGGCGTCCGCCTTTTCTAATCATGGCTAGTCAACTGAGTCGGGGGACTCCAAACATCTGGGCAATGACCAATAAAATGTGCACCTGAGCCAAAGCAAATGGTCAGAATACTTGTGCCAGTGTGGCATTTCAGTTTTTTTTACTGTTAAATAAATTAGCAAAACATTCTAAAATCCTTTTTGTCACTCTGGGATATTGAGTGTTTCTTCATAAGGGAAAATGAATTTAAATGATGTTACTATAAGGCTGCAACAACAAAATGTAAAAAAAAAGTGAGGAGACCTGAAGGCACTGAAATCAGAACTGGCACACCAGCACTGACTGGGCAGGTAACTGGTGCCAAGTATAACCAGCATACACCACTGGTCACATCTTATTATTTACTACATTTAAAAATGATCTGACATCTCTTACCTTACGTGTACCTGAAGCATCCCCCCTCTGTCTTTCCTCAGTATCGCCGTATGTCTGTCCCTCCCTTGCCCAGCGCTTTGTCCCTCTTGATCACCTTTTCGTATAGATGGCTTCTCAGACTCTGTCATTTTGAGGCACTTTGCTTGCCTCCTGTCTGCTTTTTGACCACCAGCAATGGCAGATGGGGACCCCCATTGCCTGCTGTGATAACTTAATTCGTATTCTCGTCAATACTTCCTGTCTTTGAATGCAATTTGGTTTGTGCCTTCAGAATTGCAATTCTATGAGGAGGCAACAAAAGGATATGGTCAGAGTGGAGCAGATGATGTTATTTATGTTGACTTTCAGAAAGCATTTGATACGATGCCACATGAGAGGGTGGGCATCAAACTAAAAGAAGTGGGAGTTCAGGGTATTGTTTGTAGATGAGTGAAGAATTGGCTCAGACACGGGAAGCAGAGGGCGATTGTGTGAGGAGCCTCATCAGAACTGGCTGATGTTAAGAGTGGTGACCAGCAGGGGGCAGTGTTGGGGCCGCTGCTATTTTTAATAAATATAAATGATTTAGATAGGAATATAAGTAACAAGCTGGTTAAGTTTGTAGATGATACCAAGATAGGTGGATTGGCAGATAATTTGAAATCCGTTATATCATCACAGAAGGACTTGGACAGCAGACAGGCTTGGGCAGATTTGTGGCAGATGAAATTTAATGTCAGTAAATGAAAAGTATGACACATAGGAAGTAAAAATGTGAGGTTTGAATACACAATGGGCGGTCGGAAAATCGAGAGTCCACCTTATGAGAAGGATTTAGGAGTCATAGTGGACTCTAAGATAACGACTTCCCGACAATGTTCAGAGTCCATTAAGAAGGCTAACAGAATGTCAGGTTATATAGCGCCTTGATGTGTGGATTACAAGTCACAGGAGGTTCTGCTCAAGTCTTTATAACACACTGGTGAGGCCTCATCTGGAGTCCTGTGTGCAGTTTATGACTCCATAAAGACATAACAGCACAAGAAAAAGTCCAGAGAAGAGCAACTAGGCTGATTCAGGGGCTACAGGGGATGAGTTATGAGGAAAGATTAAAAGAGCTGAGCCTTTACTGTTTAAGGAAAAGAAGATGAGGAGGAGACCTGACTGAAGTGTTTAAAATTATAAAGGGAATTAATCCAGTGGATCGTAACTGTTATTTTAAAATGAGTTCATCAAGAACACGGGGACACAGTTGAAAACTTGTTAAGGGGAAATTTCACACAAACATTAGGAAGTTTTCTTTACACAAAGAACGATAGACACCTTGAATAAGAGATCAAGTAGTGTGGTAGACAGTAAGACTTTAGGGACTTTCAAAACTCGACTTGATGTTTTTTTTTTTGGAAGCCAGCTTGACCAATCAGACCAAAGTCAAAGGCAAACTGACCAATCAGCTTGTTTACATGAACCAGACACACACACACAGAGGTGACAGAGGTTAGGAGCACACCACCACATGACAAACCAACTCAGGATCCCAGATTAGGACGCGAGTGCAGTCATCCAATGGGTGACACCTCAGCAGTTCAGATGGAGTGGAACAGTGTGAGGTTTTTTTATGGTGGCTGGAGTGCCAGTCCTACCACCAGGCCCCAAGTTTTTCCCTGCAGGTTGGTGAGCCTGCTTGCTGGGCTGGATGCAGATTAACGTCATACCCAGGATGGAGCAATTGCAGCTCAAGTGCCCAATGGAGGGGAATCACTTCTGGCATTTATGGGATTTGAACCAACAACCTTCTGATTACCAGTTCAGATCCCTAGCCTCAGAGCCACCACTCCACCTATTATTATATGGTGTATATACTGTACTGTACAGTGGATACACAGTGTCTACACACCTCTGAGAAATCCTGTCAGAACGTATTCCACCTTTACTGCAAAATTGCAATTTGTACAAAGAAGGTGAAAAAATTCAGAAACTGTTTAGTGAAAAAAAATCCTCCAGGAAGCGGGTGTCATTCGTGTGCAGACCCCTCAATAATCAAAGACGTGGCCGCGTTCAGAATCAGCCAATCCCAACAAGTCTCGTCTCAGACAGTCGTCACTACACACCAGACGTCAACTCAAGTGGCTCTCACCGAGCTCAGGCTCTTCCTGTTGGATTATTCTGATACCAGTAACGGCGCACTGCACGCATGATAACGATACACTTGACTTCTAGTTTTCGTCCTCTTTCTCTGTACGTTTATCTTTAGTTTGCTCAGAGGTTGATGCTCTTGCTGCTTCCTGAGCAGCTCTTCTTTTCTCCACCCTAGCGGTCCACGTCTTCTCTTCTTTCGTTGGCATCTTTTCATGTTAAAACTGATTAAGTTAGTGTTTATATTGCAATTAGTACGTTTTCCTTCATTTTTCACTTAAGCTGGCTCTTAAGTCTTCAATCTGCCTCAAGAATGATTTAAGATATGAAGAGGAAGTGACGGTGAAGGTGGTAGGGATGAGAACGGTGCCCATACGCATGCGTTGCACGGCCACCCTGCTGCGCACTGCCGAGAGTTGATTCTGCAATAAAATAAAATAAAAAGAGGAATAAAAATCATCACCCTGAAAGCGGATAGTAGACATCACGTAGTATATGTGTGCCAAATTTCAGGTCAATAGTTCAAACAGTTTGTGAGCTACAGGTGATTTAAAATCCTGGACAGACAAACGGACAGCCATGGTAGCGTATTCTATAAGAAGATCCTCTTGGTTACAACATCCTCCAAACGCCATGAGGGAGAAAAAAATAAAAAAAGCAAAGAGCTTCTAAAACACGAGCGCAGTCTCATCATTGAAAGGCATCAGTCAGGACAGGGGTACATAAAAAGTATCCAAAGCATGAAACACTCCACGGAGCGCAGTGAAGACAGCCATCAACAGCGACTCTACCAAGATCAGGACGTCCCTCCAAGGCTGATGAGAAGACAAGGAGACAGCTGGTCAGGGAGACCACCAAGAGGCCAACAGCAACATTAGAGGAGCTGCAGGATCGTATTCTTCATATGTCCGAGTTGTGAAGTAGGGTAGTGAGACAAAAGCCTTTTATCACAAAGTAAATTATGCAGAAAGGTCTACCCAGTCGCCTACAACCATGGTGTGATGAGACTGAGGTGGAACTACTTGGCCATAAGTCCAAAGGGTATGTTTGGCACAAAAACAACACAACATATCATGAAAAGAACACCACAGCCGCAGTGAAGCACGGAGGAGGCTTTGGGCCGCTTTAGCTGGAACTGCGACTTTAGTCAGGGAGGATGGAATCACGAAGAGCTCCACGTATCTGTCTGCTTCGGCACAAAACCTTCAAACATCTGCTTAGGAAGGTGAAGATGAAGAGGAACTTCACCTCTCGGCATGACAACTTCACAAAGCATACATCAAAATCAACAAAGCAGAGGCTTCATCAGAGGAGGATCAAAGTTCTGGAATGGCCCAGCCAGAGCCCACCCAGACCTGTGCACAGGAGATGCCCTCGGAATGTGACAGATCAGGAAGGGGGTTTATTCACCAAGTCCAGATGTGCCAAGTTGAGAGAATTGTACCCAACAAGACCGAGTGCTGTCATCAAATCAAAAGGGGCTTCACCTCAGTCTTAGTTTAGGGGGGGTGCACACAAAGGCAGTCAGGTTGGTGTGAGATTTTTTTCTTCTTCCTTTTTTCACTAAACAGTTTCCGATTTCTTTTCACCTTCTTTGTACAGATTGCAATTCTACAGTGAAGGTGGAATAAGTTTTGACAGGATTTCTCTTGGCTTCATTTTTTATTATACAAGACCTGTGAACGTGGCGCGCAGGGGGTGTAGACTTGTTATATCCACTGTATGTTCTCCTTTCCGCACTGTTCCATATTTTATTTCCACTCTTTCTTTATACTTACAGGGGTACTGATATCAAAGCAGCCATCTTCTGCTGTAAACTTGAGCAAATTTGATCTGCTAATGAACAACAATCCTATTGTCACTTTAACATTATTTTACCTGGCTCATTTTTGCCAAAGTCGGGTCCTGCCAGCTTGTGCCATGAAATCTAAAGCACAGCCACTTGTGCCTTTTATCATCTGACAGGGCACATTTCACAACAAGCATGACTGAAACGCAGCTCGAGAAAGAAGAATCCAAGTCGAGTGATTTATAGAGTGTGTCTATCCATTGCCAGCACCATCCAACCCACTATACCCTAACTACAGGGTCACAGGGGTCTGCTGGAGCCAATCCCAGCCAACACAGGGCGCAAGGCAGGAACAAACCACGGGCAGGGCACCAGCCCACCGCAGGGAACACACACACACACTAGGGACAATTTAGGATCGCTAATCAAATTAATCTGCATGTCTTCCATGACCTTTGTATATTTATTTTTGTATCTGTACAGTGGGAGCGTCGATGGATGAAGCACCTTACTTAGTCTGTGCCAACCGTGGAGTCCGTGCCTACCCTACAGCCAAGGCCTTGTGCTTTGCTCTCCAACACCTGAACCACCAGGTCAGCCTCACAAACTGGGAGGTTACACTAGTATGCCATTTTTTTGGTTACTCATAATGCAGAGGGGCTATGCGCACCCATCTCATAGATAGATAGATAGATAGATAGATAGATAGATAGATAGATAGATACTTTATTAATCCCAAGGGGAAATTCACCTACTCCAGCAGCAGCAGCATACTGATAAAGAACAATATTAAATTAAAGAGTGATAACAATGCAGGTATAACAGACAGACAATAACTTTGTATAATGTTAATGTTTACCCCACCGGGTGAAACTGAAAAGTCGCATAGTGTGGGGTCTCCTCAGTCTGTCAGTGGAGCAGGATGGTGACCGCAGCTGCTCCTCTGTCTGGAGATGATCCTGTTCAGTGGATTCTCCATGATTGACAGGAGTCTGCTCAGTGCCCGTCGCTCTGCCATGGATGTCAAACTGTCCAGCTCCGTGCCTACAATAGAGCCTGCCTTCCTCACCAGTTTGTCCAGGTGTGAGGTGTCCTTCTTCTTTATGCTGCCTCCCCAGCACACCACCGCGTAGAAGAGGGCGCTCACCACAACCGTCTGGTAGAACATCTGCAGCATCTTATTACAGATGTTGAAGGACGCCAGCCTTCTAATGAAGTATAGTTGCCTCTGTCCTCTCTTGCACAGATCATCAGGATTGGCAGTCCAGTCCAATTTATCATCCAGCTGCACTCCCAGGTATTTATAGGTCTGCACCCTCTTCACAGTCACTTCTGATGATCACGGGGTCCATGAGGGGCTCCACCACCACCAGCTCCTTGGTTTTGCTGGTGTTCAGGTGTAGGTGGTTTGAGTCGCACCATTTAACAAAGTCTTTGATTAGGTCCCTATACTCCTCCTCCTGCCCACTCCTGATGCAGCCCACCATAGCAGTGTCGTCAATGAACTTTTGCACGTGGCAGGACTCCGAATTGTATTGGAAGTCCGATGTATGTTGGCTGAACAGGACCAGAGAAAGTCCAGTCCCCTGCAGCGCTCCTGTATTGCTGACCACAATGTCAGACCTGCAGTTCCTGAGACGCACATACTGAGGTCTGTCTGTAAGATAGTCCACGATCCATGGCACCAGGTGTGAATCTACTCCCATCTCAGTCAGCTTGTCCCTAAGGAGCAGAGGTTGGATGGCGTTACATGCCCAGCATGTAGTTTAGTATTTAAGGACGAGACTGCCTAGTGTTGATGGAGACAGAGGTTAGGATCAGATGCCAATACAGCACATTACCGCACCCACCACATGACGAACCGCCTCAGGATCCCAGATTAGGACCCGACTGCAGCCATGCAATGGGTGACATCTCAGTGCCACACCAGTTCACATTTAATGGAGACTCCCGTCAATTCTTCTTTTTAATATAGCGGCATTAACAACATGCATCATCTTCACAACACAAACTACAGTAGAAAACAAACGTGACCACCCGGTACAAAACTTCAAGAATGAGACCGTCTAGCGCAATCAAAGCCAAATGAAGGCTGTCTGATAAATGCCATTTCTGCATCATTTTGTGACCCTGAGCAGAGCACTTCACCTGTGTGAAAAAAATAAAATAAATAAATAAATAAATAAATAAAAGCCAAATACCTGAATGCAGAGTAGCGATCAAAAGCTTTGTTGTGTTTTGCAAAATTTGGGGCTTTCATTTTTGTGGTGGTGATTCACGTTGTTTTCATACGATTGTGCAGAGAGATCAGAGGCATATGAATTTACTGCATAAAAAGTCCACTTTATCGCAAAAAACCCATTTTGATTTCTTTTGGTCCTGGCACAAAAAGTGAGTGCCAGGCCCGTCTCCTCCTGAGGAGTCAGCTACAGAACCGAGTTGCCACCTGGGCAGAGCTGACTCAGTGTTGGCACCAGGTGGGTGTGAGGGAGGTGAAGACTTTAGGACAACAGCCTTGTGTCAAGAAGGGCAGCAAAGAAGCCCCATCAAGGACAGACTGAAATTCTGCAGGAAGTGCAAGGATTGGACAGCAGATGACCAATGCAAAGTTCTTTTTCTGGATGAATCCTCCTTCCGACTCTTTGGGCCATCCGGTGAAGGAAAAGGTGAAGGCTACCATGAGTCCTGTGTCACTGTGCTAACAGTGAAGACTCCTGAGACAATCCATGTGTGGGGTTGCTTCTCGCCCAAGGCAGTGGGCCCACTCATAATTCGGCCCAAGAACACTGCCATAAATAAAAAATGGCATCAAAACGTTCTCCGAGCGCAAACTTCTCCCAGAAATCCAGGTCGTAATTTGGTGATGATGATCTGTGTATTTTCCAGCTTGATGGGGCGCCATGTCATAAGACAAAAGTGACAATGAAGTGGCTCGGAGAACAGAACACTGAAAGTATGGACCAGATCTTAATGTGGTCAAGAAGCAGGTGGACAAGCAGAAGCCCACCACTTGTGATCAACTCCAAGCACCAAAAAGGCAAGAATCATTCAGAATTTGGCCCAGAAGCTGATATCCAACATGGCAGAGCAAAGTGTAGAAGTTATGAAGAAGGGTCAGCACTGTCATATTGACTCTTTACATAAATTTGATGGATTTGCCAATAAAAGCCTTTGAAACTTCTAAATCGTTTAGAATTGTTCTTCAGTGCACCAGAGAAACGTAACAAAAATAATCTGAAAGTGCTGAAGCAGCAAAGTTGCAAAACACAACATTTGTGTCACTGCCCAAACTTTTGGCCACTCCTGTAAGCAGACCCTGCAATGGACGACGGCTTCACCAGAAACAGTAATGAGCCCCTCATCAGCACCCGTAAGTGACAAACTATAAAAGTGCAAGAGTAGGAAAAGCCGTGTCAAGGAGATGGAGATTCGGGTCCGCCAGCCCTTGGGTTACACTCGCTGAGCTCATTCATTCCAAGCAGGTAGCGTGTCGTCTGTTTACGGCCCACCTGCTCTTGGCCAGTAGTACCCCATCAGCCCGTCTCTCTTTACAGAGTTTCACACAAGGATGGAAATAAAAACAACTTCTTTAGACAGCGCAAAGGTTCTTAGCCCGTCTGAATTTGGGGAAAGGGTCACATACGGACTGGAGTGGCCTGTGCAATGGCCAGTTAAAGTCAACGGCATTGACGATTCTCCAAGGGGGACCTCCTCTAGTCCCCAACATCCCCCTCATCCTCCACCAGGATGATGACTGGCAGCAATTACAGGCCTCGAAGACCCAAAAAAAAAAGGCAAAAATCAGGCCGCGAGAAAAAAAAAAAATGTAAGAGCCACTGCTTTAGAGGGGTTAAGGACCCCCACTATGTGTGCCATCTGACATCCGGTGAGGTTCATGCAGACGTAAAAATCAGCTAACAAGACATTCAGCTTGGGATGAAATTCATTTTGAGAAATCGTTAATTCAGCTCTGCAAGCCGTGTGTCTCATCTCAGAGATTATGAATATAAGAAAAGAAAATACTAAGACACTGGCCATTATGCTACTCCTACATCCACATGTGCCACATTTCTCCCTGGGGACAAATATATTTCTATTTATCTCTCAATCTGAAACAACTCTTGACAGACGCTCAGCCATCCTGTGCCCCCAGATTGGACTGCCATCCCTTAGTGTGACCCCAGATTGGACTGCCACCTCTTGGTGTGACCCCAGATCGGACTGCCGTCCCTTGGTGTGACCCCAGATCGGACTGCCACCTCTTGGAGTGACCCCAGATTGGACTGCCGTCCCTTGGTGTTCCCCCAGATTGGACTGTTTTCCCTTGTGCCAAATCTGCCGTCCCTTGTGCCCAGATCTGACTGTCCCTTGGTGTGACCCCAGATCGGACTTCCGTCCCTTGGTGTGACCCCAGATTGGACTGCCGTCCCTTGGTGTGCCCCCAGATTGGACTGTTGTCTCTTGGTCCGTTTGTCCCAATATGTCTATCGAGCCTGGGTATGGCGTCTGCACATCTCGTTTTTTTCTCCAAGTTCTGATCCTGGCAATCTCGTGGTGCCCCCAGATAAGCCTGTGTTGTATGGGGGGTCTGAACCTTCAGCGTTGGAATGGCTGCCCTAAGTGAATGTGGTTTTAAGAGGCCTTTTAAAAGAATAAACTTCTTGAGCGGGTCCATCTGTTCAGGACATCCTGACATTTCCCTTCTCTGTGCAGGGGCTCAGGAGTACCGTAGAAGTGCTCGTATCATAAATGATGTTATTTTGTTCATTGTTTAGTATTTATTTTATTGTCTCTTATTCTCATTCTAAGCTTTTTGTTTCCTGTATTTATTAGGAGTTTCTGCTGTTTTTTTGTAACCAGCTTTCTGTATTTGATCTTTTTTTTTCCTTAATGCACATTTTGAATTTTTGAGGTGCACTTCAAGCATATAAAAGATATTTTATAAAACAAACCCATCTACTCTACACTCTTAATAATAATAATAATGGTCGTACCCCCATAAGAGTCTGGTGCACTGTGGCTTGGGTGGCGAGATGTCAGAGCAGGAATGCTGCCCCCGTGACCCCAAAACTGCATAAGTGGCAGACAATGGACGGACGGGCTCTAAACTGGTGCGTTACTGGGCTGTGTGGTTGCGTGTTGAAGTTCGGCCAGACAAAGAGCAGTTTCATGCTAGGAAGGGTTCTTTGCATGTGAAGTTGGTTCTCTGGGCTTTGAAAAAGTTTCCTGTAACGTGTGGACAAAGCAGAAATCTGGAAGGTCCAGTAGGCCACCTAACAGGATCCCGACAGATGAAGAAAACCTGCACGTAGGCCGTGGGAGTCTTTTGTGGTCTTTCACAAATTTGTTATCAGTTGTTTTTGGTTATTTACTGTAAGGAGCCTGTAAATAAATAAAGGGTCTGTCTGGAACCTTCATGTGGATGGACCTTTTGGGATCTAGAATTGGCTCCCGTATGGCATTGCTCTGAAGAACCACTCATTGACTTTTAAAAGTGTAGACCTGGGGTGTCGAACTCCGGTCCTGGAGGGCCGCAGTGGCTGCAGGTTTTCATTCTGACCGTCTTCTTCATTAATGACCAGTTTTGGCCGCTAATTACCTTCTTTTGCCTTTGTTTTAATTAACTTGGCTCAGGACCCTTCGTATTTTCTTTATCTTTAATTAGCAGCCAAACAATAACGAGACACGAAATAAGCCATCACATGACCAGCTCACTTGTGCCCATCACACAATATCTGAAAATAAAGAAAGGTGAGAGGTTGATCTCTCAGGTCACCAAAACATCTTGACGGTGTTCTTAGAAAGAACAGAAAAATCAAGTTCTGGAAATGTCCGCTATGGCAGAATGAGAGCAGCAACAGGCCACGAAATTAAATAACGGGTTTAATTAACAGCAAGAATCGGCTTCTCATTAAGAGACTGGTTGGAGTTTGAAGCCCCAGTTTAGCTGGTCGTCTGTCAGCTCGTCTCGCGTCTCATTTCTGTTTGGCTGTCATGTAATGAAGAAACGAATCAAATCAGAGGACTGAATCCTTAAAAGCAGGGCTATTAAAATGAGGGGACAAAAGTTAATTAGCAGTGAAAACTGATTAGGAAAAGAGTGAGAATGAAAACCGGCAGCCACTGCGGCCCCCCAGGACTGGAGTTGGAGTTTTTCGCACATCTCGATTAAACACAGGATATCACCTGTAAACTGGCAGCGTGCAGATATGCACCTCGTGATGGTGTTGTGCTCAATGCGGGACTGGACAAGGGAGTTTAGATCCTACCGACTACACCATGCTGCCTGGTAACTTATATAGAAGACTGTCTGACAGCTCAAAACAGAAGTCGGTCCATTTGGGTCACTTCACCTCTTAATTTCTGCACTACTAATCACTTTTCTTGTACTCTGGTCAATACTACTTACTGTTAAAGGTGCAATACAAAGCCTGACTGATACACCATTCTGTATGGCGAGAGAAAAAACAGACAAACTTTCTGAATAATGGAAGTGAGCAGGAGAAGAAGAAATGTCAAAACACACCAGAAAGTGAGTTGATGTGGAGAAACAGGCCTATCTTTTGTCAAGCCAAATGGCTAAACCGGAAATCTCGGAAAACAAAAACACAAACAATAACACACCGAGGTTCCTCTGCGTTATCCGCAAACTCGGATGAGACGTGGGCTACCAATGCCCTATATGAGCTCAAACGCCGTGACCTCGGCAAATGGGAGCCACCGCTTGGCAACAGAATTCACAAAATGGTGGTGACTGTGAAAGCCAAGATGGCAGTGGATAAATCTGCAAGATTTTGAGATGAAAAAGCCAGATTTGAAACTCTATACTGTGTCCCTATACCCTTAAATAAGCTCAAACAGGTACATGAAAATGATATATGAACACAAAACGTAACAATCGTACTCCGAGGAGTCGTTCTGGTTTGGTGATGCGGTCTGTTAAATTTACTTTGAGCAGAATTTCAAATCCTGGCTCCTCTTAGAGAATTCCCAGACAAGAGATTTAATCCTCCCCGTGTGTCCCGGGTCTCACCCAGTTTTGTTTGGCACCCGGAGGACATTCTTACAACCTGTTGTGATGGATGGCCGGCCGTTTATCCCGGCCAATACCCGCAAGCCGCCAGGTGGAGCCCTCCTTGCAGTATGGAGGTCCGCAGAAGACCAGCAGGGCATCATGGACAATGGAGTTTTTATGCACAGCCCTGCTGGATGCCATGGGGGCCACTAGGGGACGCTGCAGGGAGGAATAATGACTATTTTCCCTATGCCCCGGAAGCACACGTGGACAAGAGGAATGACGTGCTTCCGGGGTGAAGAAAAGAACTTGTACCTGACCTGGAAGTGACTGAGAGTCACATGGACTGGGGATTAGGAACACTTCCGGGTCAGGAGATATAAAAGGACTGTGGGAGCTCCCAGACGGCAAGCTGAGCTGGGTGGAAGGGTGGCAACGCGTCTGGGAGTGGAGGATTGATTTATTGTGTTTCTTAGTGATTATTGTACGAGTATGGTGGAGGAGAGGGTGCTTTGTGCACTGTGGAGATGAATAAAGTCAGTATTTGGACTTTTACCTGGTGTTTGGAGTCGTGGACAGGGGTCGAGGAGCGAGAGCGCACCCCCCCCCATCTACCACACTGTCCAAACACCTCAAAACGTCTCAGTGACTTTACACCACCGAGGCTTTCCCGAACCGCTGAGCTTCTCTCCTAATCGAGGAGTATCAGCCCAGTGGCTCTGTGCAGAAACCTCATTTCCGAGGTTGGACTTGTGGTCTCACTCTTTTGGTCGTCACTCACAGCTTTATAGTTCATGACCATAGGCGAAGACGAGGGGTGTAAGGGAGACCAGTAAACGAAGAGTTTCGTCTTTAGACTACCACGGGCCGGTCTGCCGCCACCACCACTCTGATCCTCTTCTCGTTCTCACGTGTGAACAAGATCCCGAGATACTTGAAGTAAGGGCAGTTGTTGTGAATTAGTTCCCCGTCTTCTGATACAGGTTCACATCTCAACAACACGCATGAATTTCAGCGAGATCAAGCAGGCTTCCAGAAAGTTAGTTGCTGCACCAAATATGGAAAGGAAGGTAAGTCACCAAGCTCTCACATCCACCGCGCCAGCCAGCCAGCCAGCCAGCCAGCAGCCGCCTTCCACGGACTTTCCCCATGTTGACAACAGAGCTGCCTATTCTGGTTTGTGGCCCCAGTACCCACCACCATTGCCAGGCACCCGGGACTGGAAATGTTTTTGTCAGAGCTGCGTTCGGCCTGACCTTCATCTTAAACCACGACATTCTTAGAAAGCCCTTTTCGCAGCGGCCTACGCGTCAGGGAATACCGCTGGTCTGTGACGGGCTTCCCAGCCGCTTATTTGGATTCCAATAAACAATAACAGCAGCAGGAGCAGCAGCAGCAGTCGGTACCAAACACTCACTGGACTCCATGCCAAAATGGCAACCCGTGGTAGGAAACTATAAATCCAGACCTGACGCGGTGTGGTTCCTCAACATATTTAAGGGATTATTCTTTCTGTGAGTCACAGAGTAATTTCATAATTTCCTGTGTTGTCTGCAGTCTTCCAATTTGAAATTCACAATCGTCTAAGCACCGTAAATATCAGATTTCTCTTCAAGTGACACCGGCCCGTTTGATCAGGTAGACGTTCACATCAAATGAAAAAAAATCTTCAAAAGCTTTGCTAAGAAAACAATTTGTAAATAACTAGGAGGGCTGAACGTGGTAGCCTCCCACACCCGAGGAACACATTTTTTTGTTACTATTTTAGACAAAACACTGCCAACCTTCTTGCCCTTGACTTACCTCCATCACATTCTGCCCAGCTCATGTATTTTTATTTTTTTTTTCTTCACTTACTAAGCAGACAAGAGGGGATTCAGTCGAGTGTGGCTGCCAGAAAACGCCTGGAGACGTAAAGGAGAAAAGAAAGTTACATGCATACCGAAGTTGAAGTCATCGATGGCAAAGAACTGGGTGAACTGGGGTTTAATTGTGGCCCGCGTGTCACTAGAACTCCATCTAGAGCTGGGGGTCTCAGACTCCGGTCCTGGGGGGCCGCAGTGGCTGCAGGTTTTCATTCTAATCCTTTTCTTAATTGATGACCAGTTTTTGCTGCTAATTAACTCCTTTTCCATTCATTTTAATGGACTTGTTTTTTAAGGTTTGTTCCTCTGAATTTCTTCACTTCTTTCCTTAAATGGGTGGAATGGTGGCTCTGAGGTTAGGAATCCCGTAAACACCTGAAGTGACTCTGCTTAACCTGCAATCGCTCCGTCCTGGGTGTGACGTTAATCTGCGTCCAGCCCTGCATGGGAAAAACCTGGAGGTCGGTGGCAGAATTGGCACTCCAGCCACCATAAAACATCTCACACTGGTTCCATTCCAACTGAACTGGTGAGGTGTCACCCGCTGCTTGGCTGCACTCGGGTCCTAATCTGGGATCCTGAGTTGGTTTGTCGAGTGGTGGGTGCGGTGATGTGCCGTGTGCTCCTAACCTCCTCTGGCACCCAAACAGAAATGAAACGCGAGTGAGCCAACAGGAGACCAGCGAAGTCAGGGCCTCAGACTCCAACCGCTTGCTTTAATAGGCGCCGATTCTTGTCGTTCATTAAACCCGTTCTTTCATCCTATGGCTTGTTGCTGCTCTTATAGCAGACATTTCCGAAACTTTTGATTTTCTCTTTTCTAAGAGCACCGGCCAAATGTTTTGGTGACCTGAGCAGATCAACCTTCCTGAGACCTTCACCTTTCTTTATTTTCAGATATTGTGTGATGGTCACCAGTTGTTTCGGCTCATTTTGTTTGGCTGCTAAGTAAAGAAAAAGAAACAATTATGGGGTCTGAGTCTTCAAGAATAAGTCAAATAAAAAGAATTAGCAGCAAAAACAGGTCCCTCATTAAGAAAAGGTGCGGCCCTCCAGGACCGGAGTTTGAGACCACCGATATGGGGCGTCATCCTGCTCTGAATTTATTTACACAGAGAGAGAGAGAGAGAGAGAGAGAGAGAGAGAGAGAAAAGTTGCTTCCTCTGTAATATAAATAAATAGAATTAAATCTATTTTTTTTTTTCCCAAAATCACATCTTGAAAATGGCCGGGAGGATTTCAAGTCGGCCTTTCCTTTCTTCCTCAGTCTTGGTCACCTACTCTCGTCCTCAGGTCTGGATCCGGAGACCAAGCTTCTTTACCCAAGACATCTTTAACGCTTACTCTTCTAGACATAAAACTTCAAAGGCTTCCATTTCCGCTTCTAGCTAACTTTTGGAAGAACACATAATGGACCTTTCAGCCAATTTCCCTCATAAATGTGAGCAACAGATGATTACTTGGAGATTAAAATTAGAAGGAAGCAACACAGACAGAAAATCATTAAAACGCAGAGCTGCTGATGCGGCCCACCTACTGACAAAGGTGCTGGGAGTAGAAACCGTTCCAATTTGGTTCAAGCGACATCGCAGACTAAGGCCGGCGACACGTTACACGACGTTTAGAGACGATGTCAGGCCTGATGTCTTTGCTCGACTTTGTCAATTTACACTACTAGTGATCGAGGGGGGATGTCGAATGCCACAACTCGGCTACGACTTTCCAGTCCAGTTTCACATTTTCCAAAGCTGCGCCCACTCAACGTCCCTTCTTTCTGACATCCTGTAACGTGCAATCTGACCGAGTGTTACCGGCGTGGAGAGTTCACCCCCTTAAAACACGAAACATCAGACAGACGAGACTCTCTTCGGTTTGTCAGGGCCAAAGTACCCTTGTGTTTCGTTCCTGTATTTTTGACGATTGGCTTTCACACACAAGCCTGCCCCTACGACCCGAAATAAATAAAAAAACAGAAAATCAAACCTGTCATGGCGAGTCACTGGCTGGCTGCACTGAGTCGCTGGGTATGACAGACAGCATGACTGGAGGCCATTAGAGTGAACCACCACGTCATGGGACTTGAAACTTACAGGGGCCACAGAGTCATTTCGGGGTAATCGAATTATCGTGTATGAAGTGATCTCATAATAATATACCATCTGCCTTAGAGGGTGAAGTGGTGGCACCGAGGCTAGAGATCTGTGCCGGCAATCAGAAGGTTGCTGGTTTGAATCCCATAAACACCAGAAATGACTCCACTCCATCGGGCCCTTGAGTAAGGCCCTTAACCTTCGTTAATCGGCATCCAGCCTTGCAGGCAGGTCCCCCAACTTGCAGGGCAGATTTGAGGGTCGGTGGCAGGATTGGCACTCCAGCCACCATAAAAAAAAAAAAAAATGACCCTGTCCCAGTGTGGTGCTGCGGTGTCACCCGTTGCACTCGGGTCCCAATCCAGGTAGTTTGTCTCTATCGGCGCCTATCTTAGAGGTCACGTAAAGGGTTAATAAACGTCTCAGACGCATTCAAGCAAATCTGGAAGACCAGGAAAAGGGAATGACAAAGAACAAGAGGGTTCTGGGTCAGTGATTCTTAACCTTTCTGGAGTCGCAGACCCCTTTAAGAATCTGATGAAAGCTGTGGACCCCCTTCCCCAGAAATATTCACATAAACACAACTTTGCATGTACTAAAATAAAATGTACTTTATTTATCGAGATTTGATTGTCTCATACATACATGACATACACGGGATTGTAAGCAGTGGCAGGGTGCGTCTTCTTTCATTTCTTTCAATGGGAAACCGTTGATTGGGACAGGAGGGAGGGCCGTATGGTGAGCTCTGTTTTTCTTGTGCGATTTCTCTCACGAGTATGTCACTCACTTATTAGGCTGAGGAGAGATAAATGTTTGCACGAAAAATAACGGCAAGAGCTGCAACACGTGAGAAAAATCAACAGTACCAGGCTGTATAGTGAATATAAAAGTTCATTTTGATCTGACCCTCACAGCCCCCCTGAAACCCATCTCAGATTAAGATCCCCTGTTCTGGGTGATGGGTTCAAGACATTGGCACACCATCATGTGCCCAGTAAGACTCGACACACTGGAACTTGAGAAGTATTGGAAAATATTGTAAGGCATAACAAGGTGGTAGACGTGAGACTTTTATTTTGGGGGTGTGGGCTTGCTGATGCTCTCTGCTAAAACACCTCATGTCTTTTAGCCAATCAGAGTGAACGCAAGCTCGTGAACCAATCAGAGTGAAGCATTAGTTCAGCACTGTAAAGTAACTTCAGTTATCTATAAATACACAGTAGCTCTCCGTCTTTACTTTGACCGCTCCGGCACAGGCTGCTGTAATGGACAGTATCCCCCTTTACGATGAGAAACAAAAGATGCAGTGGACAAGCTTCCTCCTGCCTGGTTCTTTGGGTTGATTCTTTACACACACACACACACACATTATTTATATATATATATATATATATATATATATATATATATATATATATATATATATATATATATATATATATATATATATATATATATATATATATGCAGTACTAGCCAACCCGCGGCGTAATCAGGCCGGTTTTTTAATGATTTTTAAGCCCAGGGAGAAAATTAACATTTGAAAAATCGGTAATGTAATAAATCAGCAAGAAAAGCAACATTGTA
The DNA here is from genome assembly GCF_016835505.1 of Polypterus senegalus. Taxonomy (NCBI): domain Eukaryota; kingdom Metazoa; phylum Chordata; class Cladistia; order Polypteriformes; family Polypteridae; genus Polypterus; species Polypterus senegalus. Next base: position 13,798,722 of record NC_053171.1, read on the forward strand.
ACAATGCACGGAACGAACCAACACACAGTCTGTGACTGAAAACTGGCGGACCGCCCTCGCGCCTTCTCCTGCCAGACGGAGGGATGGAGGTGCACGGCGCGGAGTGTGGAACGGGAGGAGAGGAGAAGAAGGACGTCCATTCAGCTCCGTCCGTCATGCTAGTCTGCCGATTTCTCGTTCAGAAAGCACTGCCCGCTCATGTGCCCACCTCCAGCTCGTCACTTGAGTCGTTGGCTGCTTTTCTATATATAATCCACCAAGACACCCGACCACGGTAGTAGCGTGTGCACAAAGGGTAGTGACGTAACCAGTGGGAGCGTATGAATCGCACTTAGTGGGAATTCCACGGTTTGCAGCCCGAATGGGGGTTCATCGGCTTACCCACGCCTCTCTGCACCGGGTAGACACACACTCAATCTCATGCATAATTATTTATTGAATGCTAAACACTTCTGGAAAGACACGGTTGTCTAAAACGGGTTGGTGTGAGAATACAAAAGTAAGTGAATGAAAAGATGGAACTCTGGAGAGAGCAAAATACAACACAATAGTGAACCCGCGGCATAACAAACGCAGCATAATTATTTATTGATGGTTGAACACTTCTGGAAAGACACAGTTGTCTAAAAAGGGAGGATCTGAGGATACAACATAAAGAAAATGAAAAGATGGAACTCTAGTTTTTAAAGTCTGCTCACTTCATTGTGTTTTAACCTCAGTTGTAAAGGATTGTTTTAAAGATCCCATGGCTCCCCTCGCAAACCGTTCTACACGCTGCATATGGCGACTCACCTCCGTGAGAAAGACGCCTCTATGAACAGTCAACGCACATGACATTAACCTGACCTGCACTGCATGTGACCTCTACGACAGACGAATATAAATGACGCCATTTTTTCTGTGTCGTCGCGTCCCAGTTGGTGGGCGTGGCTCTGCGAGTTGTCGTCATATCCAATGGTCTTGGAGTTGGTGGCCGTGGCTCCTTCCTGCGTGCGCCATAGGTGTCTCACTTGTCGGCTTAGTGAATCCACGCCCTTCCGCGTGCTTTCCATGGTTGTCTTGCCTTAGTGAATTATATATATATATATATATATATATATATATAGATACTAAATGTATACAGGGTGGTCCCGATCTAATTATGCAGATCCAGATCGTCTGGATGACTTTGATTTATGCGGGGATGATTCCAGTTCGGCGTGAAGACGATTCTTCATGTTGTCAGTTCGCACACTTCTGGTCTGAGATTTTTTCGGGTGATTTTCTATGTTATAAACTTAAGTTGTAGCGTAATGAAAATTGCATCATTAGATCTGGACCACCCTATATATATATATATATATATACATATATATTTTTTTTTTTTAAATGTAACAATTTCTACGACACTTGCCAAGGCTGTGACCAGGAAAACCACTGAAAAACTTGTGTAATGTGGAGAGCCTGAACAAGCTCTTGGACCGACCAGCACTACAAACAAATAAAACACTTGGGTAGATAAATCAATTCAAGTATCGTGAAACCCATCCATCAACTTTTACATCCCGCCTTTCCGTGACAAGGGAGCCGTTTCTACTGTTCAGTGTGTTACGCACAAATCGAAGGCCAAATGCTAACGCATGCCAATCAGGAATTCACCAGGGCCACCTCACAGTCAGTCGGTCCTCCACAGCTTGATTTCACGGGGACATGGACTTACGGTGTCAAAGGTTCATCATTTAGGAAGGTTCTCTTCACACACAGACAGACAGACAGACAGTAAGTGACCAAGTAGCGTGCTAAGCAGTAGGACCTTCCAAGCTCAACTTGAAGGAACTGAGCGGATCGGACCGGTGAGGTTTGTCGGGCTGAATGACCTGCTCTCGTCCAGATTGTCCTCATCACAGCAATACCAGGCCAGGCGTTTCACAGCTGACGATGGATTTCAAACATGAACTCCACCACACCACCTAATGCTCGACTGCACCGAGAGCTGCTGATTTCTGTAGGCTACTGCATTAAAGTGCATTTACCTTCCATGTTCCTGGAACCGTCACAGGACTCGATCCTTACGAGATGGAGCTGAAAAAGCCAATGCACAGACAGGCACACTGCTGGCTCGAGGAGACTGTGGCTCATATTTTCAGGGACAGGAAGAAGGTAATGAGGTGTGTGAAGATGGAGAAGACGTGCGATGAAGGCTGAAACACGGCACAACTAGCCTTTTGTTTATTTCTTTTTTCCCCCCAATATGGGGACAACCTTTGCACGTTTGTCTTTTTAACTTTTGCACATTCAGACCCACACATCCCCTTCCCCAACTCCAAAGCTTTATTGACACGCTCCGCTATCAGCTCTGCCACACCATATGACGCCCCTATAGATTTAAACATCAACTGTGCCAATTCAAGTACAATGTGTGCACCACTCGGAGGTTTTTCTTTTCTTTTGAGCACCGCAGTGTATAATGCGGGGGGTCCAGCAGACGGGCACACGCAGCCATAACGAGTTCATCACGGCCGGGGGTCGTACCGCCGACTCCGCCAAAACCACAAACAGACCTGTGCCGTGCGCGCCCTCTAGAGGAAAACAAACGCCAATGCAGTGCTTGAGAATTCTTTTCCAGTTTTACTTCAAAGTTCACCAAAAGGCTGCCCAGCTTCTTTTAACATTTGCACAAATTTAGAAAACGTACTTCTGCAGATTTACAGTCACTTTACAAATCTATTTACACGTACATTTGACAAGAATACATGAGGAGGGGAAAGACGAGCGAGAGACACAACACAAATAAACCGACACCGATGGATTTTTAGAAATGGTCAAGGCCCGTTATTTTAAAACTTTTGTTACTTTATACCACAGCATAAAAAAATAAAGTAAAATGAGACGTGCCATTTATAAACATGCACAAGTTATGTAACTGAGCCTTTTCAGCATAAAGATGAAAACAATGTGACATTTCTTTTTTTTAATGTGGAATGTATACATAAACATAAGAGTCCATATTTACAGAGTTCTGAAACAGACAATTTGAATTGGTATAAAATTTCAGTATACATACGTGTGTGTGCAAATAAAAAATATTAGATTTACAAATGATCTAACTTGATTATACCTGTTTATATTATATACATTTGAAAATGACTTAAAATAACGTTTATTCAAAAGTTGACCAACAGTCACCAACTCCGCAGTCTCTCCCCACCCACTAAACCAGGAGACCGAACAGGCAGCAACCTTTTTTGTTGAACGAAAGGATGAAAAATGGGCGCCCGAGGCCAATCCAATGCAGTAGCCTAACGTTTAGACAAGTCGGAGACCCCCGGGACCCTCGGGCCATCACTTCTGCTGTAAGACAAAGGGCGTCCATCACCGTTTCCCGTTTTTTGGCTCCGATGCTTTTCACTCCCCGCCGATTCCTTATTCAGTTACTCTGCGCCTTCAACAAAAAATTCTAAAATGATGTTTTTTTTTTCATGGCTTGCTTATTCTGTTAAGATGAACACAATCAAGAAATACAAAATAAAGTACGACTGGCCAAGCCTTTCACAAGGGGCAGGATGGTCACAGCTGCACAGGAAGTTGGCACCTTTGGCTTTATGTCTGCATGACCGCTTTTGTGTTTTTGGAGTGAACACAAAATCAGCAATGCAAGCAAAAAAAAAAAAAAAACCACAACTCGGCAGCAGGGATCAGGTGGTCAATATTAGTCGATCATTTAAAAAAAATACTTCAAAATAAGCACAATCTTTACATCATCGCTAGACGTGTACCCCAAGTGTACTGATACCCAACAAACACTGATGCGCATTTTCATTATTAAACGTGGACTCCGGTTGAACGGACGCTAAATCCGCCGCTACTGCGCAATCCCAGAACATAAAAACCTGAACGTCATTGCACTTTGATCACGTGGAACGAGCGCTCTTAGGCTCTTCAAGGCCCGTCTCTCCTCTCGCGGTGTTTCACAGCTTCCAAGCCTTCCACAGGAAAAAAGATAACGGTTAGTTACAGTCGCTGGGAAACAGTGATCTACAGCTTACCACCTCAGCAAAGTCAAACAAATGTGAAAATGACAGACCAATAAAGAGCTTTTGTATTAAGAGCCATCCATCTTATTGTTTTGGGTTCCTTCCGTCAAAAAAATAAAAAATTATAATAATGGCTCAAAAGAAGACGTCTTTGGATTTGAGATGACGCTTAACGGTTATTATGACATGCAGGGAAAAAACAACAAACAGAAGAGGGGCGAGTCCTTTATGACAGCAGCTCTGGAATTAAAGGGTGAAAATGACAGATCTGTCTTTGTAACCACAATGGAGAAAAGAAAGAAAAAGAGAGATGGAGAAAAGAAAGAAATACACATCCCTATTATCTGTAACCGAAAAATGGGTCATTGATAAATCAGCAGTCACCACTGAGGATTAGCGCAAAACTCACACCACATGAAACGTCAAGGTCGGGTGGCCACACAAACTGCTGCGTCGCTTTCCTACGTTAAAACGCGCGGCGCACAACTTCATGTGGAACACAAAACCACAAAAAGCTCGGTTAGCTAACAGCACGTTTGTTCCAATATCCATTTTAAATGCGGTATCGTTACACCACAAAAAATGAATAACCTTTAAAAAGTGAAGCAAATGTCACGTCCAGTTAAATTCAGTAAAACATTAAGACGCGGCAGTTGCTGGCTTCTGTTTTTTTTAAATAACGGAGTTAAAAGATGTAACGGCATTTGCTTTCTTGTTATTCAGATACGAAGAACTGCGCAGGTTGCAATGCGCATCGCTGTTCTGATTGGCCAACGTGAGTTGATTTGACTACGCCAGGTGGTCTCAATCCAATCTAAGACTCCAGGATTAACAGACGGTACGGCGGTGCGTCTCCTTCTCAGTTACAAGAAGCCAATGTTAGTCTTCGCCACACTTGCGTGTTTTACAGTCAGTGTAAAAACTTAAAATTTAAGACATTCACTTTAGCAGTACACGGGCCGGACTTTCTTAACTGAGGGAGAGGAGGAGAAGATACCCGCCAGCACGGCCATCTGATGAGCGGCAGTGGAAGATGAAATCCCCCAGCCCGGCTCAGGAAAAGAGGCTCCTGTATAATCGGGCACACCAAGATTTAAATTACATACACTATATTGCCAAAACTATTAGGACTGGGACCTGAGACCCCCCATCACTTCCATGGCCGCAGGTGTATAACATCGAGCCCCTCGTCATGCAGACGGTTTCTACAAACATTTGTGACAGAATGGGTCTCTCTCAGGGGCTCAGTGGATTCAAGTTTCCTGTGCAATAAGTCCATTTGTGACATTTCCTTGCTAAATATTCCACAGTCGACTGTCAGTGGTATTACAACAAAGTGGAAGCAAAAACAGCAGCTCAGCCGTGAAGTGGTGGGCCACAACAAATCACAGAGTGGGGTCAGCACATGCTAAGGTGGGCAGGAATCGGCAACTTTGTGCAGTGTCGCTAGCTACAGACCTCCAAACGCCCAAGAACAGTGCAGCGTTGAGAGAGAGAGAGCTTCATGGAATGGGTCTCCATGGCCGAGCAGTTGCAGCCAAGCCTGACATCACCAAGTGCAATGCAAAGCCTCGGTTGCAGTGGTGTAAAGCCCACCGCACGCCACTGGACTCTAGAGCAGCGGAGACGTGTCCTCTGGAGTGACAATCACGCAATCCGATAGACGAGTCTGGCCAGGAGAACAGGACTCGCCTGACTGCATTGTGGAAAGATGGATTATGGTGTGGGCTTGTTTTTCAGGGGGTTGGGCTCGGCCCTTTAGTTCTGGTGAAAGGAACTCTTAATGCTTCAGCATACAAAGCCATTTTGGACAATTTCATACTCTCAACTATGTGGGAGCATTCTTGGGATGGCAACATGACTGAGGAGCAGTGCACAAAGCAAGGTCTGGTAAAGAAACGGATGAGCGACTTTGGTGTGGAGGAACTGCACTGAGCCCCGAGCTCAACCTGAGAGACAGAACTCGAGCGGAGACTGCGAGTGAGCCGGGCCTTCTCGTCCAACATCACAAATGCTCTCCCGGTCCTGAATTCCCATAAACGCACTCACTCCTGCACCTTGTGGAAAGCCTTCCCAGAAGAGCTGTTAGAGCTGCAAAGGGTGGGCCGACTCCATATTAAGGCCTATGGGACGTCATTAAAGTTCACGTGTGGGTAAAGGCAGGCGTCCCAATACTTTTGGCAATGGAGTGTTAGGACTGGGAGGAAAACCAAAAAAAAACCACACACATCAGGTGTTACATGGGTGAGTGAGTACAGCAAAGCACACTTCTCTCTCAACAAATTAATAAAAGTCAAGGACACACGCTGCCGTTTGTGCGCCTCCCTGCTATGCTAAGTGCTAAGCCAGCGCAGGCAGGCAGGCGTCCTCCACCCTTCTGTGCCAGGCAGTGCTCTCTGAATCGAAGCTCTTGCTAGGCACCTGAACTTGTGTGAAAGGAAACAGCAGCTGCCACTGGAACCGCCTGCCGTGGGCCACTTTATAAATGGCTAGAGGGCCATACAGACACCCATCCGTCTCACATGGACGGATAGACCGCACGGGAAAGGAACGGCATCATGGAGGGAGCTCGTGTCCTGTGTAGTGATGGGTCGTTCTTGAACGATGAACGAATCATTAATGTGACTCGGGAAGAACGAGTCGTCTCGTGGGAGTGGTTCGTTCAGTCGCGCATGCGCATTTGCGCAACTTCCTATAGTTACTGTATTGGAATTGATTCACTTGTTTCGAGTCTTCGGGTTTTTCGAGTCGTTCGTTCATCACGTGACAGCCCCATACGCTTAACCTATGCAGTCTGAGCCGGAAACAGAATTGAACGAAAGGACTCGAAAAATGATTCGTTCATTTTGCTGAACGAGACTCAAAGGTCCGAGTCGGTAAAATGATCCGAACTTCCCATCACATCATTTACCACATCACAAGACTCTTGTGAAGTGGTAAAACAAGAGCAACCGCAGCAGCACGCTTAGATTATATAGCAGATCAAGTCTGTGTGTCCAGTCCCTCTGAGCAATCTGATTGGTGACGTGCGAGGGGTGCAGAGTAGTGATGGGAAGTTCGGATCATTTTACTGACTCGGATCTTTGAGTCTCGTTCAGCAAAATGAACGAATCGTTTTCGAGTCATTTCGCTCAATTCTCTTCCGCTCAGACTGCATAGGTTAAGCGTATGGGGCTGTCACGTGATGAACGAACGACTCGAACCCGAAGACTCGAGAGATGAACTAATCAATTCTGTTTCCGCTCAGACTGAGTTGGTTGCTTATGGGGCTGTCATTAGATGAACGAACGACTCGAAAACCCAAGACTCAAACAGGTGAATCAATTCCAATACAGAAACTATAGGAAGTTGTGCAAATGATGCGCGACTAAACTAATCACTCCCACGAGACGACTCGTTCTTCCCGAGTCACATTAAAGATTCGTTCAAAATCGTTCAAGAACGACCCATCACTAGTGCAGAGAGGGTGGCCTTCAGAGACGGCAAATATAAAATCAGACAGGAGGTGAGAAAGACGCCTCGAAAATAACGACAGAAGCAGACGTCACGGGAACGCAGCGGTTAAGAGACATTCACACACACACAAACATCGAGGAAAGTAGCTAAAGGTGCACGTAGAGCAAGAAGAAGATCACAAAAATCATTTTTTGTTGTCTGTGTTCGACAAGTACCGTGGCTAGTGGAGTATAAAACATCGATATCACTAAGACGCTAATTTAAAATAACCCCGGAGCTTCTAGACGTTCTAATGACAGGCGTTTCTTTACACAAATTCACAAAGGCTCCCTGGCCCGACAGAGCACAGCGGCTGCTGGTTTATCACTAAAATCCTCCAAATGAAATGCAAAATAAAACACATCCATAAATACAGCTTTAACTGACTAACATTTCCCGTGAAAACGATCAGCTAAAAATCCCCCAATTTCACCCCCGTCTCTCTCACTGAGACGAATAAATAAATAAATAACGGGGGCACAATGAAAACAAGTGGGTTTCAAATAAAAAAAAAATGTCACTTTGCAAATCCCAGGGTAATTGGGCGCCGAATCTTTGAGAATTCCAACTCCATCCTTAACACGTGAAGTGTGCTATGGGTGATCGGCAGCACGGCCTGGACCTTCAAGTCACCCTTTGCACGATTAAACACTTTTGTGAAGTGACAAACAGGCCAGTCCGACACGTCTAAAACAAACGTCCAGATGTGAGTTTTCGAGAGTTTCGGCAGCGCGTCAGGTGATCAGGAACTCACCTCTTTCTCGGGTCACGGCCGTTCACGTACGATCTCCGAGGAGGTCAACTCAGCGTCTCGTCTACAAGCGTGGAGTCGCAGCCACAATTTTTTGTTGTTGACGGCTGGCGTTTTCATCCTTGTAAATTACCTGTTCGGAGTTCAGTTCTTGTGAGCGCACGGCACACTTACTACGTACTAACAATCCAAACATTTCGACTCTGATTCGACGTTTATTTAGTCCATTTTACAGTTGCGTGTGCCTTGTAAAAAGTATGGTAGTTGCAGTGGCACTCAGTGCAGTACATTCACATCCTGTGCCCAGTGGAGTAGCTTCACCCAGTTTGCCTGTGAGGGTAGCGAATGGCAGTTACTGCTTTAGCCACGTACAGTTCAACCATCGTGCGTCAATTACAACTTAGACAACAACGCTAGAATACAGGCGACACCAAGTTTGGCATTTTCATTTGCCGAAGGTGCCAAGCACTTAAAAATTAAAAAAAGAAGCCAATCACAGCACGGGCCCACACTAGCCCTGGCTGGCTGGCACCCCACAAAAAAAAAAAAAAAAAAAACCCAAATCGCACTGTAGCAACGTAAGCAGAGGGCAGACCCTCCATTAGAAGGTGCCATCCAAAAAAACCCAAAAAAGAAATCCATTAATAATCAAGTGGAACAGTCCAACTAAACTTTCAATTTTATTGGGTTTTGTATAACCAGCTCTTAAAAGCAAAACCCCCCATTGGTGGGGAATTCTTTGGGCTCTTGAAGGATCTTTAAACGAACGGACTGGTTCATTAAAGCAGTAGCTCATATATATCCATTAAGAAACCATTAAGTCTTTCTTACCATCCATCACGGAAACAAGCTTACGGAGCTCAAGTGTTTGAGCTCAGATTCTGAAATTTCTCTCGGAGGTTCTTCACCAGACTCTGCTGGTGAGCTTCGCTTTTTTTGGCAGAGGAGCACTTCCTGAATTCAATATTGTGGTTGTTTGACAAAACCGCTTTCTCCGCTTCTTGTTGCCTTTGGTGATATTCATCCGAGTCCTGGTAGGCCTTACACCGCTCAATGACCGCCCGAATGGAAATCTTCTCCCTTGTGGTGGGGGAACGGATTTGCACAAAACTTTCATCGTCCACGTTTTGCTCTTCCTCTTCTTCTGGAAAATCAGCAGGTAAATCATTTTCTGCCATTTTCTCAATAACAATCAACTTTTTATCGCGGGGCAAGTTACTCTCCCCAGACGTGTAGAAAGTGTTTTTGCAGCAGTGACCCCTGCTGGACAGATTCTGCAAGCTTTCCAACTGTTGACCACTGAAGTGTTGATCTAAAGAGCCTGTTCGACAGATTCTACCATGACTGTGGCTTTCACCCTGACTGGACGTATAGGCGTGAGAGTCTGCGGCACTTGTGGAACACGTTCTGTCACGCATCTGCGTTGGCGCGTTAAATCTAAATCCACAAGTGGGCCGGGCACTTTCAAGAAATTCCCCAGAATGAGCAAGCATCTTCTCGGGCACAGAACAACTTCGACCGACCCAGTGCATTTTAGGCTGTGCGTTGCTGGAGCCCCTCTTGTTATACATCGAGCGCAGTTCTTGTACATCAGGCCAACTGAACATCTCTGCTTGACAAGGGCTGATTAAACTTTTAGAGCTTCCTCGATTAAGTGGCGACGCACAAGGACCACCAACACACACGTCGGCCGCCTGGGCTGGACTCTGGTTACCACTGTAATCTGGACTGGGAGATTTGCACAGGGGAGGTGATGTAAGTTCCTGGAGGATCACTTGGTTATACGATGGAACAGTCAATGTCAAATTTGGTTTCCCTGAAAAACAAAAAGTCAAATTACTTTCATAAAAAAATAAATTCAATGTTAAAAAAAAATATGTGATTGACTCACACTTTGTTTAGTGCGGCCAGAAAGAAAGCAAGTAACCCAAAGTAACGTCCTCAGGCGTTCAAACTGCTCACAGAGGAAGAGACGTTCAACAAAACAATTCTCGCTTTTGTACGCCCGCATGTGACTAACACCATCAAAAAGGACTTGGGCAGGCCATCCCATCTGCTTTATTCCTGATGAAGAAGTTGTATTAGCTAACAAAATATCAAGTGTTGAAAGGTGAATGTGTTTTCCTACCCCTCATTAAATGGCCAGCCACATCAGAGTTCTCAATTTGTTGTGGGCACTTTGTTGTTATATTTTACAAAATAGCACTGGCGCTCGTTCACTCGCACAACAGACGGGCTCAGTTTGGTCTTCACACGCAACACAAGTGTTTTAGTCCTCAGATTCAATTACCTCCAGGGAAGAGGCTGTACATTACACTCACGAGAAGGTGACAATGTCAGCCAGCGGTGGAACAAAAGAAACGTACAGCAACACAAATGACGTGCAGTTTCTCAATTGTCCAACAATATCTGACCTCACAAAACAACGGGCTACAAGAAATGAGAAGCAGCAGTAAGAGTCAAGACAAGCTACATCAAAATTACTGATAGATAGATAGATAGATAAGGCACTATATAATAGATAGATAGATAGATAGATAGATAGATAGATAGATAGATAGATAGATAGATAGATAGATAGATAGATAGATAGAAGGCACTATATGATAGATAGATAGATAGATAGGAGGCACTATATGATAGATAGATAGATAGATAGATAAGGCACTATATAACAGATAGATACTGTGCCATTGTGACCTTCTTTTGAGTTCATAAAGTTAATAAAGCTATTGTAATAATCATCACTTGTTTGTCTTTTTCCATATGTATAACTACCTACTTTTGCCCACCCCTGTATATACATATTTATATGTACACACACACTATAGTCTGACCACACACCAGAATGACTAAAAAGGAAGAAAAATGTAAAAAGAGAGAAAATATAGTTGTAAAATCACGTCAAATATCTAGTGTGTTCAGTACCCTACACTTTCCTTCATTTTAGGAGCCAACAGGAACTGCTACAGTCTTTAAGAACCATCCAGCTTAAAACACCAACCATCAACCAATAACAACAACAATGTATTTCCTGTATAACCCAAAATCACATAAGGAGCACTGCAGTGGGATTTAACAGGTCCTGTTTTATGACAATACTTGACTCTCTAAGATGACAAGGCCTCCCACACACCATCGACCCGACAAAAAAAAAACAAAAAAAACTTGTAATTGGGGGTTTGGGGGGAGGAAGAACTCTTGGGAAGAGAAATTCAGAGAGAAGCCCCCTTCCAGGTAGGTTGGTGTGCAGTGACTGTCAAAACATGGGGTACGTACAACACACAGAACAGAACACAAGTAATCCTCTTCACAGAGCGAGTACATCACAATCACTGATCATCGACACCTCAAAAATACAAAAGTATTTTTTCACCAAGTGCAGGCACAGACCACCACAGTATCTCTCAAGAGAAAATGCCAGAATAGATTCTACTGTTCACTAAATCCACAACTGTCACATATAAGGATACTGATTTGTTCAAAGACATCAAAAACAAAGTAGAAACAAACGACCATAAATGAAATGACTGAATTTCACACCCATATACCTGATGTAGGTTGGGTTCATTAAAGGTGTTCAGTGTTTGGGGCACAGCAGGAATGACGGCAGGTTTTTCTGGATCATAATCCTACCCGGCGACTGTCTCCTAAGTCCATGAGGATTTTCTCCAGCAATGATATTCTTCTCACACCACAAAGACGTTCAGACTAGTGACTTTCAGTATGTGACAGTCTGCATGTTTGTGTTTTGGGATGTGCGTCCAGTGCTGCCACAACACTTACTGGCTCCCTACACGCGTGTACTGAAATAAGCAGGTTTGGAAAAATCAACAAATGAGTGTTGTGGTTCCATTCAGACAACACAGAAGCTTTACACGTACCTCAGATAACCCAAAAATTGGAAGCAAGTTAATTCTCATGTGATGTTACTACTGAATGATCTGCCGATTCTCACCTTATTTGTTTCAGACCTGTGCCAGTCCATCAGTCTGTCTGTAAATGGTAAGAATTATGTGAGACCCCAAGGATACTGAAACTAACTCAGACTCTGAGCCGTCATTGGCAGGGGACACATAGCACAATAAACAGCAGGTCTCCTTCTCTTCACCAGGATACTTAAATAATGCTAGCCATGGCACTTGTCATCGACAGGTAACAGAGTAATTAAAACATATTTGCTATCTCTTGCTCTGTGTGCACCTTCAGCGTCTTGTGTGTGTGTGTGTGTGAACGTCTCCTCACCAGCGCTGTCTCTCGAGTGTGTTTGCTTACAGCCTACTGCTCAGACTCCATCTTTATCTTCAAGGCGCCTTTCTCGCCTCCTCGTCCGTCTCACACTCGCACTTCCTCTTTCGTTGTTCGGTTTGGCTTTGGTGACGTAATCACACCAAAATGGACCAATCCAATTGCACAGACGGGCTGGACACACAGAACTTATTGTTTTATGATATAGAAGATTTCAAGTAATATTAAATAATAAGTTCCACTGCAGTAGTAAAAACTGTGAAATCATGTGGTTCTTAAACTGACTATTGCCTCCATGGACAAGTGAAGTTTTACAATTGTGTGGTTCATAATAAATAAAAAAATAAATAAACGCAGGTGCAACACACACTCACACACACACATTAGCTCATTTTAAATTTACTGACGCATAGATTCTGAAGCCTGCTAAATCAGTTTCAGGTAATGCATTTAATATTGAAATAAGGAACGTATTTTTTAAATAATGTATTAATTCAGTCATATATCAGATCTAACAGAATTCCAGATTCCTACTCTTGAATGATGTGCCAGTTTTTGTCATTGATGATCTACCGAGACTTTACGGACGTTAAACATCCTGGTCCTCGAAATCATGCAAGTCTACTGTTACAATAAAACGGCGCTGGCAGTCGCAGCAGGATAGGCCGTAACTCGCCACTGTCTGGCACTCATCTTGTATTTTGCAGATTAAACAAACTGTACTTGGAAAGTCTTTCCTAAAAAAAGCGATAAAGTGAAATTCTTAAGTGTGTACATTGTGATGGATGGCATGCAGGGGACTGACTGGCATCCCAGCTGGGACCAAACATGGGTCTTTACCCAGGCAGGAGGCCACTGTAATGGAAGGAGAAGGGAAGACAATTTATTCGGGTTGGTTTCTTCCCCTGCGGTGGGCTGGCACCCTGCCCGGGGTTTGTTTCCTGCCTTGTGCCCTGTGTTGGCTGGGATTGGCTCCAGCAGACCCCCGTGACCCTGTAGTTAGGATATAGCGGGTTGGATAGTGGATGGCTGGATGGTTTCTTCCCCAAAACACAAGGTGGCAGCACACCCAGGCTAGGATTCCCCCACGGACACCCACAGGGAATGCTGAGTGTTGTAGTCTCGTGGGGCAGCTGTGTTGGGTGCCATGGGGGTCCACCAATGAAAGCTGCAGGGATCACTAATCCCTACTTCATGGGGCTTCATCCTTACCTGGAAGTGTTTGGGGTGCTGCAGCTCCCCCTGGTGGCCACAACATTGAATATTGTATAAATGTACACCACTTCTAAGGACCACAAGGTTTTCAGATTAGTAACAGTTTAATTAATGGTAGTACAAAGTGTGTGATAATAAAGGAGCATTGTACTGTAATTTAAGTCTGGGGATTTTAAATGTAAAGCTGCAGTTCGGAAATCCTACACCATCACATACTCAATACTACAATAAAATCAGTTACACTCCTGCCTAAACACAGTTGCAAAAAATGTTTGTGCCTACTTTGGAGTTCCGTACATTTCTGACTTAACCCTTTGAACCTGGCACGGTGAGTGATATACTGTATACCCGCAAGGCCGGTAGATCAGCCCAACTATCTACCATCATAACCCTGCTGGCCTCAATAACGACCACACTTACATATCTGTTACGCTGCGTTATTGTTTTGCTGCTCTAGTGACATATTCTGGAAAGGCCGGTACAGCTGTCTGCTGCCAGAGCCCAGGTGGCCTTCGCTGTGTTAGATGACGCACATACTGTAAGATACTGCTGTCATGTTACACTGTTACGCTACTTGGCCGTTTTGTTTAGCTAGAGGACAGTTTTGTTTTGTCACATTGGTTTTAAGAAGAAAACGGAAAGGATTTCAATTGTACGTTAGCATAAGATTAACTCAAAAAAATAGACGTGTAAAGAGCGCAGAGAAGTACAAGCAGACAACGAGAGCTTTTACCCTTTCTGCTCCATGGGAGGTTTCTTTCCTCCCAGAGTTCATCTTAGGTGTGAACCATCCCAGTCAACTCCCCACCTGTCTCTGGAGCCTAAGGAAGTTTGGGTGTTTAACGGTGTAGACGAGGACCCCATGGGGAAAGGGGACATGCGTGGTGATTGATCAGAAGACAGTGACAATCTTGTGACATATCCTGGTACTGAAAAGTGTTTTGAAGCCCATCACTCACTGGTGCAGTTTCAGCGTTAGGTCTGTACAATGGACGGTAGAAAATGATGAAAACTGAGAAACTGAAAGTGATACGGCTTGTTCTGTGGTATCAATCTGGTGTTATAACATTGTGGTTTATCATTATATTACCATTATTTAATAACAGTTTACAAATCAAAATATTTGGTTTTCAAAATAGTTGAATATTGCTGGGAAGGATACGTTTAGTGTGTGTGGTCCCCGGCCGGGACGCCCAGGAGGACCAGAGGAGGGCTTGTGCCTCCTCCAGACCGCGAGGGGGCGTCCGTCCTGGTTATGTTGGGGGCCTCGGGTACAGGGCTTGGAAGCCCAGCCCTGTAGGGACCCGTGGCCACTGCCAGGCGGCGCCCCGATGCCGGAGTATCCCGTGTGGAACCCGGTCGGAATGCCCAGGAGGACCAGAGGAGGGCTTGTGCCTCCTCCAGACCACAAGGGGCGATCACCCTGGTTATATTGGGGGCCCAACCCTGTATGGGCCCGTGGCCACCGCCAGGCGGCGCCCTGGTGCCTGAGGAACCCTGGAGCCCAGCACTTCCGCCACACCAGGAAGTGCTGGGGGGAAGACGACAGGGGACACCCGAACGGCTTCCGGGTGCGCAGCTGGCACTTCCGCCACACTGGGGTGTGGTCAGGACTGATTGCCGGGAAGCAGCTGGAGCCCATCCGGGTTCCCATTTAAGGGGCCGCCTCCAGTCAGCAGTGGATGTCGGGTGGAAGAGGACAGAGCTGGAGAGAGGATGGGAGGCGGTCAAGAGAGAGAGAGGGGCACAGTGATTGAGAGTGTGGCCTGGACTTTGGGGAATCGGTGCAAGAGGCACTGGGGTGTGAGTGCACGTAATTATTGTATATAATATTTGTAAATAAATAGTGTGTGGTGGGACTATGTTGTCCGTCTGCCTGTGTCCAGGTCCCAGTTCACAAGTGCCAAAATGCTGAAGTGGGCAACTCTTTTGAGGTTGACTATTTGTTTGCATGCTGGTTGTAGGCAGAATTGTTTTCAGGAAGTTTCACTTTTTTTTTTTTTTTTTATAAACAAGTACAACTGTGGAAAACATAAAACTAAAAAATTGACAAATGTTCTATACATGATCATTCTGAAGAATACAATGCCTCTCAGAGCAACCAACTGCAACAAGCAACACAGTCATATTGCACTGATAATGCAGTTTATTCAGCAGCACTGTCACTTTCTAACGAAAGCTCAAAAAATACGCAGAATCCACGTCATCAACAATACACAAACTGTGTTCAAATCATCTTTTTCTGTTTAATAATGCAGGCGGTTGCCAGTATTTGATGCAGCGCTGTAAAGAAAGTAAAGTCTGTAGTGTTTGCGACTCAATTTATCTTGTGGCCTTTGCTGCCATCTAGTGGACACAACAAAATAATACATGATGTTCAGATTCCTATCATGTTGGCCTTATCTAGTCATTGCTGGTATGTTTTACATGAACAAAAAAAAAAAAATGTTCTGAATTGGAACATGAAAGTCATATCTTTTAATATATTCATCATTATGTTTATATCCATTTAAACAAATATTTTATTCTCAATATTTCAACATTTTCACTTCTTTAATTTATGAACTAGCAACAAACAACAACTGAGATAGAAGCCCAGCTGTAGGACCGGAGCACTGTTACGACATTGGCAGTGAGTCTAGACAGGTCATGTGATGAACTGGCACTCGGTCCAGGGCTGGATAGAACTTCCCGCAGCACTAAATTGATGTGAGCAGGTTTAAAATTAGAATTTTTTTCTGTACATGTAAAATATAATTTCCTGCATCAGTAGAAGGGGCAATTGTAATTATTTTGCATCTGACTAATACCTGATACTGTGAGCTGGAATGATAAATGTGGTTTGCAGAAGGCTGTATTAAATAACCTATGAGATTTAATTTCCTGTCAATACCTCATTCTACAATCTCTAAATGCCCCCAAATAAATGTTTTTAACAAATGATGCCAATTAATATTGTATAATGCCAAAAACATTTATAATGCACTCAATGGTCACTTAATTGGGTCCACCTGCTGATTAATCCCAATAGCCTGGGCCTCCAAATATCCAATTCTAGCCCCCAACTCACCATATACTGCAAGCAAACACGGGCAAGCACCTGGCACCTGGCTCTTGTTCTAACCCAACATCAGAATACGATCTTAGTGACTTGGACTATAGTATGATTAATGGTGCCACAAGAGGGGGTTCTTACATCTTCGAAAACAGCTGCCCTGTGACTTACATTTCCAGTCTCTACAGTTTAGATAGAGGCAGGTCAGGTCAGACAGCATGTACTGGTATAGCACGTTGCTGCACACACCACACGACAAAACAGCTCGGGATCCTGGCTGGCAATCCCCCAGGCAGACACGCGGTTTAGTCCCACCCTTCAGAAATGACCATCTATCTGCCACAGCCAGGTGTTACATGGGCATCCCCATGGCCTGGTCCAGCCACTCGACTCCTCAACAATGAGCCGGATCACCCTCGGGAAATCGCACCACATGGCCGTAGTTTTGTAACCGCCGTTCCCTCACAATGCAGGTCATGTGCCTCATTTGGGACTCCGTGAGCAACACAAAGTCAAACCAGCGGCACCCAAGGATTCTCTGAAGAGGCACAGTACTGAAGGAATGCAGTCTCCATCTCAAGTCACTGAATAACGTCCCATGTCTTACAACCACATAGCAAGACAGGAAGCACCAGGACTCTAAAGACTTGACCTTCGTCCTTTTGCAAAGACTTAGGGACCACCACACACCCCTTTCCACTGGCCTCATGGCCCCCCCATGCTCTCTCAATCCATCTACTGACTTCATAGGAAGAGTCACCAGAGACATGGATGTCACTGCTGAGGTAAGTAGAGAGGGGTCTTTGTTGAGAGATTTACTTACCTACCTTAGACAGAGAGAGAGTGTGACAGTTCCGTTTGTGAAAACTTCTTACTAAATCAGCAAGAAGAGATGAACAGCCAGACTTAGTCAAGCTAACATAAAGGCTACAAATCCTATGAACAGGAAAGACGAAACATGACAGCTGGACAAATGGAGACTGGGAAAACGTCACCAACTCTAATTAATCTTGATTTCTACTGTGACGGGCAGATGCCAGGATTTAAACAGGAAGAAAACGACAAAACAAACAGGAATATGCAAGGAGCAAAAACACGAGTTTAACACCAAAGAAAGTCAATGTCACTAAACATAGATAATTAAGAACATGAGAGAAAGTATCCATCCATCCATTTTCTAACCCGCTGAATCCGAATACAGGGTCACGGGGGTCTGCTGGAGCCAATCCCAGCCAACACAGGGCACAAGGCAGAGTGCCAACCCACCACAGGACGCACACAAACACACCCACACACCAAGCACACACTAGGGCCAATTTAGAATCGCCAATCCACCTAACCTGCATGTCTTTGGATTGTGGGAGGAAACCTAAGCAGACACGGGGAGAACATGCAAACTCCACGCAGGGAGGACCCTGGAAGCGAACCCGGGTCTCCTAACTGCGAGGCAGCAGCGCTACCACTGCGCCACCGTGCCGCCCTGAGAGAAAATAATTACCAAAAAAAAAAAAACAAAACCAAATAACAAAATAAGTAATATAATTTAATAATGACAAAATGTTTCAAATGTTTTTTACACATTATTATTATAAGAATGTTCATGTTCATGTATCCTGCAGAAATGTGGAGGTTGAGTTAGCTTCCCTTAATAACAGCGAGCGGTCGGAATCTGCACAAAGTCTCCCTTTTTGAAATGGTGATGTGCATTTCTAAGGTAATAAAATCAAGCAACTTGTACTCACACCACCATCTGCTGGGCACAGACAGCAAACACAGGCAGTGATACAAAACTCCAAACGGCCTTAGGATGTTTAAAAATAAATATAAAAATCAATAAATCCAGTCGAGTGACTAACAGCACAATCAAAATATACAATACAGTAGCACCTTGAGATACGAGTTTGATTCGTTCTGTGACCGAGCTCGTAAGTTAAAATGCTCGTATCTCAAATCATTTTTCCCCATTGAATTTAATTGAAATGAGATTAATTCGTGCCAGCCCCCAAAAAACCACCCCAATTTTTTGTTAAATGTTTTCAACATAAGAAAAATGTATTTATAATGAACAAATATTGTTTACAAACAAAATAAAACCAAATACATAAAAGATCTAAAGAAATAAACCAGTGTTGGCGAAGCAGATTAGCGTATTGTAATGTTTTTTCTTTCACTTCACTTTTGCTTAACTTAATTTTCTTCATCACTAGTTTTTTTTCTTTTTTGCCATGCTTTCGTCACTTTCATTCTCAAGGCATTTTAATTGAAGCCCATCCAAGGAGCTTTGTTTAGTTCTCCCCTTTTGAATGTTTCTGAAATGAGTTAGGCGAGTGTCATTAAATAGTGCCACTGCACGATCAGTTGTAACTTTTTCAGGGCGTTTCTTTTCTTTAAAGTTCGAAACTTTTTCCCCACAATGCAAACACTTCCTTTATCTCACTTTAAGAGAGAACCTCCTCCGCGATATCCTCCGTATGTTGCTGCGTCTGTAGTTCCATCAACTCCTCTGTCGTCAGTTCCTCGGAATGTGTGGCGACAAGCTCTTTGATGGCTCATATTTCGAATTCTGGCTCGTAACTCAAGGCAAAAAAATCGACCTAATGACGAGTTGTATCTCAAAAAACTCGTACGTCGGGGCACTCGTATCTCAAGGTACCGCTGTACATCCTAATTCATGCTCCAGGACAGCCTGACATACTATACTCTGATCTGCCTGGGACGCTGCACCTTGGATTAGCAAGCCACTCTTAATACCAGCTACAAGTGTCTCCCATTTCCATGATGGGGCCCCCTCTTTGGAATGCAGCCGAGCGCCTTATCTGATAAGATGACACTCAAGTTCAAACAAAGAGCCATACCTCAATGAGTGGCAACGCTGATGGACAGAACTTCACACTAATTATCGATCAAAAGGAAGGGCTTATGTGCACCCAAGAAACGGATGGCTAGACCTCTATTCGTCCTATGTAAAGCCCCGTGTTCTTCTTACTGAAGATGGTAACAGACTGATCACCAGTGCCCAGAAAACAAGATTTTTGTGAACAAGAGGACTGACACGGTGTGTTTGAACCTCAAAGAGGAACTATAGTACCACCTGCAAGATGGTGACAAGATGAAGAAGATACCAACAAGACAAAAAAGGAGACAAGCTCTTAAAGAAAGAAAGTGTGCTGAAGATTCTTTTCACATGTCTAGAGAAAGCCGGCCAGGAAAGGAACAAAGCATCGCTAACACCAGAACTATAAGTACACATACTTTGATTCCAACAACTATTAATTATAATCTGGTACTTGGGACAAATGTAGCATTGGTGTAAATCTAACTAAAAGGTGGTAACTGTTAAGGATAGTTTCTAGATGTTATAAGTCCCTTGCTAAATCTATAAAGAAAATGCAGAGCAGCAACTCAAACACACACACAAGCACAGAAACGGTGTGTGAAGGGAGGTAAGCCCATGCAGACTAGCTGTGAGTAAACCAACGTCACCTTCATACTGCAGACAATCAAAGCATCAAAACCAGCTAAAGAATTTATCCATCTAAATATCATGAATTGAAAGATCAGAATTCACAAGTTAAGTCAAACTTTAATTTTTTTCTTTTATATGTTTTGTTTGTTATTGTGTTTCTTAAACACATATACATAGACCCAACACACACGTACAGCATTCACCCATCCACCACAATATTAAAACGACTGCCTGGTGAAGTGAATACCATGGATTATCTTGGAACAATGGCACCTGTCATGGGGTGGGATATGTTACGCAGCAACTGAACAGACACTTCTTGAAGGTGATGTGTTGGAAGCAGGAAAAATAGGCAAGCGCAAGGGTCTGAGCGACTTTCACAAGAGTCAAATTGTGATGGCTAGACGACTCGGTCAGAGTGTTTCCAAAATGGCAGGTCTCGTGGGGTTGTTCTTGGTATGCAGTGGTTAGTATGTGCCAAAAATGATCCAAGGACAAGGAGAACCAGTGAACTGACAACAGGGTCATGGACACCCAAGGCTCATTGATGTGCGTGGAGAGCAAAGACTAGACAGTCTGGTCCAATCCCACAAAAGAGCTACTGGTGCACAAACTGCGGAAAAACTTAATGCTGACCATGAGAGAAAGGTGTCAGAACACACAGTAGATCGGTCAGGACACTCATGCTGACCCCTATTCACTACTAAAAGCGCTTACAATGAGCATGTGAGCATCAGAACTGGACCATGGAGCAATGGAAGAAGGTGGCCTGGTCTGATGAATCAAGTCTTGTGGACAGTTGGGTGTGTGTGTGTGTCATTTACCTTGGGAAGAGATGGCAACAGGATTCACTATGGCAAGTTCTGCTGGGAAGCTTTGGGTCCTTGCCTTCATGTGGATGTTCCTTTTACATGTACTGCCCACCTAAACATTGTTGCAGACCATGTACACCCCTTCATGGCAACGGCAGTCACTGATGGCAGTGGCCTCTTTTTAAAAAAAAAAAAAAACAGGACAATGCATCCTTTCACCCTGCAAAAACTGTTCAGGAGTGGTTTGAGGAACATGACAAAGAGTTCAAGGTGTTGACGTGGCCTGCAAATTCCCCAGATCTCAATCTGATTGAGCATCTGTGGGATGTGCTGGGGAAACAAGTCCGATCCAAGGAGGCTCCATCACATACCACAGGATACCTTCAAAGGTCTCGTGCAGTCCCATGCCTTGATGTGTCACAGCTGTTTTGGCGGCATGAGGGGCACCTACACAATACTAGGCAGAAGCTTTTAATGTTCTGGTTGATTGGCATATATACTTGCATATACCAAACTTCCATTATCCTTATGTTATACATAAATGTAATTATTTTGCCTAATGCAAGAAGCATGTTTGAGTTATTTGTTGAAAAAAAATCCTATCACCATGTCAAACCAGAACAGAGGAAGTTAAAGTGTGTAATGTGGACTTTCACCATTTTGTGAACCTTGTGTGTAGATCTCTTCATATTTCTGCCGTCCTGGCTGATAAGTGAAGTAGAGAACTCTCACTCAAACTATATTAATTTGGCATTACTAGTTTGGGAGTCTTGCTAGTTGTTTTAATAAATTACCAATCTTGCCAAAGGCAAAACCGATAACTAAATCATCATTTAACCCCCTTACCTATAGGGTGGTCCAGATCTAATTATGCATTTTTCATTAGGCTATGACTTATTAAGTTTTTTACATAGAAAATCACCCGAAAAATCCCAGACCATCGAGAAGTGTGCAAACTGACGACATGAAGAATCGTCTTCTCGCCGAACTGGAATCGTCCTCGCATAAATCAAAGTCATCCAGATGATCTGAATCTGCATAATTAGATCTGGACCACCCTGTACAATGCTTGTCCCATTTCCCTTAAAGTCTTTAAACTAACACGACATTCTCAAACCAGTCTACCTCAGGGTCTCACTGGCTGAGGTTTGGGCTAGAGCCATCCCTGTCAGCACCAGGCACAAGGCAAGAGCCAAACCTGGACAGGGTGCCACTCCAGACCCACTGAAATATAAACCAATCTCTGCCAATACAGAATTGGTAATCCGTCTAACACTAACAACTGGAATACTTAGTGAAAATTTCACGCCATCATGAGGCGACTGTGGAAACTTGAAAGAGATGATCAGCTACGACAGGACTTGAATCAATCAAACCTCTGCACCACTGTAGAAATATTCTGAATGCCAATCCTGCTCCATTATGGTATTAGATGCATTTTGTCCCTTGTGTATGCCATGTGTTGGGGTTTTCTTTTAAATGTGTTTATAATTAAGGTAGAAATGATATCCTGGATATGTTCATCAACAACTATTAAAGAAATAATGTATTGTTGCAGCTGCTGTAGAGAAAACATTTCTCACCTTTACGTCTTGTGTCTGGCTTTTCCTCTTGCACAGAAGCCAGGTTTCTCCCCTGCAGCAGGCTCTCCATATTTCTTGATGCTCGCTGCGTCACTATTGGCTTTGTGCCTTTGATTTTTTGGCTGAACTGCCTGGCCAGTTGAAACACTTTATTCTTCACTTTGTCCATGTCTTGTAACAACATCTCATTCTCCATACTGGAAGGTAGACAGATAATTCTTGGGACTGGAGCCCTTGAGGTCCTTCCCACGTGCCTCTCACTTTCCCTTTGGAAAGTCTTGGTTGGAGACTTTTCAGACGACTCCTCTGTTATGGTACTTAGGTCACTCTCTTCACAAATCGTGAGTGGTTCACTGTACTCAAGGTGAGAATTCTTATATGGAAGGTGGGAGTTGAAACTTCCAGGGCCACAGACATCAAGTGGGACATTATTCTGTGAAACTCCTCTCTCTGTTCCATTAATCTCTCTTTCCATTTCTTCCCACACCTTGATCATATCACTTGAAGAGTAAAAATTCTCATTTGAATCTGGCTCCCGGCTTTTACCTTCATTAAAATATGGCTCAGTATCATTATTTTTAAGAATTTTGGCATCATCCTTCTCTCTACTCACAACTTTACAAGGTAACTCCTTGGTAAAGTCTGAATGAGAAGACTCAGTCCACGAAGATGGTCTGCTAATGGGGTTACTGGTACTTTTAGCTGTACTGTCTTCAGCCTTCTGTATTACAGGCTCCGATGGAGGATCCTCCTTAGGAATATTGTTGAATCTGCAAACGGAGTTCCTGACCATTCCTGCTGGGATATAGGAGAGGCTTTCTCTACGTCTGATACTAAAACTGGCATCTTGGTT
This sequence comes from Polypterus senegalus, assembly GCF_016835505.1. Taxonomy (NCBI): domain Eukaryota; kingdom Metazoa; phylum Chordata; class Cladistia; order Polypteriformes; family Polypteridae; genus Polypterus; species Polypterus senegalus. The sequence continues at coordinate 13,822,213 of NC_053171.1, forward strand.
TTCTGCATGTTCATAGTAAGTTTTAATCTTATTGATAAGAAGGCGGTCACTCCTTGACAATGTAGAGTCTCGTCTTCTGTTAATGGACTTATCAAACCCAAAGAGATTATCAGATGTTGGAGATAAGGACAACATGTTCTCCTGGCTGGATGCGGCTTTCAGGGCTGTCACATCTTGGCAGACCAAAGTACTAGTGGGCTCAGAAGAAGTGCTAATGTGTCTCTGCGCCCTCTCTATAGCTTCTAAGCTGAGAGCACTGTTGCTTCTGCTAGTCAGCCTTGGTGATGAGCAGCCAACTGACCTGCAGTCATCAAGGATCACGCTGCCACGTCTGGAGAGGCTGGTCAGGAATCGTTCAGCAATGGCACCCGCCTTATCCAGAACAGAAGGGGGTAAGATGTAATTTGGCTCATGTTCAGACCCTGCTTCCTCATCCTCAGAAGATTCAGATCCACTCTTGGTTTCTTCTACTGGGTCAAACGGCGTAGATTCTGGCAGCTCCTCTAGGTCGTATGGCACAAAATTAGGATGCTCTGTCGGTGATAAAAGGACGGGCTTATCTGTGCGTTCAGTATCTGCTGGATGGGCTTCGTCTAAAACTCCAGTCATGTTTTTCACTGAAGATTCTCTGTCAAGTGCCTGTTCAGACTCCGCAGGAATCTGTACATAAAAGAAAAAAAATCTTACCGAATCTGCCTTCAAAGAACGTCAAGTGAACTTTAATTAAAAACAAATCCACTTTTCACTCGGAGAGCAGTATGTCTGTGGTGTGCCTAGTTGTAGCCGAACATGATGATACAATGTACGGTAAAACTAGGTTCTATTGGAGCAGATTGACTGTTTATGGTTTGCAAAAACAACTCAATAATTCCATCCAATTTTAAATTTTATTAAACACATGCCACAAAGACATTTTTTTCTTTTGGCAGAATTACTGGTTTTAGTATCTACAGCTCTAAAACAAATATCTAATGAAGGTTTGTTGACCCCTCTTCTTTTAATTGTTCTCATAGACACTGCCAAAGAAAGCCTCCTTCAAATGGCTCATACAAAATCTACAAAAAGATCAGATTTTCTATTTTGCCCTCATGGGTTCATCTGTGAAGGTTTGGAATAAACGTTTGCTTAAAACAAGATTTTGAACAATATGGAGACTAAAACAAAGGAGAAAACACTTCACAAAACAGGTACATACAACATGTGCAAAACTCCCCAGTTAGGGTGAACAGATGGGTTCGGCAATAAAGGAGGGCACCGACAGTCAAAAAGGAGGACAAAAATGACCAAATATATTTTCCAACTCCAATCAACCGCTAACCGCTGTCCGTTGCGCCGTCGGGCGGAAATAGAATATAAGACAGTGTTGCCGGTTACTTGATGTTACAATTATTGATAAACGTGATAACGTAATGTCACGCAGATGAATGGAGAACGGCCGAAGGCTGCTCATTCTCGGTATATATCATTTGTAATTAGTCAAAAACGGTCAACTCTGTTCGTGATTTTGTGAAAGGAGGACATTTTAATAAATTTTTGGAATGCCTGGAGGACGGAGGAAATTATGTTAAAAAAAAAAAAAAGAGGACACTGGTCACCCTACACCCAGTTAAATTTCAACAGCATTTTTCCATCTTACGTAAACTGGATATCTTAAGCGTTCACCACAGTTACGGCTTAATCTGAAAATGTCAACTGATCATCGTACGTCACCCATAAGCACATTACGATGAAGACTGTGATAACGTTTGTATTGATAGTTTATAAATAGTTTTACCTAATGCTAACCTTGGTAGTACCCTAACACCCTAATACAATTCAATCATTATTACTGTAAAATGGCACAAAGAAAATGAGAAAAGCCTTCATGCCTAATACCTTGCTACTCAACATCACAGCCAAATTAAAGCAATAATCCTAGAAAAGTGGCTCTTAAATTTTTTATTCTCTTGATCCCACTTTGAGTAACGCTGGTCTTTGTTTCCTGTAACTGCTGCTATGCAGGCCTGAACTTTGCCAAAGTCCCCCTTTGAAAACCGCTGCTGATTGTCATTTGACAGTTTAATAAACACTGTCCTAGACCCACACAGGGCAATTACAGAATCACCAACGTAAGATGTACATCCTAACTCCATGTGGGAGTAAAAATAAACTACCAGAAGAGAAAAAAATAGGCAAAGAGGCGGATTATACAGACAAGAGCCAGGAGCAAACTTCAGATCCAGAACGTTGCTGGATATGGGAGGCAGCGGCAATAACCATTGTGTCTCCAAGATACTCAACATTAAGAAATAAGCTTAAGTTTTGGTGTAGGGTATATTTTAGTTTCAGTTATGCTATGTATTTATTGGCTGCCAATGTGACTGAAGAAGAAGACCTAAAGCATACAAACTGTTGAAAAACTATGTTCTAAGTTTTTACATCTCAAAAACATGTACAGTATATAAACCACACCCTGTCTGTAATTATAGCACAGAAATAAGGGAGCGCACACACAGCGAAAGCTTCCTGTAGGGGGATTGGGGGTCATTCTTGAACCTTTAGCACATAAAATAATTATGTCGAACAGAACTTGTAGACTAAAGTTTGTAACCTGAAATCTTCAGGTAAGTAACAGAAAAGCAAAGTAAAATGGACTTCACCTGGTCTGTCAGTGATCTGGACTCAGAATCACCATACAGCTTTCCTTTATCACATGGCACATTATTTTGACCCATGAAATGGCTTCCTTCTGACTGATCAGACCCATCTTCAGCCTAGTAGTAATATCGGGTAAAAAAAAAAAAAAACAGACAAATAGCAAAATAAAAACATACTATCTGAACAGTATTTTTTTTGTGACAAGCATCAAGGTGCCAAGTCCTTATATGGCTTGTTTTACAGCAACTTTTAAAAGGTGAAGCAATCCCATTACAACGTCTGACACACTAATTCTAACAGGATCTGAGGTATGTTTTACAGGATTCTAACCTTAAAAGAGCGGACTAGAAAGACAAACTAATCACATGAGCAGACACCTGACAAATGTGATACCTTCCAAAAAAAAAAAAAAAAAAAAAATATATATACTGTATATAAACTGCTCAAAAAATTAAAGGAACCCTTTTAAATGAGAGTATAACATCAAGTCAATGAACCTCCTGGGCTATTGATCTGGTCAGTGAAGTAGCACAGGGGCCTGTTCATCACTTTCAGCTGCTTTGGTGCACTAGAGGGGCAACAATGAGACGACCCCCAGAACAGGAATGACATTTTTCCCTCTTCATCTTTTCCGTTTTGTCACTCGTTTTACATTTGGCTACGGTCAGTGTCACTACTGGTAGCATGAGGCCATACCTGGACCCTACAGAGATGGCACAGGTAGTCCAACGTCTCCAGGATGGCAGGCACATCAATACATGCCTGCCATTGCCAGAAGGTTTGCTGTGTCTCTCAGCACAGTCTCAAGGGCATGAGGAGATTCCAGGAGACAGGCAGATCACTCTAGGAGAGCTGGACAGGGCCCCTCGTAGAAGGCCCTTAACCCATCAGCAGGACCCACCAGTATCTGCTCCTTTGGGCAAGAAGGAACAAGATGAGCACTGCCAGAGCCTACAAAATGACCTCCAGCAGGCAGACCACTAGTGTGAATGTCTCTGACCAAACAATCAGAAACAGACTTCATGAGGGAGGGTGGCTTGAGGGCTCAATGTCCTCCAGTGGGCCCTGTGCTCACTGCCTGCCTGGCACCTTGGAGCTCGATTAGCATTTGCCATAGAATATCAGAATTGGCAGGTCCACCACTGGCACCCTGTGCTTTTCACAGATGAGAGCAGGTTCACCCTGAGCACATGTGACAAATATGAAAGGGTCTGGAGAAGCCATGGAGAATGTTATGCTGCCTGCGACATCGTTCAGCATGACCGGTTTGGTGGGGGGGGGTCAGTGATGGTCAGTCTGGGGAGGCATATCGATAAGAGGAATGCACAGACCTCTACAGTGTAGACAACAGCACCTTGACTACCATCCTTGGACCCACTGTCAGACCCTATGCTGGTGCGGGGGGTCCTGGGTTCCTCCTGGTGCACAACAATGCCCGACCTCATGTGGCAAGAGGATGAAGGAATTGATACCACTGACTGGCCCCCACGCTCACTTGCCTGACCTCAATCCAATAGAACACCTCTGGGTGGGACATTATGTTTGGGTCCATCTGATGTCGCCAGGTTGCACCTCAGACTGTCCAGGAGCTCAGCGATGCCCTGGTCCAAATCTGGGAGGAGATCCCCCAGGACACCATCCGTTATCTCATTAGAAGTATGCCCACCCGAACGTTGTCAGGCATGCCTACAAGCACATAGGGGCCATACAAACTACCGAGTACGATTTGGAGTTGCTGCAATTAAATCTTGGCCAAATGGACTCGCCTGTCTGCTGCATCATTTTTTCCCGTTGATTTTCGGGGTGTCTCCGAGTTCAGTCCTCTCTCTGTAGGTTGATCATTTTCATTTCCATCCTTTCGTTCCTAACACATTACCGGATCAGTCCATAGCAGTAGAGATATCCAGCAGGATTTTTTTTTCCCCATTGAAATCTGATATGTTTTCAAAGCGTTCCTTTCATTTTTTTGAACAGTTTTATATACACACACACACACAGACATACACACATAATACACCTATGTCAAATTTGAATATCTAAAGTACTACAGCTTCAAAACAAGTTATACCTTTTTTTTGTTCTGGGTAAGAGTAAGAAGAACGGCCAGATGCAAGAACATAGAAGATTATCTACTGCATAACAAGTCAAATGTGTTATGCTTTTGCATTTTTAAACATATGTGCCAAGTACCTTCCTATCAAAGTGCATAAAAGATGCATTAATAATGGATGTTTTTTTTTAAATTACTCAATGCTTAAAAAAACACAACAAGGAGTTCCGCTGAATTGCCCCCCTTATCTAAAAGTATTTAAATGTTTTTCCAAACTCTGAGAAAACAATGTGACGAGGAGGACCTGCTTTGCACTGTTAAAAAAATAAGGTGAAAACAAAAGTCCTTGCAGATGTTACTAATGCGAACAAATTTATTTCTGGAAACAGACGCCTTACCACAAAATACTAGGAACTAAAATAAGAACAATTTAAAAAGTTACAGTAATCCTCTCAATTAATTTGTTTTGCGGATGACCATGTTAAACAGTTCTTTGAATATGAATGTTCACATTAACATTATACAGTGAAAGAAATGCATTTGTTATTAACAGTTGTTAGATAAATTACTTCCATGCAATTACTGCATGTAAGATATTAGTATAAAACCTCAACACCGCCATGCTTTCCCAAGATCCCACACACATGCTTCTGTTAGCACCTGCAGAGCCGTCAGACCCGGGTTAGTCATTGCACATGGCACAAGCAGACAAATGAGTGCTTGGCAAGAAGATAAATAAGGAAAAAAAGGACCTGTTGGAGACAGAGAGCCTCACCGTTGTAAACCGAGCAGAAAGCAAAGCCCTGGCCCTATAATGCCAGCAGGAGATCGCCGCCAACATAGAACTGGCAAAGTCTGCTACCTGGTCGTCCCCCAAAAGTATCTCGTCCTCATCAGACTCTGCTTCCTCAGCCTTGCAGGCTGAGCCCAGGGGCCTAAGCCTGGGCTCTTCACTAGGATTAAGATGGTCAAGAGACTCTTTACTGAAGCTCATCTCTTCGCAGTCTGCCCCTTCCTCATCCTCCTCCTCCTCCTCCTCCTCCACGCTAGGTCTTTCAATCTCAGTGTCTCCTAGGCTGGAGCACAGGGTGCTGGCACTGCCCCCAGAGTGCAGGATTCCCATTGTGGTTTCAAGTGACCCTTCACTGTCTGCGTGCTGCATGAAGTCAAACAGTTTTTAGTTTCAGTTTGCCTCAGGGATATTTATAGCACACTAACAATTATACTGAGATTAACACAGGAGAGAAAAATAAAGTTCTCTTAGTGCTGGAAAAATAGCTGAGCACCGAAAGAAACATCTTCTACCACTTATGAAATTTTACTTGAACGATAAAAAGCTCACCTTTAATAAAAAGGTTACATTCTCATACACTTGAAGAAATAAAAGGTTTTAATGAAGCAACCAAGCTTCTAGAGGACAAAAAAACCAAAAAAAAAAACCAAAAACCTCTCATTGGAATTACAAATCTTTAAATGGATGAGCCGAAAAAACGCACAGGGAAGGGGAAAAAAAAACAACTTTCTAGAACTTTGTAGAAACATTTTGTGTATGTCCATGCAATAATTTAAAACAAAGTACAGGTGTGTAAAAAGTGATAAATCAAGGGTCGTGCTCAAGGCTGTGACAGCAGGTGCAGAAATGGAAGAGTGACACCACACAACAAATGACATTGTCTTGTTAACTTTGAAAACATTACCACACGTAGATTAATGACAGATATGGCTCTGGTCTTTAAAAACAAATGTCAATGCAGAATTTACACTTTAACAACAAATATTAGACGAAATGAAATGACTACTACTAGAACTCCAGGGATTTCATTGAAACTGTAAAACTACACATTCTTTATAAAAACGTTTACATTTTGTAATATAAGGTAATGTCCAGATCTGAAGGCAAATTAGAAATCATGTGAAAAAAAATACAGCCATGCTATTTGCTAATACAGCAAATACTGTGATTTATAAAACATGAAAGACAACATTTGATGAAAAATAATTTACATTATCTGACAGCCTTAGAGAAAAAAAAAACCAAAACTGTATTAATATATAGCAGCTTCATTAATACAGATTAGTTAAAACATAGCTATCCACAATTATAGAATAACAGTAGCTCTAATCAGTTTTTAAATAATGTTACACATACCCCATGATGATTTCCTTTTTACATGAAGAATACGCATGTTTGACTTTACCCATCACGTAATTAAAGATGCTGGTGACATCTGTCACCACGTGGTGTTACAACGCTGGACTGAAAACATCCAAGATGACCAAGAACACCCTGGCCTGTCTTTAACAACTTTCTGCTTCAGTCTCAGAATTTCTATGTCTCTAAGCATATTGGCGACGTAGGCTGCAGCACGGACACTATGGCAGAGGAGGAGTGAAGTGTTTGCTGCAAGCTGAAAAGCAAAACTTTATTTTTTTTTTTTTTTTCAATTTGATGGAATTCTTCATCCAGTTTAGGTCAGTGAGGACTGACGTCTGAGGATTAAATTCGAATATCACTACAGATACGAATCTGTTAACCTTTTGGATCGATCCTGACAAAGACACTTAGTAAGAGTACTCCACTACGTTTTTATACTTACAAAGACAGGATAATTCAATTTAATGATTAACTACAGAAAGGTGGATTCACATGAAGACTGTTTTTTTATATGATAGTAAATGATAAAGAGACATATAATTTAAACTTTTTGTCATTTATTTAATTTTCTTTTATGATACTAGGGGGCTTCGCTTGCCCACCCCCGGGTTTGGTTTACCGGATATATAATTTAAAGAGATTGTTAGTTTCATGGGAATTGTTACATATGGATTATTTTCACTTTTATTTTAAAACTTTTGTAAAAACAATACTTTATTTCCGGCCCCAGGCGTGGTTACGTCTCTTTCTCGCAGGACGTATAACACTGCTCGCGTTGTGAAGGGGGACGCTAAGGAGATGCCGTCGGATCATCTGCTGTCTTTCTGCTGCTGGCGAGCTGCCTCTTCTCGCTGCCCGATCATTTCAAAGCCTGTACAGCAGCTGTCCTTTTGCCACTTTGCATCTCTGCCTCTTACGTTGTGAAGGTTGGGGGGGTTTGGCAAGGGTTAGGTTGGCTGAACGCACACTAAGGAGAAGCAGTCTGATCATCTGCTGGCTTTTTGCTGCTGGCGAGCTGCGTGTTCTGCTTGTCGTTGTTTTAAGAGCTGGGAGCACACGAAGCGTGTCTGCCAACAGCAATCCAACAACTGCTAAGTTAGATGTCCATGGACTTGTTTTAAATGATGTCTCACTGCCTTGTCTCGTGTGACATTGTAAAAACAATACTTGTCCTTTATTTCCGGCCCCGGGTGTGGTTAAATGTCTTTCTCGCAGGGAGTATAATGCTGCTCGCGTTGTCAAGGGGTGGGGGTGGGGCTGAACGCATGCTAAGAAGGTGCCGTCGGATCGTCTGCTGTCTTTCTGCTGCTGTTGTGCTGCCCGTTGATCATTTTAAAGCCTGTACAGCAGCTGTCCTTTTGCCACTTTGTGTCTCTGCCGCTCTTGTCGTGAAGGGGGGGCGGCTGAACGCATACTAAGGAAAAAGGTTGGGTTTCTGCTGCTGGCGAGCTGCGTGTTTTGCTTGTCGCTTGTCATTGTTTTAAGAGCTGGGAGCAAGTTAAAGTGTCTCTCATGGGACTTCAAATTGTCTTCTGAGAAGATCACGTCTCGTCTCCCTAGTCTCCCTCCCAAAGATTTTTTTTTATAATAGAGAGAAAAGTTATTCAGTCCTCTAAAATGTAAAATATGTTGGGTTTGCCACACCAATTAGATGTAACTTTCACTTGCAGAAGATTAAATGGTGGTAGCAGCTCCTCTGAATACTTTCCTACACCCTGTTATGTATACTGCATATAAACACATATACAGCTACCACATTTGTTTCCTTTCTTCACATTTACATGCAAGTTTGCTGAAGGGCATGTAGAATACATAAAAAAGTATCTTACACTTTATACAGCATAAACTGAAAAACAGACACACATATTTCAACTTAAATTGATTTTTCAGCATATTTACTCCTTAAGATAGTAATGAAAGACAGAAAGTCATTAATAGTGAAAGTAAGTAGTCTTACCTTGAGAACAGCTAAAAAGTTCACAGGCCCAACAGCAGCACCAGCAAAGGAAAAAGGGGAAACAAACATTCTTAAAAACACATACTACAACTAATTGATCCCAATAGTAGATTTGGATTTAAATTAATTTATTTTACAGGTACTAAGGATATTGACTAGCTACATAAAACTCCACTAATCTAGAGTTAAAAAATATACCATAATGGTTGGATATCTATGCAATTTTCTTACCTTACCAAGTTAGAGAAAAAAAAAACTGTATTCAAAGACAAAATTTACGACAACTGCAATTATGCAATTAACCACTTCTGACTAACAGTATCTAAACTGTACAATACTTGAAGACCTAGGTAGAAAAACAGGCCTCAGACTGCTTTGTCATCGTCATTCGTCAAATTCCTTGTTGAAACAAGAAGCCTGACGCAGTTCTCTGTAGTACACATCAAACATGCCGGACCCTGAAGGAAATTACCTGTCAACTTCTAGAATGAGGAAATTTGTCAACAAAGGCTGTAGTTGCCATTCAGAAAACCTGATCCAGAAATTTCACCTGATCATAAGATCTAAAATAATTCCTGGCTACCTGTACCACTTGAACATATGTCTGAACAATACCTGGCTGACATTAATCAAACCAAACCATGACACCCTCTTATCAATTAATGATGTACGTAATTATATACTAGAAATCTGAAAAATGTCTAAAAATTGTGCTCTACAATGAAGGAGTTAATTCTCCCTTCAAGTTTAAAGTTTAAATTCTTAATTGTGAGTACCACAAAATATGGCTGCACGTCATCCATTTTGTAGCCGATTCCACACTACTACATGAAAGTCTTTTTTTATGAGGAAAGTGAGCAGAAGTTGTAGTGAAACAGCAAAGACGTGGCCTGTGTATGGTGGCAGATAGCGCTTGGTGTCCTGACAGAATAATAAAAGTTCTGGACTTGTGCTCCTTCCTAGAAGGTTATGCAATTTTAGTTTCTCATCATTAGTTCTGCTGATGAATTAAATGTGTCTCAGTAAAGTGGGGGCATTGTGGGCAACAAATAGTACATATGAATGAATCGGTTTGAAATTCATAGTGAATAATATGAACTGTAATGCAAGAAATACAATCCATTTTGATTGTTATTGGACATGACAAGTCACACTGAAAATAATGTAAAATGTAATAGCTTTTAAAGTACATTCAGTGACAATTTCGCCTTTACTATAACATAACTTGAATAATTTTGTCAGTTGTCTAGTTTTAAAACCACCACACAACAACAGAGATATTGAAAAATATACAATCTAATGATGCCAAGCTCACTACTGTAATGCTTACACAAGAGTATTCAGTGTGTGTACCTAATATCTTAAATTTAGAAACTTTCATTACAAAGCAAAAAGAAGATTTTAGAATTGTGGGCACATTTAGTAAAAATAAAAAAGAAATACTGAGACAAGTATTCAGATCCTTGCTTCAGTACTATCTTAAGCACTGCTGGCAGGCTAGATGGGGACCCTCGGTGAACATCTCCTTGCAGGTCTCATCAGAGATGTTCAGTTAGGTTGACGTCCAGGATCTGGCTGGGCATGTCCAGGATATTCCAAGAGTTGTCCTTAAGCCACTCCTGTGTTGTCTCTGTTTTGTGACTAGGCGCCCTGTCCTATTGGAAGGTGAACCTTCAGCCCAGCACTGTGGAGCAGGTTTTCATTAAGAACATCTCTGTGCTTTTCTCTGTTTAGCTTTCTGTCAACCTTACCTACCCTTTCAATCCATCCATCCATCCATTTTCTAACCCGCTGAATCCGAATACAGGGTCACGGGGGTCTGCTGGAGCCAATCCCAGCCAACACAGGGCACAAGGCAGGAACCAATCCTGGGCAGGGTGCCAACCCACCGCAGGACACACACAAACAATTTAGAATCGCCAATCCACCTAACCTGCATGTCTTTAGACTGTGGGAGGAAACCGGAGCGCCCGGAGGAAACCCACGCAGACACGGGGAGAACATGCAAACTCCACGCAGGGAGGACCCGGGAAGCGAACCCAGGTCTCCTAACTGCGAGGCAGCAGCGCTACCACTGCGCCACCGTGCCGCCCCCTTTCAATCCCTGTTGCTAAAAAAAACAAAAACAAAAAACTCAACAGAATGATGCTGCCATCATCGTGCTTCACATTTGGAATAGTATTGTGTAGGCTATAAGTCGTGCTTAGTTTCCTTCAGACATGATGCTGGTTTCTCACAGTCTGAGAATATTTAGGCGCCTTTTTGCAAACTCCAAGCAGGCTTTAATGTGTCTTCTGCTGAGGAGAACCTTCAGTGTGGTTTTAAAACCTAGATGAGTGAAGTGTTGCAGTGATGATTGTCCTTCTGGAAGTTTCTCACATCTCCACAAAGGTTCTCTGCACCTCAGCCAGAAGGACCATTGAGATTCTTTGTCACCTGTCTTACTAAGACCTTTCTCCCACGATTGCACTGTTTAGCTGGGTGGCCAGCTCTAGGAAAAGTTTCTGTTTAAGAATTATGGATTCCATTGTGCTCTTGAGAACCTTCAAAGCTGCAGGAATTCCTCAGATCTCTGCCACAATACAATCCTGTCTCTAAACTCTGCTGGTGATTCTTTAAAGACTTGATTTTTGCTCTGATACACATTGTCAGCCTTCTATAGACCGATGTACAGTTTCTACTCAAGTGCAATCATTTGACTTTACCACAGGTGGACTTCAAACAAGGCGTACAAACATCTCAGGGATTACTAGAATGTGATTCTGTAACACTTGAATTGGCTCAGGTACAAAGGGTCTGAATACTTGTGCACATGTGATATTTCAGGTTTTTATTTTTAAGAAATTTGCCAAAGTGTATAAAATCCTGTTTCGTTGTTATTCTGGGTTATTAAATGCTGCCAGATGTAGAGAAAATTTAATCTTAATTATTTTAGCATAAGTTTAGAAATACTTTGTAAATACACTGTATAGTGGATAGATTTAATGGGCACCTATTCTATTTCAGATCATGCCCAACCTCTGAAAATACCTGAATATTGGCAGAAATGCATTTATGCTGGAATATTTATATTAAAAAGAATATTGGTTTACCTTTTACAGTTGGTAGTATGTGCTTGGGAGGATCTAATAAGTAAAAAGAGAAAAATCAGATACTATTAACTTGAAAAACGTCACTGGTGGTAATTTTTAAGGAATTGTAGCACTTTGTACATGTTCTCTTAATAAAAGAAATGAACAGGCACGTCATCACTTTACTTATACAACGGATTATAAAGTTGAACACTGTTACAAGACATGCAGGAGAAAAACTTGTAAGCAAACTTATATGGGACCAAGAAGCACTGAATTATATTAAATGACAATGACTTCAGCCTCATTTGAAATATGCATTACTTTTTCTTTTTTTAATGGTGGACAGGGGCAAAAATGCATAGTTCTGCATAATGATGGTACCTTTTCAACATTAAGGTACCAGACTGACATATAAAGTCAAAATTATGTATCTGTTCTATTTAACTTAAAAAGCAAAAACAGTTTCCTGTTCATATGGCAGTTACTGAAAGGAAATAAACTGAAGTGCTAAAAGTCATCAACTCTCCATTCAACCACAAGAAACAGCCTGGCTAATGCAGATCTGAGGCAGCCCCTCTGGTTCAAGAGTTATCAAAGATTCCTACACCCTGACTGACAGACAGACAGACAGATATGGTTTTCTCAATTAGTGTATTTTTTGCTACTATTGTTCACCAAAAGTACTGCATAAGAATATAAAATGATGATTAGTAAGTTACATTATCTATTATCATCATCATCAAGTCAAGTCAAGTTGGGGGGCATGCACTGGTACAGCGTATTGCCACACCCACTACATGACAAAACAACTCAGGATCCCGGTTGGCAACCCCCCAGGCATAATCATCATCATTATTATTATTAATTGTCCAAATTCTTCTTGCCTCAATACTCTAAAAACTGAGGCTATGCATGACCTCTTCTCACCTGACTGCCGTCTGCCTTTCTGATTGGCTGCTCTGCCATCCTCAGGGAAGTCACTAGACCAGGATTTTTTTAACCTCTCTGGACTGTACTTGTATTTAGAAGGATCTGTGAAAGTAGGATACACAAAATGGAGCGAATATTATTCAATTTCAAAGTGTTTATAGTGATACATAAGCAGCAGTTAACCTATTTAAACTAATAGAAAAACTAATTGTTCAAAATTGTACTTACAGATTGAATTGATTTCCAAGATGGCTTCCTTAGCCTAGAATGAAATGAAGTTGTAACCCATTACCACCCAGCCAATGTATAACATTCTTTTGTTTTGCTTCATTAAATAAAATTTTAAAAGTCTATAATTTTAAAGATTGTTCTGTTAATCAATTATCTTCCATAGAGATCTTTTTAAAAGATGACATACACAGTAACTTGCAAAAGTAGTCTGACTCTTGACCAATTCCCAAATGTTACCAAATAAAAATAATACAGAACACATAATTTTTTTTTTAAAGCATCAAAACTTAAAAATAGCTTGTATGTCATTTTTTACGTTAGAAATAAATCCTAAGAAATAAAAATATAACACAGTTTGTTTAAGTATACAACCCCTGGGTTGTGGAAGCTCTGCATTCACAGAAGTAAAAAAAAAAAACCAAGTGCCATCAAATCGGCCTCCAACAGTGACTCATTTAAATAACTGACACCATTTATGGATAAAAAAAAATAAAGGTTATGAATCTGAATGGCAGCTGCAAAAATGAAAAGCAAAGATCATTCAGTTAGAGATAAAGTACTGTAATATGAATGCATAAATTATGAAAAGAGTACAAAACAATATATTTTGTCCCAGTGACTACTGTTGGCTCAATTATCTGGAAGCAGAAGCTAACTAAGTCAGACCATACAGGTGCTTCTTGGAAAAGACCACCCACTAAAAGTCACTGCACAGACAAGTAGGAGGTTTGTGAAAGAAGCCACAAAGAGACCAACGGTCACTTTCAAGGAGCTGCAGAGATCAGTAGCTGAGACTGGTGTAGAGGTGCGCCAGTCCATCAATTCAAGACGTTTTGCACAGCACTCCTTTATATTTGGGGATGCTACTAACCAAGAATAGCCAAATGAAAGCACATCTAGAGTTTGCCAAAAGGTGTGAGACTGAGGGGTCTGTTTGGGTACTGGCTTTGTGCTCACGTAAGGCTAAGATAGAGCTTTACGGCCAAAGCAAATGTAACAATGCTCACAACTCACTAAACACCATACTTGCAATAGAGTATGGTGATGGTAGCAGCATGCGATGGAGTTGCTTTTCTATTAATAAGGACTGGGCATCTGGTTAAAATACAAACAAATAATGCATGAGAACCTGTTTAAATCTGCAAAAAAAAAAAAAAAAAAGACAGCTGTGAATCAGTGGCATGCAGAATGCACCACAGTCATAACGTACAACTAGGTCGCTGAGAGGCAAGTGGGTTCAAATGGCACACACCCTCCTCCTCTTCCTCGAGTGTCTGCCACCCTCTTAATCCTACCATCTCAAAAGACTTTTGTTACTCCACCTCAAGTACGGATCTCGTCACAAATGGGCCATTTACTCGCTTATTATTTGCCCTAGACAAAAACTGAATAGGACTTTATTTTTGTTTGTAACAAAAATGAGCATTCAGGAAAGAGGGAATGGATTTTTGATATGAGCAACCACTAAAGATTTACTGAGCAGCAGCAAACGTAAAAAGCTCACTTCTTTATAAATGTTAAATATTCACAAATTCTCAGTAATTACTGTGGACAACATACAGTCGTGGTCAAAGGTTTTGAGACTAACCCTAGTGTTGGTTTTCATAAAGTTTGCTGCTTCAGTGTTTTTAGATCTTTTTGTCAGATGTTTCTATGGTGTACTAAAGTAGAACTACAAGCATTTCATAAGTTTCAAAGGCTTTTATTAACAATTACATTAAGTTTATGCAAAGAGTCCACATTTGCAGTTTTGGCCCTTCTTTATTTTTCAAGACCTTTGCAATTCACCCCTGGCATGTTGTCAGTCAACTTCTGGGCCAAATCTTGATTGATGACAGCTGCCCATTCTTGCATAATCAATGCTTGGAGTTTGTCAGAATTGGTGGGTTTGTCCACCCGCCTCTTGAGGATTGGCCACAAGTTCTCAATGGGATTAAGGGCTGGGGAGTTTTCTGGCCATGGACTCAAAATTTTGATATTTTGTTCCCTGAGCCACTTAGTTATCACTTTTGCCTTATTGGCCCCATGCTCCATCCTGCTGGAAAAGGCCTTGTTGGTCACCAAACTGTTCTTGCATGGTTGGGAGACGTTGCTCTCAGAGGATGTTTTGGTACCATTCTTTATTTTACAATAGTAAACACCATAAACTGGCACAATTCTGTTAAGTAACTGTTTCGAAATCTTTTGAAGTAAAAAATAAAAAACAATCACATCCACATCATGTAGTATTCTAGACAAAGACACTTACATACACGTGCCTTATATTAGGAGTACAGTGATCCCTCGCTATATCACGCTTCGACTTTCGCGGCTTCACTCTATCGCCATTTTTTTCTCATACACGCTTAATTCACTGCGCATGCGCTTTCTGAGAACTTTTATCTAAGCCCCACGATGGCTCCTAAACGTGCTGCTTTTTCTAAGCCTTCTGACAATAAAACTAAGCGCTGGAGGAAGATGCTTACTATCCAGGAGAAGGTGAAACTCCTGGATATGATTAAAGATGGCAATACCCTACAAAAGCCTCCTCACGCATATGAAAAGACAGCGCCAGCAACTGCCTATCAAGATGTTCTTCAGCCGCGCACCCAGACACCCGCTGCCTACTCCTAGTACTCCTTCACCGGAAGAAGACGACGACGCACCTGCTGAAGATACTGCACCACCTCTGAAGACTCTTTACTGAGGTCGTGCCTTCATAGGTTAGTGGTTGTGTGTAAGAACTGTGTGTGTGTGTGTGTAATTAAATGTACAGTACAATAATCTACTATATAAAAGCGCTTGGGATTGTCCTTCTGTCCCGTGAGTGCAAAGCGTAGCGGTATTCCGCTTATCACAGACTTACTACTTGCGGCTTGAGTGCGAGTGACGCAATGTGAGCAGAGTTCTGGTGCTCTCATCGTTCCCTTGCTTTTGTGCGCGATGCGCTGGAAAAATAGACAAAATCATGTCTCTGGAAATAATTAATGTTGATGGAGTACAAATGCCTCACCACGTAGTAAATATCAGGGGAGATGGTGCTTGCTTATTCTCATCTATAGCTTATTTAGTGCATGAAACTCCGTCTTTAGCGGTACAGATTCGGGCTGACATTGTACGACTTTGGACAGGCACTCGAGGGATAAAAAACTTAGGTTTTCGGGAGATGTTATGAATGGGCACTTTGATGTTCTCTGCCTGATGTACACATGGAGCGCACAAAAATTGATGATAAAAGTCGGTTGCCTTAAAAGGTGGGTGAGCCTAGTAATAATATATTTGTAACATCTAATATGTCTTATGTTCTCTTATTTTGTCTAATATATTGGGTAATACGAGTGTAATGGTGACTAAAGGGTGTTATTTCATGTCTAGAGGGCTCTAATAATGTTAAAAAACATATTTAGAAGGTCGTAAACAGGTTTTCTATACTCTAACTGCGAAAATATTCGATTTATAAATAAAGAATTCTACTTCGCGAAAATTCATTTATCACGGTAGAGTCTGGAACGGATTAACCGTGATAAACGAGGGTTCACTGTATTATGATTATCTCATTTAAAGTTATGGAGCCCTTTGTACATATAAAAATGACGGAATATACCTTTTGTGGAATGAGAGCTTGGTGGTTTTCCAGAATAAGCCTCTTAATATGATGTGTCCACAGCTTCTTCTCTTCAATGGTCCTGGCCTTTGAATGAAACAAGCCAACAGTGAGCAGGGCACTTATTTCACTGTTACAGAAAACACTGTGCAAATCTTCATTACAGAATTCATTGATGATGGATTTATTCTTGACAATAAAATAAAAATAAAACTTCAGTCTGATCAGCTGCTTTCACTGCAAACGTTTTCTATGGTGGATGATATTAGATCTTCATCCAAAACATGCTTAATATTAATTATTTCACTTATATAGCAAATACAATTATGCAGTACCAAAGGCCTCTTCTGAAAAAGTAACCGGCCTCTTGGACTTAAAACATTTTAAACAGCCAGAACAGCTCTTACCACTCCGTCTGTCATGCTGCACGAAAGGAATTGTGTTCAACTTGTAGCATTTTTTTCCCCCCAAACTATTCATTTTCGAAACAATACTTTTGTGATCAGTATGACCGCCTTACTACATGCCTCATTAGCACCTGACACAACTTGCGACAAGAATTCAACATTTCCAAGATGGCAAGCATTCCTATTCTTGATGCAGCAATAAATTCCCAAATTTTTGAAATGAACACCCAACATGCTTGGCTTAAGGGTATGAAATTCTTATTGTGGTAGCACAAGCACTTTTCTAAGCCTCTGCTAGAAAACTAGAATGTTATTCCACAACTCATGAGGATGATTATTCAGATGATTGTGGGAAATCCCAAAATGGGCACTAATATTCTTACTAGTATGTAGTGGTTTTTTTTTTGGTAATTCTTCTCTTTTGGGTAATTAGCTACAGGTCGATTTTTGACTAGTGCTTTTTTTGGAAGGTGAATTCATAATATATCCCGACAGGAGAAAGTACACCTTGCTTAGGAGAGATTTTTGATGTTAAAATAAAGTTTCAAATAGTCTTTATTTTGAAAGAAAAAAAAATGAAACTGTGGTTTGATGGAACCACAAACCATTAGAAATGGTGCTCCTCCTCTATATACGAGAAAAAATGAAAAGACTTTAACAAATTACAGTGGAAAAACATAGTCATGCAGAAAATTCACCAAGCGGAGAGAATATCCTTTAACATCAGTCTATGCAATGTCGATAAAAAGAGTTTCGCCTGACCTGCAAAGTGAAAGGCTGTTTAGGACGTTTGTAGTGCATAACACTGAAAGTGAGGGAATCCTTTGCTTTTTCTGTCATCATCAGAGTGGAGCACTACAAAACAACAGATAAAAATAAATCAAGTTACTGTCAAATAACACAGGGTCATCCTAGCAGGCAGAGGGTGCAAGGAAGGAACAAATCCCGGGCAGGGCGCCAGCCCACCGCAGGGCACACACACACCACACACACACACACTAGGGACAATTTACAATCGCCAATCCACCTAACCTGCATGTCTTTCGACTGTGGGAGGAAACCCACGCAGACACGGGGAGAACATGCAAACTCCACGCAGGGAGGACCCGGGAAGTGAACCTGGGTCTCCTAACTGCGAGGCAGCAGCGCTACCCACTGTGCTACCATGCTGCCCCAAATAAATGTTACAACTGAAAATATTACTTAACAAAAACAGAGAGAACTTACTGAAATGTGTGTTTTGTAGACATAATGCTCTCCTCGCTTTTTAGTGATGAGCAAAATCTTGTCAAAAAGAAAAAGAGTCCGCTCATTTTTGGCCCGATGAAGTCGAAAAGTGCTTTCAAGAACAAGTTCCCCATATGTTGTTAGGTCAGGACCTTTCCAATTGATCAGCAAAGACTGAACCTCCTGCAAAAGAGACACAAACAAAAATGTTTTGCTTACTAAATTATTGAATACACAAAATAGTTAAAACTACTACCGAAAAAAACCTGTGTAAGAGAAAGCATGCAACCTATTAATTCTTAAATATCCAATGATAATTAATGATAATTAGTCAAGAAAGAAAACAAAGATTAGACTCCACTACCAAATAAGAAAAGGTTACGCTACTAGTTCATTTCAAATTCTGTACTGTAAGTGCTCATGTACATTTAGAGCTAGACGTATTTAGCACACCGTTTTAAACATACACTACTGTATATTAACAAAAAGCTTCAAACTGTAGTTGGTATAACCGGCTGGGACAGCAATCAGGGATGCATTTTCAACTTAATAAATATGGTTCAAATACACGTTTTCTTAAAAAATAAATAAATAAAAGTAAGGCATTTATTGCATTTTTGTTACACTAGTGTAACACAACAGATAAAATTAAATGTGAATCTGAATGCTAAATGTTAAAAAAAAATAATTGTTCAAAGATTTGCATTTAAAAAAAAAAAACAAAACAGGAGATGTCCCAAGACCAACAAAGGCAATCTATGAAAAGTAACATTAAGGGAAAAACTTGTTCACAGAGAAGGTTTGCTAAAATAATATTAACAACATTGTTATCACTAATGATAATACAAGAGGCAACTGTAGACAAGGTAGATTTCCTGGTGACTCAATAAAACTGCAGATTATCTTTAAAACAATTTTTAATTAGAGTACAACCACTGCTATAAAAATCCCATTTTTCAAAACAAGATTTGCTTTTGCCATAAATGTCAAAATTCTTCACAAAATTCCTTACTGTAGTCATAACTTTATATTAGACAAGTGTTTATGTAAGCTATTTGTTTTCTTCATTTAAACTCAGTTGTTTAAGATTATAGAATTTTTTACTGGTTAATTTAATTTTGTCTGGACCTGTGCACAAAAAATAAATGTCAAACAAGTTGGGACATTAATCCATTCTAGTTTACAAAACATGCTGCCGATGTCCCACGCAAAGCAAAATATGCACACAAATTCGTCATGCTGCAAAGCGACAGCAGAGGCACGTCAATGACTTTCTGTTAAAAAATAAGAAGTTTCAATAAATACTGAGATTCTCTAAGACCTGTGGGACCACTGGCTACGTGACACTTTCATGAAAATAGGATCAATGGAATTGTAAACATTTCATATCAACCCAAACTTGTGATGTCAGGTATCTGAAAATACCTTCAGTGAGGTAAACAGGGCTACAATTTTTAAATCAGAAATACAAACATATAACTAGGAATAACAAACAATACCGTGATGATTATTAAGAAATATGCAACAATAGCTGAATGCTGTAACTCTGTCCAGTTTATTTTCTGATTCACTCCCTAGCATTCCTAATCTCAATTTTGGCAGACTGACAGATGAGATTGGGTGCCTGACTGCCATAATTCATTAGTTTATCTCAAACTCAAACACTCAATACTCAAAAAAAGGAGTAGGAGACACACACAGTGATATTTGAGAAGTGAAATGAAGTTTATTGGATTTACAGAAAGTGTGCAATAATTGTTCAAACAAAATCAGGCAGGTACATAAATTTGGGCACCACAAAAAAGAAATGAAATTAATATTTAGTAGATCCACCTTTTGCAGAAATTACAGCCTCTAAACGCTTCCTGTAGGTTCCAATGAGAGTCTGGATTGTGGTTGAAGGTATTTTGGACCATTCCTCTTTACAAAACATCTCTAGTTCATTCAGGTTTGATGGCTTCCGAGCATGGACAGCTCTCTTTAACTCACACCACAGATTTTCAATTATATTCAGGTCTGGGGACTGAGATGGCCATTCCAGAACGTTGTACTTGTTCCTCTGCATGAATGCCTTAGTGGATTTTGAGCAGTGTTTCGGGTCGTTGTCTTGTTGAAAGATCCAGCCCCGGCGCAGCTTCAGCTTTGTCACTGATTCCTGGACATTGGTCTCCAGAATCTGCTGATACTGAGTGGAATCCATGCCCCTCAACTTTGAAAAGATTCCCAGTCCCTGCACTGGCCACACAGCCCCACAGCATGATGGAACCACCACCATATTTTACTGTAGGTAGCAGGTGTTTTTCTTGGAATGCTGTGTTCTTTTTCCTCCATGCATAACGCCCTTGTTATGCCCAAATAACTCAATTTTAGTTTCATCAGTCCACAGCACCTTATTCCAAAATGAAGCTGGCTTGTCCAAATGTGCTTGAGCAGACCTCAAGCGGCTCTGTTTGTGCTTCCTCTGCATCACTCTCGCATACAGCATCTCCTTGTGTAAAGTGCGAATGGTTGAGCGATGCACAGTGACTCCATCTGCTGCAAGATGATGTTGTAGGTCTTTGGTGCTGGTCTGTGGGTTGACTCTGACTGTTCTCACCATTCGCCGCTTCTGTCTATCCAAATCTTTCTTGGTCTGCCACTTGAGCCTTAACTTGAACTGAGCCTGTGGTCTTCCATTTCCTCAATATGTTCCTAACTGTGGAAACAGACAGCTTAAATCTCTGGGACAGCTTTCTGTATCCTTCCCCTAAACCATGATGGTGAACAATCTTTGTCTTCAGGTCATTTGAGAGTTGTTTTGTGACCCCCATGTTGCTACTCTTCAGAGAAAATTAAAGGAGGAGGGAAACTTACAATTGACCCCCTTAAATACTCGGATTCACCTGTGTATGTAGGTCAGGGGTCACTGAGCTTACAAAGCCAATTTGAGTTCCAATAATTAGTTCTAAAAGTTTTGGAATCAATAAAATGACAACGGTGCCCAAATTTATGCACCTGCCTGATTTTGTTTGAACAATTATTGCACACTTTCTGTAAATCCAATAAACTTCATTTCACTTCTCAAATATCACTGTGTGTGTCTCCTATATGATATATTTAACTGACATTTTGTATCGTAACAACCAACGATTTATACAGGAAAATAATGACTATTAACAAGGTTGCCCAAACTTTTGCATCCCACTGTATATATATACACATATATATACACACATACATATACATATATATATACATATATATATATATATACATATACATATATATATACATATATATATATACATATACATATATATATACATATATATATATATATATATATATATATATACATATATATATATATATATATATATACACATATATATATATATATATATATATACATATATATATATACATATATATATATATATATATATATATATATATACATATACATATACATATATATATATATATATATATATAAATATATATATGCTAACATTACTCAAAGTTATTGTCTGCTTTTACATGCATTTTTTATCACTCTTTAATTTAATATTGTTTTTTGTATCAGTATACTGCTGCTGGATTATGTGAATTTCCCCCTGGGATTAATAAAGTATCTATCTATAACTTTGATTACTCTGTTAATAGTCCTATACAATATAAAGGCTAATTAACATGATAATGTCAAAACCACCCAATCCAATTCAGGGTCATGGGGGTGTCCTGGTAGCACACCAGATTGCCCTCAACAAGACCCCAGAGCCCATAGGCTCTCTCAAGCAGGATCATTTGGAGCTGCATAATAATCTAACAAGGTTTTGATATTTAAAAAGGCTCCGTAAGGACTATCAAAATTAGGGTAACAAACACAGAAGGCAATTTAACCTAATTTCCAGATTTTAATGGCTACTGCTATTTTTAAATTTAACTCAACATAATTTTTTCTCTTCATCCCCCACAATTTACAAATTGCTTTTAACACATATCCCTTCAAAGGAAAAAATATTTATTTTATAAATATATATATATAATATTAATGGCTAAAAGACCAATACATTCAAAAATACCTTTAGTAAACATTCCCATAGCTACTGTAGGACTATTCTCACAACTATTTAAACTTGGCTACTCTCCATGCTCTGTGGAGGATTCCTCGCCTACCTGGAGTCTGACAGCATGTTCGTGCTTCCTCTTCATATCATTGATGTACCAAGCCACCCCTGTCATGCTATCAATTGCCTCCTCCACAACATCATAACCTTTTTCCTGAGAGTCAAAATGTTTTGCAATTTCCTGTAAAAAAAGGCATGAAAGAACAATGTTAATGTTTTTGATCTTTCATATCATAGCTGAACAAGCCCTGTTTTGTAAGATACACAGCCGCTCTGCCAGTTCAAACAGGCCTGGTCAAGAAGAATCTTCCCAAAATGTAATTCCACCTCACCGTACTCACTTGCTTCATTTGACTGCAATGCTGTGTTCTTTAGATATGAATCCTTCCTAAGTGCCAAAATTCAAATTGTTCTATTTTTAAAGATAGCCAAATCATCTCTAGCTAAAATGACAAGTTTGAGGCAACTTACACGAAACACAAGTTACAGACACAAAAAAAAGAAATTTTTTTTTTTTTTGGGCTATTTACAAGTATTTAATATTCAGATATTCTCACTATATATTACTTACCTTGTCTTATTCAGAATATGTAAAATGATAATAAAAAATTAAAGAATAAAGCATTGCTAAAGATAAGCTAATTTCATCTAAGTGCAGTTTTTTTAAACTATGTACTGTATATATTTTTTTATTTTTGAAAGTATATTCAATTATTCTAAAAAGCACAATTCAAGTGTTTGTTCTCTTTAAAAAAAAAAAAAAAGTTGCTTGGCACCTAATGTGCACTCATTACTCCATGTAAATGTGAGCTGAAATATCAGATAATAAAAATCAAGATAGATAAATAATAAAACAATTTGCTGGACAAATGTGTATTGGTGTGGTATACTGATATTTGTAGAATGTCAATATGCTTTTTATAAGTCACCAGCTATACAACATGCTATTAATTTAAAGATAAAAGGACAAACAATGCAGTCTAAAGCACAGCAGAGAAACACACACACAAAAAAATAAAAATATCACCACATCAATAGGGGCCCAGATTCACACTGCAAACTTGGCACTGGAGACGTCACATGCACTGGTGCTCCGATTCCGATTTCATCTCGACTGAATTAGCGTGCAATGACATATTTGAAGTGGTGGCTTTTTTAGTGATCACTTAACTTTGCAAATAAAACATTAACATAATGTGACAAATCTGAGCAACGTTTTGCTTAAGATCTTCATAAAGCCAAAGCACAATAACTTCACTCAGCTGCGCTCTGGTTGGTATAGCATATCGCAGTTCAAAAACATGTATAATTTGTCGAGAGCTTGCATTTTCAACAATGGTGTAGGGCCTCATATCTTTACATATAAAAAATACTATACGCTGTTATTTTTTGGGCAGGAGGCGAATTAAGTGGAAGCTTGGAGCTCCCCACCATCTCCAGCTTGGATTGTTTAGGCTCAACTCGTTTGGATGTCAACTGAGATTACATTTATGGGTGATGTTGGGATAAATAATTTCTAAAATGTGTTGTGGTACAACAATAATTAACGTCTGAGTTGCGCAGCTTAAATATGTTTTTGCTGTTGTTCATTTCCAATGTACCGTTTTAATCCGCAGTAAGTCTACAAATCTGATTTAAGCGTTGAAGACACTGATTTCAGTTAAACAGGACACAACATTTTATCTGGGGTAGTCAAGTGCTTTTTTCATAAAAAGCTTTAACAGGCGCATTAGCAACATCTACTGGATCGGACATCAAAAACAAAGATAAGCAAAAATCTACATATAGCAATTGAGCAGTACACAGATACCCAAGATTGATCTTGAGACTTTAAGAACTGATATTGAATTGTTTAAATAAAAAATAACGATTAATCAGAAAATTGATATTTTTACCCAGATCTACATATCACATGACATAATACCAGACGAGCAACACCTCAAAACAGCTCAGCTACAATGAAAAGAAAAACACAGCAAACAAACAAAAGTGCTTTACCTACCCTAGCAACTGCAAATGAAAAATGGATGGTAGTGGAACAGTTATAATGTGTTCTAAAGTGTAGCCAAACATAATCATGATAAATCACGACACAAAATATTATTCTTTATGTTTAAGTACATTGGCAAACCAATACATTTTGGCAACATTTCAAACAATAGCTTTACTAGAACATTTTGAAAGGTGAACCTTGTTATTCACTTGTTTTCTAAAAAAAAAAAAGGTGAAGTAGGTTGTAGACTTGCATTTCTAAGATTTTTTTCCCCCTCATTTACTTGACTGCAAACACAAAATGTTGCAGGTCTCGTGGAAATGCTACAAGGTTATTTGCATCATGGATAGTGGCAGGACGCCATGGATGATCATCAGAGAAAACAAATTTGTTGTTTTGCCACAAACCTACTACATTTTATAAGACAAAATTGTAGAAGGATTGATTATTACAATATAAATAATTTGAATAATACACCATATACAAACGGCACTGCTGCTTCGCAGTAAGGAGACCCGGGTTCATTTCCCGGGTCCTCCCTGCGTGGAGTTTGCATGTTCTCCCCGTGTCTGCATGGGTTTTCTCCGGGGTCTCCAGTTTCCTCCCACAATCCAAATACATGCAGGTTAAGTGCACTGGTGATCCTAAATTGTCGCTAGTGTGTGCTTGGTGTGTGGGTGTGTGTGCCCTGTGGTGGGCTGGCACCCTGCCCGGGTTTGTTCCTGCCTTGCACCCTGTGCTGGCCGGGATTGGCTCCAGCAGACCCCTGTGACCCGGTGTTAGGGTTGGGAAATGACTGACTGACTTTATACAAATACATCAAATATTAAATCTTTGGGGATATAACAAAGTAGATTACAAAATAAGAACCTACTTTTGCCTTTTACAATAATTGAAAAAACTAATTTATATTGATTAAATTTGTTTTGCTCTATTCTTTTTTTTTTCTTTTCTTTTTAATTATTCTCTCTTTTGTGATCTTAACTATTGAGACAGACTCACTTTCACTTTAAATTAGATAACACGCTTATAGAAAATGAATAGATGAAAAGGTTTGGTCATGCATATGTTCAAAATGTGCTTTCTAGCTGCCACATGAGACTTTCCTGATTAGAATGTCAGTTAAGCCATATGTTGATAGGGTTATAACAAAATACACTGTATAGGGCCATTTAAAGTTCAAACACCATATTATGTTTGAATAAATTGGGTCTTTTTTATTATGATGTCAAGGAGGACTAAAAAAAATAGATGGACATTAGTAAATGTGTGCAAAAGGTAAAAAAAGGTTCATAATAAAAAGAAAAAGAAAATTCAGACAGAGCAGACTTTTACATATCCAATACAATTTCAGAACCATTGCTAACAAAGGCTCTGCTTCCCCAAACCACCACCAGCACTGTGGCCCTATACTTGGATTAAACCAGTTCACCATGAATATTTACACAAGTTTAAATCATATTCTCCGCTAATATTAAACAAAGCCTAAAGCAGTATACTGCATACACTAAACAAAAAGCCAGACGTTGGTTTAAAAATGTCTGACAGTTTAATCTACTGTTTGTAAGGCTGCTCAGTCACTGCTCATGGTGATAAATGAATTATTGATTTTTGTATAATCTTCTGATGGTGTATTTAAAGTCAGGTGTTGTATTCACTGCATATACAGCAGCCATTGGTACAACAGTACTGTCACTAATCTATGGGAGATGCGCAAGCAGGAATTTCATTGTACTTTGTACACACAAAAACGTGGAACTTTAACATAAATACATACCTGAAGCAAAAGGTGATATTTCAAGATCCTCTGAACAGGTTTCAAGAGATAAGACCCTAAAGGGAGAGAACGCTTCAGAGAAGCTTGCCTCTCACGAAAGAATTTGGCCAAGATCTTGTTTCTCATACATTCAGTCAAAGCAGCAACAGAACTAAAGAATAACAAACAAAAGAGCCAACATTAATACCAAGAACAGGCACATAAAAAGGACATACAGATCCATTTGATACTAGAAAACATTCAATAATGTCCACATTCTACAGAAGCCCATTTAAGGCAGTTTTAATTCTACTCATCAAGGAAATACCTACAAAAAAAACAGACTGACTAGTTATTGTGATTATGTAATTTAATACTATTGATTATTATAATTTGAACAAGAAAAACTATGTTCGACAGTGGAGTACTGTGAATTGATCTGTGGCTCTGCTGGTCGAGGTCATGCTAAAAAGGTTTCTCATTAACGTGCAATGAAATGTAATGTCCAGTCCATATGAAAACAATGTAGTAGTAAGCAGTGCGTTCACTTACTTGGGGTAGTTGGTGCAGTACTGAGTGTAGATATCAAAGTCATATCTCTGTAAGAAAAAAAGAATACATATAAGAAACCACAAATACAAAATAGAATAAAATAAAAGTTCTGGCACTAATCAATGTTTACTCTGTGACAAAATTAGTTGTACCCAAAAGCTGTGGTCCAAAACGGACATATGAAACAAAAGTAACTCAAATAAGGAATGATTCCAAGAATAAGAGTAAAAGCATTCTGTCTATCAAAACATAGATCGAGTCAGACAAGAACCAAATGATGTCCTGTAATCTGCAGGGGGAAATGGATCCAACAGCAGCAGCTGCCACAGCATATTCTATTTATCTACTCTATAAAAAAAAAAAAAACCACCAAGGTCTGTTATGTCCAGTTCCTTCAAGCAATGTGATTGGTCAACACATGGATTTGGTGTGATTGGTCAGTTTGGCTTTGGTGACACAATCGAGAGAGGAGGTGCAAGTGTGAGACATACGAGGAGGAGTAAAGTCATAGAAGACAAACTGAGAGTTGCCTTTAAAGAGAGGAAGCATAAAAGCAGACATGAGGCGCGCAATGTGCCTTGAAACTAATGACAAGCAGGATTTAAGGGAACGTCCTTGATGGAGGAAGTTCAGGTCAAGAGAGGCTTGGACATGCAAGGATACAGAGGAAAGGCGCTGAAGGTTCACACAAGGCAACAGATATCAAATATCATGAACTAATATCACAGACAACCTAACACTAGCTTTTCTAGTGGTGTGCCCACATGGTCTCTGCACTCAAATCTGATGTACATTATTCCATTAGGGACAACCCACGGTAACTCTGTTACAACCACACGCCCAACAGCAGTAGCTATAGGCAGTCAATTATAAAGATAATGGACAATGTGAATAGAGTTCACATAGTGATGTTCCATTCCAATAAACATGGCAGCCTTCATGCTGTCATACATGGCTATTCCGTCCCAATGTCACACATTTGCCACTAACATGTGATGCAACATATTTTGCTAATCTTGAAGCCTCAAAGACTAACGTCTCTGGCCTCATCACGCTCACACAATCATTCACATAATTAATGAGCATGGTATCAAAGCATTGTGTGTGTGCAGTACGTTAAGGGCATGATGAACGAACCCAGATAACCATCAAAACACGGACAACATCTGTTGACAGGGAGTATAAAAGCATTGTAAAACTAATAATTTGAATACTTGGACATAATGATATGCAATGCTCTTCTCCAGGTAAATTGGACCATTATAATTATTAAACACATTTTTGTCACAGGGTGTATTTATGGTTTTAATTTTATGGCCATGGTTTCAGGTATGACCACATTCATATTAAATGAGGTAGACCAAAATGACAATTAGACAAATGCACATTGATTGTCATATTTAGAACAGCAGCAAAAATGTCACTGCAACATTAACTTTTTACTTCAAATTGGGTTTTGTCAACTGTTATCAATTTCTCTGGTAATTCACTATAAAGCACATGCAAAATGCAAACAATATTCCACACAGCACATCAAATATTAAAATTACTTAAATATTTAATAATGTTACCTCCAAGCCAATTTCCAATAACGGCACATCAATTAAGAAATATGTATAGAAAACAGCAAGCACTGTTTGAAAGAACAGTTTAGAAGCCAATATAGGCCTCTGAGGCTTAATGTCCTGTGAACAAAAATCATTTCCAAATGATTTTCTAGCAAAAGACACACTGATACTTTTCAAATAGTATAATAAAATTAGTCAAAGATTTTTTGATGTAGCACACAACCAGCTTAATAAAATGGCAAGCCCCCCTGATCATGGACACTACCAGACAAACTTAGAGGAGTCATTAGTAGCAAATACTGCAACTCTAAATGGGTTTGTACTTGTCTTTATGTTCTCTGGCTAACACAATAAAGGAGTAGGCATCCTATTCTGAGGTCGTTCCCAATTCTACAGATTGCTAACCTGTCACTGTATTTCTGACCACAAGCTATACTAATCCAAAATAACTACTTTAAGAGTATCTGACAAATGACTGAAATTAAACATTACACACAAATGCTTTAATAAAAGCATATTCAAAGTAAAAACAGCACTCTCTTAGTCTACCTTAGATGTACTATTTATTTACAGTATAATTAGTGATACTCTGTTTGATTGGCCAGTTTTCACTTCAAGTGATTTGAAAGATTTAGTGCTCTGTTATGTATGCTATTACCGTACTTGAGGAAATGCATAAGTCTGCTTCTGGCCAGAATGCTTTCTGTAAACAGATGGCTGTATGACAAACTTTGGGGAAACAAAGAAGACAAAGCCCCAGAGATTGGCTTTTATATTAAAGAAAGTGGAGTAATAAAGAAAAAGGAATCCAGGAAGCAACCTGTGTGTGCAGAGAGTAATGGCAGGTGGATGTCGTCCAGGTGAAAAAAGAGAGGAAGAAATGTTAACCCACGAAAAGAGAAGAGAGTCAAGTTCAGACCTTTTCATTTAGTACTTTAATTAAAATGGGCACTCCTTGTCCGAGTATGGACAGTGAGCGAGCTTGTGTTAAACAGGCTTGTTAGCTTAACAGCCAAACCTGTCAATTTTATTGATAAACTTTTTTCAGCCTTGTATATTCTTGATAAACAAATAACCATTGAATGGCTGTTGTCCTTCCAGTGTTTGGCATGAAAACTGATTAAAAATTAAATAGATCTGCTCTTATTCTTACCTATTGTTCCGTAATGTCAAGGGTGATAGTAACCTCGACATTTATATTCCTACATGTAAGCAAACACAAATCATTTTATTTGGTCATGGGTTCCTTCTTTGTTTCCTGTTTGTTTCTCAATCTAATGCAAAACTTTAACTTGCGTGTATTTATCTATTATTTGGTGTTTAATGTTTGATATTACTTTGTACCCTATGCTACAATATCAAATAAGCAATGTATTAACATTTTATTAGAACTGTATCTTGTAAAAATGGCAAGCAGTTTATTTTCACGTATGCTATATGTATGGTGAATAAAATGCTTTGTCCGCCTGCAGTAAAACAGTAAACTTTAAAACTCAATAGGATAAACTTTAAAAATCAATAAACAAAAAGGTATCTCTAGCTAAGTGGAGGTAAGATATACTCCAAAATACAGAGGTAGATCGACTCCCTACTCCTGATGTCACACTTCCACCTTCCCTCGGCCCGTAGCCTCTGTATCGGATTAGCATGAATATATCGCTCCTGCACATGAACTATGATTCTTAGCGCGATGAGAGAAGTCGCAAAATCAACCGGAATGTTCAAGCAAATTCTAGAAAAGAAAAAACAATTTAAATCCATTAAGTAGTTCTCTCATTCGCTAGCTAAGTGGATGTAAGATATGCCCGGAGGCTGGCGTGTGAGTGAGTAGGGCCCCGCACCCCTCCCCACAGGCCACTGCAACTCTCTTGGATTTGCACAAATAAATCAATACCGTAAGCGAACTATGATACTTAGTGCGATGAGAGGGGTCGCAAAATCAACCAGAATGTTCAAGCAAATTATAGAAAAAAACCTGATCTAAATCCGTTAAGTAGTTCTCTTGTGAAAAGCAGACAGACAGACAGACGTTGGATTACACATTTATATATATATATATATATATATATATATATATATATATATATATATATAAATATATAAAATTCTTTTTGTGTTTGAAACGGAAATGACGAATGACCACGCGAAACGGAAATTACGTATGACCACAGAACATATTATAATACAGGAACAAATCACTTCATTTGTGGATGCCATTTTTATATTGCCTTTACAAATTATTATTTGTGTGAGAGTTATTTTACTGATATTGAAAAGAAATAAATCCAAACACGCCAATCTAACCCATAGAAGTGTGCCTTGCGTCACCCTCTCCCAGCCCTGCCACCTGGACTCCAGCGTTGAGCCGTCCGCCGCCAGGCACGTTCTGACAGAAGTTTTATTTATTCGTCTACATCACTGTTGTGGAAACTACCACATTGTAACTTTTTTTTAATTGCCAGTACTTGATAGTAGAAGAGACGAGGAAAACAGCGTTGTGTCCTTCTACTTTTTAACTGCGCCGAGCTGTAAACAATGTGAAGATAAGACCGCTGTCAGTGGCGACGGGTTGTGAGAACAAAGTGGATGCTGAAAGGCGTGGAATGTTGGGCTCCTCCACCGGGTCGAGAGCTTTGCAGTTTTGGGCAGCGTCCTCTCATCTTGCACTGTTTGTGACACTTTGAGTGCCCCGCCGGCTCCTGGGAGAGTGGAAATCTTTGCGAATGAGTGTAATTGGTGCCATCGAAGCAAGACTCTCTTTGTAAATTGCACTGCACGAATACTTACTGTCCCTTAAGGTGAGTTTGGGTCACTAAAACCCCGCAACACTCAAGGTTGCTTTTGTGATGAATTCTTTTAACAACATGTAGGGTTTACATCTAAGAAGATGTACCGACCTCTTCATGTAAAGTATTGGACTTGGGAATTTTTTGGACCTTCTGCCCGTTAAGCATGGAACGGCAGCGTCCACATTTCTCAGAATAATTTTTCTCTTAAATCACAGGCACATAGTGCAACGTTGTCAGGCAGAAATTTGGAAGATCACATACAAAATGTTATTTCTATACCACACCGGTCGTGTAGCGCCTTTCACAAGGGATCTGCTACCGAGAGATGATCCAAATACATTTAAGCTGCTGTTAGTGCTACTTACCTGTTGTGTTATAGCGCCTTTAAAATGTACTTTACCCGAAAGTACTCCAGTACTGCTCAATGTATCTTTACTTCTTATATGTTAATGTTTTACTGTTTAATAATTTATATACATTTTATTTTTTTCCCTTGCACTCAGTGGGTAATCGAAGCCACTGGGTAATCAGCTAGTACAATACATATATATACACACATATATATATATACACACATATACATATATATATATATATATATATATATATATATATACACATATACACATATATATATATATATATATACATATATATATATATACACACATATATATATATATATATATATACATATATATATATACACACATACATATATATATATATATATATATATATATATATATATATATATATATATATATATATATATATATATATATACATACACACATACATATATAAATATATATATATATATATATATATATAAAAACTTTAAGAAAGTTGAGCTATAAAAATCCTGGGGATAATTCTTTAATACAGAACATAAGACTTCTACAGGGTTGGGGTTATGCAGTAACTTAGCATGAAATTTTTTTTAAAAGAAAAAAAAAAAATTGGTCAGTTCAAGAAACATGAATTCGTTAACTGGTATCAGATGAAAAAAACTGATTGGAGCATCTTTATATATTTAAATATGTATTTATGCTAACAAAAATGTGCCAAGTTAAAGTTGTTTGCAAGTTGCTTATTTTACTTTTTTCA
The DNA here is from genome assembly GCF_016835505.1 of Polypterus senegalus. Lineage (NCBI taxonomy): Eukaryota > Metazoa > Chordata > Cladistia > Polypteriformes > Polypteridae > Polypterus > Polypterus senegalus. The sequence goes on from NC_053171.1 coordinate 13,854,341, forward strand.
TCTACCCCTTATTTGCTTTAATTCCATCCAGGTCACCATACTCGGCTTTTAATAAGATGAGCTTCACTTGATTTGGGCCATTTTGGTTGTTATTTAAATAATTTCTAAGAAGCCTAAATGAAGCTTTTATCATAAGGAATTCATTATATTCACTTATGTACCTCATAGTCAACACAAGTGTTAACAGACACTCATCACAAAATAAAAGATATCCACAGATTAGATAGCATTACTGAAAAACCATCATTCTCATGGCATTAAGATAACAAGATTACAGCATGCTCAGCCATGTTAAATACTTTTCCCATTTGAAAGCAGCTGTTTACATTAAACTAACTTTGTCATCTATGCAGGCTCTTCTTGAGCATTTTATGAAACATGGCTTTCTTATATAAATACTTTTGTGTGGGATCCCTGCACTGTGCAATTCATCATCCATGCATTTATGCTGAAAACTCCCAACACAACAAAATGACAAATGTTCCCGGAAGCAGGACTGTTTTAGACATGTCAAGAAAAACAAAACAGAACTTCATTTACCTTTAAAAAAATTTTTGTGAAATACAATAATTCTTTAGTTTTTTTAAACAGATGCAGCTGGATATACAGTAATTTATTGGCAGGTTGTGTGGAGCACAGCCTGGCCTGATAAAGCACACAGCACTACTATTAGAAGGAAAAGCATGAGAGGAAAAAAACTTTTTACATTCTTTTTATTAGAGCATCAAACTGCAGTTCTATAAAAAATACATTTCAATTATTAAAGTACTGACAGGTCATACATAGGAAAGTCCAGCACAGGATAAAAGAAGCCCTGGCTACATTGATAGCTAGCTAGAAACTGTCATTATAAATGCATATTAATGATAGCATTGTGTATCATACTCCAGATGTATTGTACGTATCATATTGGTTTTCTTTAAGAATAATCAGTGATGCTTACCTTGTCTACAAAACACTGAGCAATGGCTACTGGGTCGTTTTCACACATGTCCAATGCTTGGAGCAATTCGCTTTGAGAAATGAAATATTACACATATTAAATGTAATAAGAAGAAATGCATTACAACAGCAGCAGCAATTTATTTCTTGCATAACCCAAAATCACACAAGTAATGAGTCAATGGGCTTTAACAGGTTTTTCAACAGCCCCCCACCCCCAGTCTGGACTCCATAAGACGACATGAACTTTACATTACAACAATATAAATCGCGTTTCAATGTGAATATTTCATTAGGCTGTCACATGAGTTCTTAAACAAACACCCTAGGAAAAGTCGATACAGTTCCCTTTTTATATACAGTATGTCATATGCATGCAGAGATACCAAAACTTGTGACATAGCAAAAGGCTACATCAAAACTACAAATATATTTCCTTTAGTGATCAAAGGTTGAGACAACACATATTACTGGGGAAAAACTTTCAAATATGACACTGAATGCACAACTAATGTTAGGGCAGAAATTGTTCAGCTGAATAACAAAGAAAGAACAATTTTTTTTTTTTGCATTTATAGGCTTTCCTGTGCCTGTCTTTTACAATTGTTTTATCACAGCTTCCATTTTTTTTTAAACAATGGCACGTAGGGGATGAAAAAACATCAAAAAGCAACCCAATTGTCTGTTAACAACTCTTGGATTTCCATTTTTTGAAATGAAAATTGAGAGTTCTTGTCATCTCTTCCGGTTACTGTCTTTCGTGGAATCATTCTGGAAAGAATTCTAATCTTCAGTGATTACTTCAGTGTAGTTCAATATACAGCATTCATCTTTTTTTCCCATATAGGACTCCTAATTAGATATAGCTTTTCTTTTTCAATAGCATAGGGAAAATGTATGCTTCATGACACACATATTAATTTTCACAAAGTTTGCTGCCTCAGTTTTTATGATGGCAAATTGCATTGACGAGTGATCAGATGAATTGCAGTTCATTGCAAAGTCCCTCTTTGCCATGAAAATGAACTTTAATCCCAAAAAACCATTTCCACTGCTTTTGTGAAGAAGGCTTGAGGGTGCCCAAGAAGGTCCAGCAAGCACCAGGACCGTCTCCTAAAGTTGATTTAGCTGAAGGCACCACCAGTGCAGAGCTTGGTCAGGAATGGCAGCAGTCGGGTTTGAGTTCATCTGCATGCACAGTGAGGTGAAGACTTTTGGAGGATGGCCTGGCTGTCAAGAAGGGTAGCAAAGAAGCCAAAAAAAACATCAGGGACAGACTGATATTCTATAAAAGGTACAAGAATTAGGATGCTGAGGACTGTTGGGGGTAAAGTCATTTTCTCTGATAAATCCCCTTTCCAACTGTTTGGGGCATCCAGAAAAAAGAAAAGGCGAGTGCTACCATCAGTCCTGTGCCATGGCAACAGTAAAGCATCCTGAGACCATTCATGTGTGGGGTTGCTTCTCAGCCAAGGCAGTGGGCTCACTCACAACTATGCTCAAGAACATAGCCATGAATAAAGAATGGGACCAAAATATCCTCTGAGAGCAACTTCTCCCAACCATCCCAGAACAGTTTGGTGACGATGGAGCAAAACAGTGATAACTAAGTGGCTCAGGGAACAAAACATTGAAATTTTGGGTCCATGGCCAGGAAACTCCCCAGCCCTTAATCCCATTGAGAACTTGAGGCCAATCCTCAAGAGGCGGGTGGACAAACAAAAACCCACAAATTCGGACAAACCCCAAGCATTGATTATGCAAGAATGGGCAGCTGCCATCAGTCAGGATTTGGTGCTTGCTGATAATACTGGGATAGGGCTCTTGTCCCCTGTAACCTCAAACTGGATTAAACAGGTGTGACAGTGTTACCTCATGTCATTATGTCACTAACTTAGCCAACTGCATGAACGTTTCTTATGTTTTTGAGGTTTCATTTAATGTATGGTATTGCGTTCATTTCACGTTGTTAGTATTATTCTATGGTCACTAGTCTTGAAAAGGCATACAAGCAAAAATATTCTTAATATACCTGACACAAAATTTGAACTTGACAAGATTACTTGTTTCTTGTTTAACTCACTGCACATGTGTTGTACATTGTTAGTTAAAAAACTCACTGCACATGTGTTGTACATTGTTAGTTAAATCTGCAACTTCTCCGGTCTTGGATCCAAAGTTTAAATGCATAGTAGGAACATTCTGTTCAAAGTGAAAACGAGGTTTTCCACAATCAAAAATGCAAAGGCATGCTGTTAATCTATGTGTCCAGACTGCCCCGTTATATGAGTGTGTCTTTGAAAGAAAGTACATTCTGTTTAGGGATTAGTCATTTTCTTTCATCCTTGGTAATGCTAGAACCGAATTTAATATATCAGAGCCTTGGCCAAGATGGAATTACCCAAAGAAAATGAATGCATCAATACATGTACACAAAGCGCAAGACATGTTAAGATACTCAAGAAAAGCATACAAAATACCTGAGATTCTTTAACACAAATTAAGTTTGCTGGTACTAAGAAAATTATTATCCGTATTACTTATTTATGTATTAATCTTTTTCTATAAAATTAGGAAAAAAAAGTACCTGTTGAACTCATAGATATCTTCAATATTACCAAAGAGGGCAGACACTTGTTCTGCTCTAATGGGCAAGTCAGGAGTGTCGATGATATGGGCCAGGTAATCCTAAAATGTACCCAAAATATTAAATAAGATAATTAGAACATGACAAATGAATTTACACATTTACTGATTTATAACTAAGAATTGGAATTCATAGGCAGCATAATATAATTTTTTTGGTTCATCTGCTTGTGCTTCCGCTTGACACTTCAAGAAAGAGCAACACACTTGTCCATGAAAGCACACAGAAGCTTTTTTGCTACTTCAATCATAGTGTTAACTTAGTATGCAAAACACCATGAGTCTAGTAATTTAAAAAAATTGTCACATTTATGCCATCATGGAATTAGCACAGAGAATAAAAATACACAATTTATGCTTATTCTAAACACATGAAGATCTGACAGACTTTTACTACCTTCTTCTGTCTAACAAAAAACAAATAAGCTGAATTTCCACAGTTACAAAGCCCAAACCTGGCCTGATTTTCAAACACATATATTTGATCATCCATGTATACTGTGCCTTGAAACATGAAATGATGAAGTAAACAGCTTTCTGAAACATTATTTGATGAAGGGCCTTCTTGGGGTTTATTTTGATGACCAACATTATTATTACATCAATTGTGCACATATATACACATATATATATATACATATACACACACACACATATACATATACATATATGTGTATATTTATATTTATATATGTGTGTATATATGTGAACAGCTGGGGGATACACAACATGCTACACCCAACCTCTGAATGACGTGAGGTTTATCTTTATTTCTTTACAGATTTTTTTTTTTTTTTCTTTCAAACTCTACATCATTCTCACATAACACATACCTCAAACTCTACATCATTCTCACATAACACATACCTTGGCATACAAAGTATAGCGTATACTTCTTTGGATGTATGAACTACCAAAGATGTTTGGTTTAACTTTAAAGGTGCCAGCAGCAGAGTATCTTACTTAGATGTCCAATGATTGCACACATGGAGGCTCCAGAGCTTGGAGAACATCTGAGAGATCTTAAAGCTAGTTTCCTAGTTACCTAGAAACACCTGGAAATCTCGCAACAAAATATTCTGCTGGGTTAACAAAGACATGTGTTCCCTGATGAGTAACTTTCCCTATGCAGCACACTCATATAGAATATTAAGCAGTGAGAGAGGAGAGTAGTATAACATACTGAATGATATCCGACCTAGAACAATGAGTAAGGTCAATTTTGTTTGAATTCCATCGATTCAGCAATTAGAATGACACTGCAATAAAATAATTAAGAAAATAACCTTCATTTCCATAAAAAAGCATTACCGGAGACCCTAACAAAGAGGAAAACGATAGTACATTAAAATGAATCAAATTAAAAGAATCGTAAAATCCCATACTAACCTCCACTATGCTAAGAAGATCCTGAACATACATGCGTTCTGTCTCAATGATCTCAACTACCACCCGATCCACATAGGACAGCTGGGGGTTGGGGGCCATGGCCTTAGCAGCAAAGGGCGAGACGGGAGCTGTTCTACTAGAGTTCTCCATGCTGCCTCTATTACAAAGATGGTTGTTGTTATTGTATGAGTTATTGGCCCTCGGTGAGACTGATGTTTCGTGTTGTGCCTCTCCAACACCCATCATCCAGTCATGTAATTCCATTTCTGGTTTAGAAGCATGTTCTAAGTAAATGACATTTGATTCTCCTATCACAGGTTCACTTATATTGGTCAACAGTACTCCAGTGCTTCCGTACAGGCTTTGACCATCTCGAGAGGATTCCAAAGACAATGTGGATGCCAGGCTTACAGGCCGTTCAGCAGAATCCGAGTCTGCACTACCTGACGTACCACCGTCAGAGACAGAAACTGTGGACATTCTCTCATTGCTGCTCACTGATGAAGCTGTAGACAACCGAGAGGATTCTGTATCAAAAGAGAACAAAAGCAGGTTTCAGTAAGCAGTTACGTATTACAAGCTTGGTACAAAACATACAATCACAGTCCTGTACAAGAATACTCCTCTGATACATTATCAATTCCCCATGATAAAAAATTATGCTTTTTGCGTTTTTTTAAGAAAAACTTAATTCTTTCAAAATGTATTGATTACAGAAAATAAAAAAAAAAAACTTCTAAAGCAAGAACTGTCCATACAATCCCGAACATTAAAAGTAAAGCACTGCAAATCTTCAAATTTTGAATACGGCCATAAAATCTGAGCACATCGAGACATTTCTCATGAACCTACAGTTAATATAAATGACCTAAATACAATATATTCAGATTCAACTTTATTGTACATTGTACAAAATACAGTTTAGCAGCTGAGCAGAAGTACAAATAATACAACCACTTAGTTATACAATGGTAGCAGACAATTTAGAGTATACATGATCCTACAGATATTGTCTTTGATTTTTCCAGTGCTTTTAACACCATTTTGCCTCTTCGACTGGGGCGGGGCTGGAGCTCAAGGCTTTGAATCTCGATGTCCCCACATTCTCCTAGATGCTGGACTACCTGACCAACAGATAGCAGTTTGAGAGGCTGAGGGACTGTGTGTCAGAAATGTTGGTGTGTAACCCCGGAGTACCACAGGGAACTGTCTCGTCTCCCTTCCTGTACATCCTCTACAACACCAGCGTTTGCCACCGGCAAAACTTCTCAGATGACTCCTCCATCATAGGCTGCATTAATATTGGAGACGACAGCAAGAAAAAGAAATAGTTGCTGGACTGTTAAAAAGCGTCTAAGACCAGTCGCCAATCAGGAGGAGGACATGGAAGTGGTGCAGAGCTACAAGTACCTAAACAGCAAACTGGACTGGACTGACAACACAGTGGTGCTGTACAAGAAGGGCTAGAGCAGACTGGACTTCCTCAGGAGACTCAGGTTTTTGGTGTATGCAGCAAGCTGTAGGAAATGTTTTAGCAGCTCATAGTAGCTAGTGTGGCATTCCATGCCGTGGACTCCTAGTTAAGCAACATGGGCTCAAAATATTCAAAATGCCTTAAAAAACTTATCTGGGAAAGCCTGCTCTATCACAGGGCAAACCCTGGACACACTGGAAATTGTTGAGCAAAAGAGGAAGGTGCAGAACTGGAGGCCATCATGAAAAATCCCCTCCATCCCCTCCAGGAGGCGCTTGGAGCACTTTTAGCCACAGACTCGCTCATTCATTCAAATAAGGAGTGCTAAGAGCCTCCTCTGGGGGTCTTTTCTGCCCAGTACAATGGGGCAATTCAATGCTTCCTTCCGATGTACATGTTAAGTTCATTTGAAATATCAGCACAATAAAAATGTATTTATTTCTCAATTGATTGGTTGTATTATTTGTCCTGTGAGTCTGTATCCTTGTTTTTTCATGTTTTTGCTGTTGTATACATCTGAATTTCCCCTAGGGATTAATATACTTTAATCTAATCTGCTGTAATCTAGCACTGGGATCAGGGGTTCAGCCTTTTTAACAAGGACCGAGGTACCATGAGTCCAAATGAGGTCCTCAGAGATGTGAACTCCCAGCAACTTGAAGATGAAGGCATGCTCAGCTGCAGTCCCACTGATACAGAAAGTGGCTACAACGTTTTGATTTCCTAAAGTTCATGATGGGCTCTTTGGCCTTCTTAATGTTGAGGGTCAGATTGTTATTGAAACTCCACTTCTCTAAGATCTGGACCTCATCTCTGTAGGCCGGCTCATCATTGTTAGTGACAAGACCTACTAGTGTGGTGTCGTCCACAAACCTGATAATGGTGTTGGAACCGTGGAGGGGAGGACAGTTGTGAGGGAACAAGGAATAAAGTTGGGGACTCGGTGTGCAACCTTGTGGGATGCCAGTGTTCAGGATAACAGTGGAAGAGGTTTGGTTCTCTAGTCTAACAGCCTGGGGTCTGGTTAGACAGAAGTTCAAGAATTCAGTTGCATAGTGAGGTGTTTAAGCTGAGGTTACAGAGCTTAGTGAACAGTTTAGAGGGTATAACAGCATTAAACCCCGAACTAAAGGCAAAGAACAACATCCTTCTCCAAGTGGATCAGAGAGGAGTTAAGCGTTATAGAGATAGCATCTTCAAGTGACCTGTTCAGGTGGTATGCAAAAGGATGGGGGTCCAGAGTGGGTGGAAGGCAAGTTTTCTCATCGGCCAGGACCAGTTTCTCGAAGCATTTCACAATGGTGGGAGTGAATGCTACTGGGCACATAAGCAATACATTTACACATACATATTAAGTAACATCTCACTTTTACTACCACAACTCTCAACTGCATCAAAGTGACCTAACATTACAAAACACTCTCAGATCAGACACCCAGTGAGACTGAACCAAAACACAACAATGATTGTACATTATGTTTTGAATGCTTCCAATTATGGCCACATAAACATTAAATATTCAAGAAGTTTACAGGATTTCAGTTATTATTAAAAATGTCTTTACTCAAGCTTAAACGCTAAAATAGTATTTTTACAGGAGACCCACTTACTAAGCAAGGATCAGTCCCGGCTGCAAAAGGACTGGACTGGCCGAATGTTCCATTCTAGCTTTACAAAAAAAACGACAGGTGTGGGAATTCTCATACATAGAACAGTCTCATTTGTAGCATCAGATGTATAGTATCTGATCCTGAAGGGAGATATGTGATTGTCATGGGCAACTTATTTAACTGTAAAATTATTTTGATAAATGTTTATGCACCCAATTTCGATGATAAGGAATTTATGCAAAATGTATCTGCATCCATTCCCAATGTGAACACTCATAAACTCCATGCCGGAAAAATATTGCTCAATTTCGAGGACTTAGACACCATTTCTGCAATATATTAAATTATTTTACAGTCCCTCCCTTTCAAAGATCCAAGAGGACAGTAGGAAAAAGATCTCTCAATTAATATATCAGAAAAGGAGTAGAAGGTAGCAATGCAGAGAATTCACTCGAGTTCCATATGCACAAAGCATACAATTATTCAACTCAAAATCATATATCGAGCACATCTGTCTCACCTAAAACTGTCCAAAATGTTTCCAGGGCGAGATCCAACCTGCGAACTCTGCAATCAAGCTCCAGCCTCACTGGGTCACATGTTATGGGCCTGCACCAAATTATCATCATTTTGCACCAAAATTTTTAAGTGCCCTTCAGACAGCCTTGGGGTCCCAATCCCTCCTAACCCATTAACAGCTGTGTTTGGGGTTCTTCCAGATGGGTTTAACTCTTTGAGGGCTGAATATGTTTTCCAAAAAACATAGTTTCTGAAAAGCAATGATTTCACAGAGAAATCATCATAAAACATCTGCTGCTGCATTATGCGGCTGCCAATTTGCCAAGAATGTGCGGCAGGCTTGCTGCCAGGCTGTCTTTGCGTGGCCGGGACGGCAGCCTCTGCAGCGGCCACAGTCGCAGTGCATTGCAGTTTGGTTTCTACCTCTTATCATTATCAAGTGGCAGTCCTCCTGACGAACATTGACGTAGGCGTGTCAGCTACATGAACCTGTTCAGCACCATGATTAGCTGGGGACCAGTCAGCTTAAGCTGGAACCTCGCATTCATTTTCAATCTCTTGCATCAAAATCAGAGTCCGACAAGTCATAGTCCAGTTTAGAGATAATAGGCAAAACTTTGTCCACGGAGTATTTTGCTTTACGCATTTGCTTTGATCTCTCGCCATTATGTCAGTGCCATTTTTGCTCTTGTTTGCACCTTACTACTCACACAAGCTTAGAAAATCTCAGTTTAAACCAATTAAGCTAACTTTCCTTCTAGCAACAAGAGTCTAAAGGCGCTTTTCCACTGCATAGTACGGCACAGCACGGTTCAGTACAGCTCACCTTGGTTCGGCTCAGTTCGGCTCGGTTTGCGTTTCGACTGCAGTTTAGTACCGCTTTAGAGTGGGCGGGATTATTCACGTGTCGTTATAGTTGCGCCGCCTCTACTGCTGTGACACCGTGGAACTTTTACAACAACACGCAGACAACGACAACACTTTAGCTCGACGACGCAAGGGTAAGCATCTAAAAAGCACGTCACTAGCTAACTTTTATCACTGTTGCAAAGCATAAAATGAACTTAACTGCCAGTGTAACATTAAAATGCCGATTCTGTATATTACAGATCTTCCACATTTTGCAAAAAAGTCGCCGCAACAGACCATCTGTTTGGACATTTAACCGTGCCTCAGAGTGGTGGGATGTGATTGTTCCCGGTTTTACAAACACTCAGTGGCTGGAGAACTTTCGAATGTCTGAAGAAACATTCATCCACTTATGCAACAAACTGCGTCCAGCGATGGAGAGACGCGACACAAACTTCCGCGTGTGTGTACCTTTAAAGAAAAGAATAGCGAGTGACGCAGTAATGACGATTTTCTCCGGCCAATCAGTGACCAGCAGAGTTTACACGTCACGTTTTGGTAACGGTTCGGCGCGCTTGGAACCTCGGCTGAGGTGGTACTAAAAAAAGGACCAGGTACCAGGTACTGTTACCAGTGGAAAACGCCCCAAAAGTGAGCTGAACTGAACCGTGTCGTGCCGTACTATGCAGTGGAAAAGCGCCATAACTAAAACATAACGGTTGGTTTTGTCAGTTTACAGTTGATGACCATCATCAACTCCTCTTTTTTGACAAAAGGCGACATCAGCCCTGAAAGGGTTAAAGTGAAGGAGGACAAACAAACAGTGATTGCATTCACTACAATTTTGGCATGCAGACGTATTTTGCTGAACTGGAAGAATCCTAACTCTCCTCTTTTAAGTCAGTGGGAAACTGATATTTTATACTGTTTGAAATTGGTAAAAATCTAATTCTCAGAGGATTGGTACAGAACTTTTTCAAAACCTGGCAGGATCTAATCAATAATATTTTAGAATAAGAAGGAGTAATTTGCTCTGCATTTCTTTTTCTTCTCTATTCATCTCTATTGCCCTATTAAACTCGTCAATTTAGGTATGCTTACAAGTTTTAAGTATTACTCAGTTGGCCATGCTCTTTCTCAGGGGTGTGGTTCGATTTGTTTTCAATCCTATTTTTTGTAAAAAAAAAAAAAACGATCTATATGTAATAGAATGATTACAATAAAATTAATAAAAAAAAAAAAAAAAGTCTTTACTCAGTTTGCTGATATTTTTTAAATCACAAATACTAAATAAAAGGATATTCTTAATCTGCTCAGCCAATACAGTGCTGCAACAGTGATTTATTTGCAATATTCTGACAGGGTTTGTGCAGAATTGAAGACATTACTCTCCAAACACACTTAACACATAAATACCCGGTGTTATCAATTAAAGTGTCCAATTGCTAGATTCTGGCTGAGTGTTCAATACAATAGAAGACCGTAAAGTAGAAAAGGCATCACTTTGAGTACCTGGTTGTCCCTAACTTGACTAACCTTTTGGTCCCTCCGATTTAAATTAAGTATCTTCTTTAAGATCCTTGACAAAATAATGTCACATCATTGGTCTTGCACAGAAAAGTGCATCACCACCCTTACACCACTGCAAACAACCTGAACACTTTACTACAAGGTAAATGAGATGCCAAAATTAAGGACCATTCTCTCTAAAAAATATTTTAAACACTTCTTCCGCCCCGCTGAACAAGATGTTCTTCTCCATTGTCATTACTACAATCATGTCCCCTGCCAATAAAATACTCGGCAATATTCATTATTGCTCTAGGGCGGGGGTTCTCAAACTATCCTGGGGACCCTCTGTGGCTGCAGGCGTTTGTTCCAACCAGATTCATAATTGGTGATAATAATTGATCTCATTTAATTAGCCGGCCTTTTTTCTCTTCCCTTATTCTACATTCAGAAAATCGCAATAGTTTGATTTTGACATCTATACAATATTTAGAAGTATTTCTATTTTTTCCAATATCGTTAAATGCTTAACACATTTCTTTAATATTATTTTGACTTTTTTCTGTGTAGTTTGCTTCCTTCATTGTAGCCTAATGATGACAATTACAAAGAAGCAGAACAGACATCTGGGAAAACAACACCGAATGATGAATGGCTGCAACTACTTTAGCGTCAGACCTACTAATCTTTATATATATTACGCTATGCGTCCGTTTGTCAGTCCAGGATTTTAAATCACCTGTAGCTCACAAACTGTTTGAACTAATGACCTGAAATTTGGTACACATATACTACATGACGTCTACTATCCGCTTTTAGGGTGATGATTGACCTCCAAGGTTATTCCTCTTAATATTTTTTATTTTATTGTAGAATTAACTCTCGGCAATGGCCGTTCTCATCCTTTCCACCTTCGCCATCACTTCCCCTACCTCTTCTTATCTTAAATCATTTTTGAGGCAGATTGATGACATAAGTGCCAGCTTAAGTGAAAAATTAAAGAAAATGTACTAAGTAATTGCAACACAAACACAGTCTTAATCTGTTTCAATGTGAAAAGATGCCGACGAAAGAAGAGAAGAAGTGGGCCGCTAGGGTGGAGAAAAGAAGAGCTGCTCAGGAAGGAGAAAGAGCATCAACCTCTGAGCAAACGAACGCTAAACGCACAGAGAAAGAGGAGCAAAACTAGGAATACTCAAGTCAAGTGTATTCACTGCATGTTATGGCGCAGTGTGTTGTTACTGGTTAGTACATAATGGATGAAAATATTGTTAAAAAGTACAAATTACATTTCCCATAGAACTGCTTAGCACATTTTAATAAAAAATTACCAAACTTAGTTTGTAATTTTTACATTGACTCCAAAACACAAAAACAGGGTAAAACCAGATAGATCACTTCATTAGGCTAGCAGTTCAATTAAAAACAGGAGTTGGTTAAAACTCTCAACTCAGTCCTGGGGACCCTTGTGACTGCAGGTTTTTGTTCCAATCGGTTTCACAATCGGCATGTCATTTTACTGTTGATTGATCTCATTTAATTAGTTAAGTCTTTTTTGTTCTTCTTACTCTGCATTCCATAAAAGTACTGCAGTCTAATGTTTACATCCCTAAGACATTTAAAAATATTTTAATTTTGGCTGTAGGTTCAAATGCTTGGCTCTCTTTTGCTGTTTCCTATTAATTTGCATTTTTTTGTGTAACTGGCTCATTTAATTGTATTCTAACAGTAATAAGCACACAATAAGCAGAGACAACTCCAAAGTAAATAACACTGAATGCCAAAAGGCCGCAGCTGCTTCAGCATTAGACTCCCCAACATGCTCATTAGTATATAATGGATTAAATAACCATAACACCTGGAAAATCAGAAAGGAAAATCACGATGATAATCTTAAAAAAATCAGGTTTAACAACAAAGTCAGTCAGTCAGTGTCCAACTCGCTATATCCTAACACAGGGTCATGGGGGTCTACTGGAGCCAATCCCAGCTAGCACAGGGCGCAAGGCATGAACAAACCCCAGGCAGGGTGCCAGCCCACTGCAGGGCACACACATACCCACCCACACACCAAGCACACACTCGGGACAATTTAGGATCAACAATGCGCTTAACCTGTATGTCTTTGGACTGTGGGAGGAAACCCCCGTAGACAAGGGGAGAACATGCAAACTCCACGCAGGAAGGACCTGGGAAGCAAACCCAGGTCTCCTTACTGCAAGGCAGCGGCGCTACCACTGTGCCACCGTGCTGCCCCTAAAAACAAAGTAGCATATGTTATTACTTGGTACATTCTAATAGAACTTTACCAAACTTAGTTGTTTCATTTTTATGTTGGCACCAAAGCAAAGAAACTGGGAAATGACAGCTTGATTAATCAAGATAGATAGATAGATAGATGTGAAAGGCACTATATAATAGATAGATAGATAGATAGATAGATAGATAGATAGATAGATAGATAGATAGATAGATAGATAGATAGATACTTTATTAATCCCAAGGGAAAATTCACATCATTAATAAAGTATCTATCTATCTATCTATCTATCTATCTAGCCTGATTAATCAAGCTGGCTAGGAGTCCAATTAAAAACAGAAGCTGGGTGGAACAACTTGGTGTCCACAAGAATGAGTTGGAGAGCCATGGATTTAAAATATATCACATGTAAAATACCTAAAAATGGTGAAATAGTTTCAGAGGATAAAGAGAGATAAAAGGAGCATCTATCTATATTTAAGCCTTCTAAGGAGGGGACTTGCTTGCAGAAGCAAGCTATTTAAGAAATATAACACTTCACTTTCTAGTTACGTAACCCATCAAAAATATCAGGCGCTTTTGAAATTCTGCTAGCTGCTATCAGGCTTACCTGAGCAACATAAGCTCTTCAGCATGTCCTTGGTCATCCTCAGAAGGCACCCTCTTTACATGCCCAACCCTCCTTAAGGAGCTCTTCTAGATCTGGTAAGGGTACACTCAAAGGCTCTCCTGCATACAACACCACACAACAAGAGGGAGAGAAGGAACAAACCCTCCATAGTTACCACCCAGAGCGTCCAGGGACCTACTTCTGAAGCCAGATGTGAGGGTGCCCACTCAGTCAGGCAGGTACCACAGAATCTCTGATAGCGGTCATGTACATTTACTAGCCACAAGGTGATCAGTTGGGGTCATCTGTGATACTTGACGGGCAGCAGTCATGGTTGGGACTAATCCAGACCCAGAATACGGCAAAATTAAGACATCATTCTATAAATCTGAATATGGCCATAACTACAAGTTTTATATGATCAGTCAGGGAAACAAAAACAGAATGAAAAGACTGGGGGGAAAAAAAAAAAAACACTGAAAATTAAGTCAGCTACAACCTATGATTGCATCCAAACCATGTTAAAAATATTTGATTAGATTAGATAATGAATATTAACATTGCCGAATATGCATGAAACAAAACTGAATAAACAGTTCTTGTGCTAGACATGATTTACAACCAATTCAGGAAGTAAAAATCTTTACCTTTATACTCTGTGTAGTTCAGACCGGATGGAAAAAAAAGCAAAGGGCCATAAATAATTAAAAAGCGTGGAACACCTTTACAACAATCAATGAGAAAATATGCTCAGGTAAAAATAAAACACAAAAGTTCAGTGCACTTTTGCTTTGGGCTATGTACACAACATGAAAGCAACTTCCTCAAACTTTTAGGCCGTGTAAACAGTTTAGACAAGATTCCAGATTTAAAAAGAGATAAATACGATATGATTTCCTTCAAACAAAGAAGAACACCTCTTGAAAAATGTCAAGGAGACCATCTCCTTCACTCCCTTTTGAGAACACATCTAAATGCCTGTTCGTAATAGCAGATGGTGTACGTTGTTCCACAAGGGTTAAATACATAGCAGGTCCTAAAAAAAAAAAAAAAAGGTCTAGGGCAAAATCCATAACAACTGCATTTGTGAAACATGATGAGCTCATCAGCGCAGTACAAGCCATACCAGTCTGCTAATACGAATGACTAATTTCTGTGTTCAGTTAAAACATCTCAGAAGTCTTGCTTAATAGAAAGGACATTCGACTCCCACAGCACTCCTTCACAAACACAGAGAGTCAGATAAGAATGTCAGTAAAACAGATTACTGATGAAAATTACCTCAATTATTTAGTATCTAATAGCCAAGGGAGGAGAATTTAGCAATACTTAAGTTACCTATGAATTTCTACTAATTTGTAAAGGGGAGAAACGCAACACTTGACTTGGAAATGTCTTAAAGAGGAACAAGTATATAATTTGTAATTACATTCTGCCTGTCAATTTAATGTGGTGGGAAAAAAAATACACTTTGAAATCACCTTTAATTTTCACTTAAATAAAAAAAGGGAAAAAAAAAAAAGACAACTCTAACAAAAGATAAATGCTACTAAAAAGAACAAATTTCCCCCTTGGGACAAATAAAGTTCTACCTATCTATCTATAACGTGTTACTTTTACAATTCTATCATCCTTTATGGGCAACGGGAATCCTCATCGTAATATACTTGTGGCACTCGTGTATGTGGGCAATACACAAACAAAATTAGCACACCACCGACTTATATATTGACTTTTAAAGACATCTGTGTATGAATAATCACACCCCGCGTAACAATTCACCAATTAGAGAAAAGAAAAAAAAAAAATTATACATGTGATTACTTTAAGGTCATCTAAGTAACACGACACAAACCATTATACACCTGCAGCTATGCACAGAATTTGTGCTGCAAAGTCCACCTTTGGTTACAAAGTGTGATCGACTCCAGAGTGAACGGAGCAACTGATCTCACATTTCAGGTTGACCAACAAATATAACGACCAACTAAAAATAAAATATTAACTTAAAATTTCCTAAGGCACGGTTTTTTAATAAAACGTGTATACATTTCCATAAGCTTTTCCCTTAATGGTGACTTCCTTCAAGCCAACAAGCCAGTTGAATTTCTATCTGTTTCACTTTCTCACTTCATTGTCAGAATGTATGTGCAGTGATGGCTGCCTGCAGCAGGTGAAATAACTGAACAATAAAGAACAAGTCACTAATTAACAACATCTCAGGGAATTACCTTGTAAAGCGATATTCAGTCCATATTTAAACTGTCATACTTGAACGTTTTATTAGTAACTGAACGATTAAACAAACATGGAGTTTCCAAAGGTCGGCGTGTTAGAGACTCTGTAGCTAACACTGCTGCCTTACAGATTAGGGGGTTCAGGTTTAAATCCCAGCTTGGCTGCTGTCTGTTAGATGTCTGCATGTTGCCACTATGGTACTCAAATTTGTCCCCCACATTCCAAACAGACCCAATAAAAACGATTGTTTTAGAAGTGGACTGGCAGTTCAAAATCAAGATCCCTTTATTGCCACTGCACAGTAAGATGAAAAATAATTTGGAACAAGACTATAGATGTCTTAGATAAAAGTATATGTGTAGAAAATAAACTAAGTAAACAAACTATGAGAAGAACAGTTACTATTAACATTTCCAAAAAAACACAGAGTAAAAGTAAAGATAAACATGTAAACATAAATAGAGGAATAATCAATGAAGTCACAGTGAGAATTACAGCCAATGCAATGGGCACGAGTTCCACGTGGGTCAGGTATAATAAGTGTGTGACTATGTGTGATTGACGCAGAAGTTCAGTGGTGGTTTCCGTTATAGGAGGGGGCAGTGATTGCTGTGCATTTGGTGTAAAAGCTTTTCTTCAGCCTGGTAGTGCGGGCATGCAGGGCTCAAAGTGCCACCCAGAGGGCAGAGAACTAAAAATGCTACAGCCAGGGTGGGCTGGATCTCTACAAATGTTCTTTGCTTTTCTGCTGCGGTGTATAAGCCAGACTCTCGACAGCATAGTAAAAATGCCATCAGTCATTTCAAACAAAATGGAGGAATTCTATTTATGAAAGCAAAGATTTGGGAGAAAGTTTTTTTCTTCCTTTTGAGAAATAAGAGAGAGGAGTAGAAAATTATCAGTTAAAATTAGAACCACAAATAATGCCAAGAGTTGCATTGTATATAATTTGTCTTAGAACAGGATTATTCTTTTTCTACTGCTTACTATATTAAAACGTAAAACAAAAAATAACAACAGAGATAAACCGACTTATAAAGTTTGTTGTTGTCAATGCCATAGGTACTGTCAATCCATTTTCAAACACGAGGATCCATTCATCCATTTTCATACACACTTATCTAGAGTAACGCTGTGGGAAATTGAAGCCTCTCTCAGGAAGCAGTTTTCTCGCGGTTGACTTGAACTCTCTTAACAGGTCTACTAGGTGTGCAATGGCAACTGTCATGATGACATTATCTGAACAGGAGAGTTGCTAATGACAGTATTCTCAGTCTATCTAGCAAGTACTTCCTTCTTAATCTGGAGTTCAGCTACTTGTAACTTATCAGAAACATCAACACAAAGTGGCGTGAACTGAACCCTTCACCTTGTACTTTTACTCTATAAACTCAGCCGCCATACAGTACCCTCCCACTTTGTATTAAATACCGTTTCAGAGCAGTAGATTTACATATTGCGCCATTTAAAATGCTTTATTTTTCGACTTGATGACAGCATTTCTCATTTTCTCACATACACACTGAGTGTAAAGGTCCTGAGCTAAAACGTAACACTGTAATTCTTAAAGATTTAAGTTAAATTTCTCAAAGGAAAACATTTTTAAAGTAATGTTTCTATGCATATTAACAATTCTACTGTAAATTTTAAAATGTATCTAATTACTCATATGTTTCAAGAAAGGCATCACTTAAGGCCACAGTTCAAAATGCTTAACTACTAATTAGAATTCTGGATATTTATAGAAAGCCTGGCTTCCAGTTTAGCTTACAAGAGGATTTGAATACTTAAACATAATACCTTCAGGGACATATTGAAGTCATGTTCTTTAAAGGGGTCTTCAAGAAGCATTAAATAAATACTCAGAAAGGACATTTTGTTTACATTTTTTAATGAAGTGCACATTTTCACTCAAGAATTCCATATGACAAGTAAAATGACAAGAGGTTTTAAAATATTACCCTTTAAAAAAATGTTGATGTACTTAACACCATACGTACTTTGAATCAGAATCCCAGGCTAATTGTGAATTTCCCCTTGAGATTAATAAAGTATCTATCTATCTATCTATCTATCTAATTAATGGAAAACCTCAATTTTCATTTTCTGGATTTCATCTCAGCCGATTTAATACAGAATTAACATCCTTTTCAAACACACGTGCGCAATCATTTCAAGTAGGTTCTTAAAAATGTATATTGTGACAGATGGGGGCGCTCTCGTTCCCTTGAACCCCTGTCCTCGACTCCAGACACCAGGTAAAAGTCCAATATTTGACTTTATTTAAATGCCACAGTGCACAAATCACCCTCTCCTCCACTATATTCATAAATCAACAATAACTACAATAATAAATCACAAATAAAATCCTCCAACTCCCAGACGCGTTGCCACCCTTCCACCCAGCTCAGCTCGCCATCTGGGAGCTCCCACAGTCCTTTTATATATCCTGACCCGGAAGTGTTCCCAATCCCCAGTCCATGTGATCTTGTATCACTTCCGGGTCAGGTAAAAAAAGTCCTTTTCTTCACCCCGGAAGCACGTCATTCCCCTTGTCCATGTGTGCTTCCGGGACGTAGGGAAAATACCCGTTGTTCCTCCCTGCAGCGTCCCCTAGTGGCCCCCATGGCATCCAACAGGGCTGTGTATAAAAACTGCAATGTCCATGATGCCCTGCTGGTCTTCGGGGAACCTCCATACTGCAGGGAGGGCTCCACCTGGCGGCTTGGGGGTATTGGCCGGGATACATAGCCGGCCATACACCACAATATACATATACACATATACATACATACATACAGTACAAACACACATACATACACTAACTGCGTAACTCAGCTAAGATGAGTTGAAATCTAAGAAATCAATGTAGACTTCAGCGCTAATGTTTGCAGTGCACCATGCAATGCATGTGCCTCTCTTATATACCAATTGGTATGGGATTTGTCAAAGCAGTGTGATCGTTCCCCCCTCACACTATGCAACTCTTCAATTCCACCCGGGGGGGGGTAAACGTTAACATTATACAATATTTTTGTTTGTTATACCTGCATTTTTATCACTTTTTAATTTAATATTGTTCTTTATCAGTATGCTGCTGCTGGAGTATGTGAATTTCCCCTTGGGAATAATAAAGTATCTATCTGTCTGTCTATCTGATGTTTGTGATATTGGCCATCCATTGGTATTACAAATGCAATACACATTTTATTACTAAAAATGTTTGTGATACGCCATCTATTGGAATGACAGAGACATAGCAACTAGACAGACAACACAGACACTTATCTCTTTATTAAGGTGGATACATAAACACACACATTATACCCTCACCTACAGTGAATTCAGTTCATGTTGACAGGCAGAATAATTTACAAGGCAGGAGCCAGCTTTGGACAGTGCACCAGTCTATTATAGTGTCTATGCACTATTGATAGATAAGTACTAAAATTTTCATTTTGGCATTAATACCAGCTTTTGGGCTTCAGTACTGGTATCAAAATGGTTCAGAAGCAAATAAGGGCTAACTCCATACCCCCTCCTACTTACTCCAGCTTCCCTTTTGTGCTGCACAATTGCACGCCACCATAGAGCATCAATCTGTTGTGCTGCATTACTTAACACATCAGAAGTCCTGACTAAGCCAAAGTATTTGGGGAGCTGGAGAGTGGGGAAGGGGGCTACCCCACAGAAGTTCCGGTCACATCAAAGCACTACGAGAGAGAGAGTGTAGAGTTCCGATCATTTCAAAGCAATAAAGGGGGCAAAGGTGCCATTGAAATCCCAAATGAATGGGGTTGGAGGTGCTCCCGTGAGGTCTCGATCGCACTGAACTCTGTAGTTTCGTTTCATCAGGTCTACAAAGTGAATGTTTTTCCACATCTACACTGGTGAGTGTCGATGGTAAGTTGGGGGTTATGATGTTGAGAGTAAAACTGATGTTTACTTCTGGTACCAAAAATCCTGTAACACTGGTGTTGTCCTCTTTTAAAATTTAGTTTTTTCGGTCTGGCATATACAGCGCAACCCTAGTAAACATGCACACACCTGAACAAGGCCTATTTAGAATTGCCAAATACTTTAGGCTGCATGTCTTTGGTGATGTGGGACAAAATGAAGAAAACCCAGTGCAAACATATGTAAGAACATGCAACTTCAACTTGAACTGGGATGCTTGATCTGTAAAACAGGAGTGCTAACTACTGCAACTGCTGTGGGAGAGCATGTGCTTCTCAAAAGTGAGGTCTTGGGTGTAATCCCGAGCTTCTCCAGTACTTATAGTCATGGCTGAAATTATTGGCACCCCTGGAATTTTCCCAGAAAATGCACCATTTCTCCCAGAAAATTGTTGCAATTCCAAATGTTTTGGTATACACATGTTTATTTCCTTTATGTGCATTGGAACAATACAAAAAACAGAGAAACAAGGGCAAATCTGACATCATGTCACACAGAAACTCAAAAACCGGGCTGGACAAAATTAGTGGCACCCTCAACTTAATATTTGGTTGCACGCCCTTTGGAAAAAATAACTGAATCAAGCGCTTCCTATAACCATCAACAAGCTTGTTACTTCTCTCAAATGGAATTTCCAACCACTCTTCTTTTGGAAACTGCTCAAGGTCTCTCAGATTTGAAGGGCGCCTTCTCCCAACAGCAATTTTGAGATCTCTCCATAAGTGTTCAATCGGGTTTAGATCCGGACTCATTGCTGGCCACTTCAGAACTCTCCAGCGCTTTGTCTTCAACCATTTCTGGGTGCTTTTAGAGGTATGTTTGGGGTCATTGTCCTGCTGGAACACCCATGACCTCTGATGCAGACCCAGCTTTCTGACACTGGGCCCTACATTGCGCCCCAATATCTTTTGGTAGTCTTCAGATTTCATGATGCCTTGCACACAGTCAAGGCATCCAGTGCCAGAGGCAGCAAAACATCTTAGAACCTCCACCATGTTAGACTGTAGGTACTGTGTTTTTCTTTTCTTCGTAGGCCTCATTCCGTTTTCTGTAAACAGTAGAATGATGAGCTTTACCAAAAAGCTCTACCTTGGTCTCATCTGTCCACAAGACGTTCGCCCAGAAGGATTTTGGCTTCCTCAAGTACATTTTGGCAAACTCCAGTCTGGCTTTTTTGTGTTTCTGTGTCAGCAGTGGGGTCCTCCTGGCTCTCCTGCTGTAGCGTTTCATTTCGTTCAGATGTCAACGGATAGTTCGAGCTGACACTGTTGCACCCTGAGTCTGCAGAACAGCTTGAATATGTTTTGAAGTTGATTGGGCTGTTTATCCACCATTCAGACTATCCTTCGTTGCAGTCTTTTATCAGTTTTTCTCTTCCGTCCACATCCAGGGAGATTAGCTACAGTGCCATGTGTTGTGAACTTCGTGATTATTTTGCGCACTGTGGACAAAGGAACATGAAGATCTCTGGAGATGGACTTGTAGCCTTTGGTAATATTTTTCCACAATTTTTGTTCTCAAGTCCTCAGACAATTCTCTGCTCTTCTTTCTGTTCTCCATGCTTAGTGTGGCACACTCAGACACACAACAGAAAGGCTGAGTCAACTTGTCTGCATTTTAACTGGCTTCAGGTGTGATTGCTATATTGCCAGCACCTGTTTCTTGCCACAGGTGAGTTCAAACGAGCATCATATGCTTGAAATAAAACGACTTACCCACAAGTTTGAAAAGGTGCCAATAATTTGAAAAGGTGCCAATAATTTTGGAGTTCTGTGTGACATGATGTCAAATTTGGTTGTTTCAATGCACATAAAGGAAATAAACACGTGTATACCAAAACATTTATAATTGCAACAATTTTCTGGGAGAAATGGTGCATTGTCTGGGAAAATTCCAGGGGTGCCGATAATTTCAGCCATGACTGTACCTGGTCAGGTTTGTTGATAATTTGTTTTCTCTTGATTTGTCATTGATGGTGTGGCAGTAGGGGGCGCTAGTGCTCCCTTGAACCCTCAGGGATGACTCCAAACACCAGGTAAAAGTCCAAGACTTTTTATTTTTGTTCACAGTGCACCAAGCACCTTCCACACTACTCATATATCAATAAACTAACACAATAACCACTCCTCCTCGCCCAGACACTTTGCTCCTCTCCCACCCAGCATAGCTCGTTGTCTGGAGTTAGGCACTGCCCTTTTATAGCCCCTGACCCGGAGGTGTTTCTGTCCCAACAATCCACAGTTCCTTTTTCCTTCCGGGTTCAGGGCAAACAGTCCTGTTCTTCACCCCGGGAGCACGTCATTTCTTCCCGTCACGTGACCGTGACGTACTCCCGGGTTATAGGGCACACAAGGGCCCATGAGCCCTCCTACAGCGACTCCCGGTGGTACCCAAGGTATCCAGCAGGGCTGTGTAAAAACACTACATAGTCCATAAGGCCCTGCTGGAACTCGGGGCACAATCCTGCTGTCGGGAGAGCTCCTCCTGGTGGCCTGGGGGTGCGGACCGGCATGGGAAGCCGGCAGTCCTCCACAATGGAAAGTACTAAATGGCATTGCTCATAGAGTGCACTTCGGTAGCACATAATGTTTACTGTTGCTGGTCAACTTGAATCATATCGACATGGAAATAAGACACTTGGGAATCCTCTGCCGTCATCATGTTATTCTCAAAAGCATCTCTTCTAAAAGTTTTGCAGCAAAACTTTTAGAACAGGAAAACGCCTACAGTAGGTCAAGTCACAGTGGCCCTGTCTTCTTTATATAAACAGTTTGTCTTAAACAAATTAACACTTGCCGCTCTTTTCCTGTGCATACCCGAGGTCTCCTTCGATCATGGCATGGTGCCGTACACTAACTGGCACAAGACCGACCAAGGTTATGAGGTTTCATACCTTTACATTGTAGTGGACCTCTCAAACTTTGTTCTGCCATTGACTTGAATGAACTTTGGCATTCAGTTATTTTAGCAACCGCTTAATGTCAATTTATTGACAAGCTAAATCACACACACTGCAATATCGCTTACTTTTACACATGTGTGAATACTTAAAATTATTTTTCTTGGGTGTGCATCAGTTCCAGTCAGCAATACATAGACTTTAGGGTATATAAACATTTTCTTATAGAAAACAAGACTAATATTAATTCAGTATTTCATAAAAATGTAACATGTAAGATCTGCAACCTTGAATATACGGAGGGAGATTTTTAAAAATGCTTACGATTAGCAGTTTCCTAGAGAATGTTTAACTATGATAAACTGCTTTTCCATTAGTACAATTTCCTTTAATGTAAAATATTTCCTATTTGGTGTTTCTTACCAAAGATCCTTGGCTCACTGCCATACCCTTTTGTAGAGGGTACCAGGTTTAAAGGGAAAAATAAATTGAAGAAAATGAAAACTAATATTTATACTTGTGCTACCATTTTTTTTTTTTTAAAATAGGGGACTAGGCAATTTTCAGCCAGTACAAATATATATGCTGTGGTATATTGGACTGGTAACAGAACTTCAAGAATCAAAAAGATAGTTAGAAAGGCTGGCTCAGTTACAGGACAAAGTCTGGACGCAGCGGTGGAGGAAAGGATGAAGATGAAACTGATGGCCATTATAAACAATGCTGCACAAAGTGGGTCTCAGACAGACTAGCAACGAGCAATGTCAATAAAACCTACAGAGGCTCATTTAACCATTAATACGCCTTAAAAATGCTTCACTGGGACCGCTCTCTTATCTTTAGCCAAGTTTGAAGTTTTCTTCTTTATTTTAATTCTTGTGTATATTTGAGGAGGGTGGTTGTTGTTTGTTAAAATATTTCTTGAGCTTCTGTAAAAATCAAAGTTTCTCTCTTGGGACACATAAACTACTATCTATACAAAAGGCTCCCTCAGTACAGAATACATCAACATATCAAATCATTTACACAAGTTACATAAATATATGTTAATGCGTAGAAAAATAAAGTCATGTACCACGTCCATTTGAGCCTTCTTGGCTCTTTATGCAACCAGTACCCCTTTAAACACATGAATGAGAACTTCTATGTGCCCACATGAAATGGCAGTCAAGAAATGTTTCCCTCTTTCATCAATAAAAATAGTAATTGTGCACATTACCTTCTGCTTCATGCTTCCATACATGCACAGTGCAGTATTTTGGATTCTTTACGCCAAGGTTATCATACAAGTACACTGTCACACATCTGTACAGGGCATACCTACAATAACTCAAAAAGATTATGAATGTATGGCAACCAGTGCAGAGAATCCTAATGCCACAAAAGCAAGTGTTTGAAATTCTTGCAAATCCGATGAAAGTTCTACATGGAACATTTTAGACTGTGATCTACAGGTTCCACGGGTCAAATTGGCGACAGTCTCAAGTAAAACCATGTTCTACAGGCACACTTGCATCCCCTCAAGTAACAAATCACAGCCATAAGTGGCAAACCTCTCAGTATAACAAGGGCTGTAAAGATTCACAAACACCAACAAAGTAAAATTCATTCATAACTTCACCCTGTAATACGTAAAACTCACAACAAATTAAATGCCCAATATATTTACTGTATCTAGCATTTGACCATCAATGTATTAAATAAAATACTTTGAGTAAATTGCATAGTGTGGTATAGGATATGCCTCACTAAAATATAAATGTGTAGTATTTTTATTATTAAAAACAATATTTCTTTAAAAAATGGTAGAGAAGAGAGCAAAATTAGTTAATATTAATAAGCTTCAAGAGACCATGAACACAAAAGTTCAGCCCTTTGATGACATTTGAGAGCAATGGAATAAAGAAAAAGTCTCGCATGTATTTCTTTAAGCACAAATGTAACAAATCAACTTTTGAGACACAAACATTTGCATTAAATTACTTACAATGACATGTACGTTTATAGGCAACCATTTCAAGGCACTACATGTTCGTTATCTCTTTAGAAGATTAATACGGTTTAACTCTGCTGAAAGCACCCAATCACCTTAATCACCCAAAACCATCTGAAAGTACTCACCCAACCACTTGGAAATCCTTTTGTTGAAATTATTCATAATACTCCCATCCTCCCAAATATTCTTTACCACGGCTATCTCAACTGACCCTGGTTTAAAACTGAAAGGCCATGCTTTTTCTTCAGTTTTGTTCTGAGCATTCATGGCTCTGGGACTCGGGGCAGAAAAGCCTATAAAAACTGAATCATTGTGTTCAACAGCCCAAGTTCCGCATTCAAGCAGTGTCTGTCAAGACTGTACAACTACAGCTGCGGAAGTAGATGATGTCACAGGTGAGACTGGGTGGGAGGTGTGTTGTCATTTGGTTTCTTTTTACAGCCATTTAAAAAAAAAAAATGGAAAACATACAATCAGTGTCTTAGACTGTCTAGAAACCCCCCACATGCTGATCCTGATCAGCAAGGATAAAGCAGGTAAGGAATGTAAAACACGAATAAACTTTTCTATGGCAGCAGCCAGGAACCAACTCCTCACTAAAAGTACATTTCAATCCTCATTTTTATGACGCAGGACTAATTTCCCCGTGAACTGCATAGGCAAAGTGAATGAAAGGCGTACAAAACATGTACAAACAAGACAAAGGGTAAGAAAGCTGGTTTACTTGTTGATGCTGTGCCTTACAAGAAAATGGAACCGCCAGTCAGAATAGGTTATTATGCGCAATTTACTGGCCTGTGGCACAGAGCCTACAGTACAAACGTGAGTAAGATGCCACCGAGTAGGCGGTGGGGCTCAAACTCTCACCCCATAAAACTAGGTGTATCAGAATCACCGCAGTCACAGGGTGAGCAACCACTGCTGGCTTGGATTATGCATTCCCAGGTGTACGTACCGTATGTATGCATCTACATAAGCTACAGGTTTACCTGTTCTGCTAAATAAAAAAGATATGATATGTAATCAATCACCTTTAAGGTACTACACTGTAAACATTTCACATTACAAAGGAAAACTCCAAGATATGGTATAATATTTCACTGTTGCACAAAACAGATCATTAATGTTTACATTTCTATTTTCTCACCTTTCATTTATGAAGAAAATGTCCATCCATCCATCCATTTTCAAACCAGCTGAATCCGAATACAGGGTCACGGGGGTCTGCTGGAGCCAATCCTAGCCAACACAGGGCACAAGGCAGGAACCAATCCTGGGCAGGGTGCCAACCCACCGCAGGACACACACAAACACACCCACACACCAAGCACACACTAGGGCCAATGTAGAATCGCCAATCCACCTAACCTGCATGTCTTTGGATAGTGGGAGGAAACCGGAGCACCCGGAGGAAACCCACGCAGACACGGGGAGAACATGCAAACTCCACGCAGGGAGGACCCGGGAAGCGAACCCGGGTCTCCTAACTGCGAGGCAGCAGCGCTACCACTGCGCCACCGTGCCGCCCTGAAGAAAATGTGGTGATGTAAAATAAACAAAAATTAGATGTCAAAATCAAGGTGAAATAAAACACAAAAGATGTATCAATCTGTCACTGTGAGAGGATGACAAACCTTACTCAAAACGAGAAGGGAGGGGAGTTTATATCATGTAGCCATCTGCTCCAAGTTCTTTAACAGGCTTTGACATGCGGGATTGTGAGATAAGGAGACAGCTAGGGCCTTTAGCTTAGCACATCACAAATGGAAAGGGAAACTATTTTCCAACTACTACAAGAAAACAACAGGAGCTCCGCACTCTCTGATTAGAGTTGCACTAAACCTAAAACAGGTGAGAAGCTGGAGAGCACAACAGTATTATAAACTACAAGAATGAACCAGAAGATAATACAATTATACCTGTATGACAAACAGCAGGTGACATTCAAATTATTTGTTCACTCTTCTTTCATACTTGTAGTATAAGCAGTTTATTGGATTTTAGCATTGTGCTTTGCTGACGTGTTTTCTCATCGCTTTATCCCAGTTACTACTGGATGACAAAAAGGAGAACATGCACCATAACATCAAGATTTCCACTTTTTATTTCCAGAGGTAACTTCAAACTCTAGGCATTTAAAGACAAAATATTATGGTCACGTTGTGCTATTGTCCCGTTGTCAGCTCCTTAGGGTGCGCTTCAAGAAAATGGGTTACTGATAATACACCTTTAAGGGGGAGGTCACAACACGGACAGGACGATTGATGCTGAAGACTTTTAACTGGTAAAGAAGTGGGGGGTGTTGGGAGAGAGACATCGTGCCGTGGAGTAAGGAGAAGCAACGAGGCAGCACCAAGAATACACCTGCTGGACGAAGTTTTTTTTTCCTCACTTGGCGATACAAGGGAGACGCATCTCTGAAGACAGACATTTTTGGTTTTGCCGGGGCAATCGACTCTTTGGACCAGTAGGACAGAACTTTTTTTTTGTTATCGGCTCGGTTTGGCCGGCATACTCCGTGAGGCTTCCACTTTACATCTTGAGGAGGAACTGTAAGGACAGTAAACCAATTTGGGAAACCGGTTTATCTTAGGTGAGAACACCTCACCCCCCTAATCTGTGAAAGGTTATTTTTGATTCTATGTTAAGTACTTGTTTGGTTTTTCTGTCTAAATGTAAATATATATGTACAGATTTTTTTTCTCTTCTTCATCGTGGTAATGCTTATTGTCTGATGCTGATCTGGAGCATGTGGTGAGGGGTCATATATAAGGACGAACGTTGGTCACGTTACCCGAAAGATTTTTAATAGCAAACTGCTTTTCCCTAGCGGTTTTCTGATCATGCAGCAACCTGTGGTGGTGGTACAACTTAGATAGAAATTAAATATCTACTACAAAATATATAAAAAAAAAAATTATATATATATTTTTTTAATGACTCTTATTTTTGACTCTGAGGTTGCTAAAATATAAAAGTGCATTACAAATAAAATTTATTATTTATTATTAAAAAGCATAGAAACAGGCAGGCTCAATTAAAACAAGGAAAAACATTTTTCCAGTAACACATCTGGTATATAATCTTTTTTTGTATGACATATAATTAGTGGCTCCTATGTTATGACAAATGTGTTCGGAGATTTTTCAGGTAAGCACGACAGCGGTTTCGAGGTGAGGTAGTTATTCTCACTAATTATGTTGATGTGCTGCGTATTGATTACACATGTAACAATAATGACACTAATAAATGTCATCATCAGTCACATCTAAGTCTCCACCTCAGCAAGAAATGGGGTGGCGAGTCAAAACAACCAACTTTAAGGTACATCAACACCTTTAGGGACAACAACCACCCTGGAGCATTTCACACATTAACACTCACACAAATGTTTACATTTCCCAAAAGCTGCAGCTCAGGTAATGTGGTGACACAATGAATAAATGTTGGGAACTGACCCAGTGGTCTTGGTTTATTGCCCAGATCTTTAGTCAGTAAGCCGGACTACCCATCTGTTACTTTGATAAACTTGAGGTCTCAAATAAACATTTGACACAACTCATTTGTTGCTCATTTTTAATACAAAGACAATCAATTAAAAGTTTAAGGTTAACATTCCAGCTCTGCAAAACATTTGTATTTCTTCATACACTGTTCACAAGGCCAGTCTAACAAAAAGTGGTACAGGTAGACCTTTGCTAATCTGGTACCATTCAGAACTAAGGAGTGCCGGATTAGTGAAAATGCCGGCTCACAGAAGGACCTCCTCTAAACAGTAACTCAGCAGCTCATCATAACTTTGAAAATATCGTGTAAATCAATACAAGTTGGACAATAAATAAACTAGAAATATTAAATGAAAACAAAAGTGTAATTTTAATTAAGTAATGTACTGTACAGGCATAGGTAACATATGCCTAAGGGGTACAGGTAAATAATAGCTACATCCCACCATTATAATAATATCAGAAAACTCGCTGCAAGTTGAGTAATGTGCCTATAATAAAAAGAAACATTAAATGAGAGGTAAGTGAAACTTTAATGAAGCACCTAATACACTGTACTGACACAGGTAAGGATGGATTATTTTACTCAGCGACATCTTGTAGTGGGGGGTATTGTGTAGTAAGAGTGCTGTGTAGAACTGCAAACTGCAGTCAGGCTCTTCTTAGAGTTTCCACCGTGTAAATCATGTCACATGAACATATAATCAGATTAACAAAGTGGTGAGACTTGGGAGTGACCCCCGTATCAGATATAGAAAACTGGATAAAGCACCAGACCCACAATCGAATCTCCATCAGAGCCACAACAATCACCGCAAAGGCACAGAGACCACATGTAATGTTAAAAGGAAAAGCTGCAACTGAGTATAATGTGCACTTTCCTGCTAGTTCAGGATGGTTCAAGCGCTTTACTTACTTAGCAGTTTAAATTGCACAATGTAAAAGGTGAGTGGTGAGGCTATAAGGACAGATGTGAAGGCACCTGAAACATTTGTCCAAAAAAAAAAAAAAATTGGCCAAACATACCAGTGATAAAGGATATTTGCCTGAATTATGTTGGTCCGCTTAATGATGGAAATCGCTTTACATTGACATTACAGTGGCCTGGGAACTTGGAAATTGATGCTGGATTAGTTAAGGAATTGGATTATTCAGAAGAAGGATTACCGAATGTCTACCTGTACACTGAAACAGACAATGGAAAAGAAGCTGGGTGGTAGCACAGAATAAAACGCAGAATCAGAACAAGGCTGGTGATAGGAAAAGAGCTGTAAACCAACTCTCCTAAAATAAAAATCGGGAGTGCTCTCCCCTAGATTTTCTCATATACTCAGATATGGGGATGGATATTTGAGGAGCAGACCGCAAGACAATGATTATATTTTTATATTATGTACATTAAAAAACCATCAACAACAAATCAAATCAAATTAATAATATACTGAACAATTATTATAAAAGCAAAGTTGAATAAATCCAACTCTGCAGCTGCATGAATAAAAGTACCACTTCCATTTAGCGGGAAAAACCTCAAAAGATTATAGAAATGTACATTTTGCACCTACTTGTATGCAAAATTTGGTTGACCTAAGTGAAAGCGTACACAAGTTATCGTGTTTACACACACACACAAAATTCCAAAAATGGTATTTTCGGACAAATGTTGGGATTCATCAAAATCTCAAAATCAAATTTTTGGACAATTACAATACTTTGCCTACAAGAAAGTAAATCGGACTCAGGGAAGTTTAAAACGTCGAGATTCATCAAAATTTCGAAATTCCAAATTTTGGACGATTACAATTCTCTCCCTGTACTTCGTATACAAGAAAGTGTTAACTGGTCGCTTTATTTGCAACAATATGTTACATGAGCGACTACTCTGTTCAGACACCTGCTACACTAATGCCTAGCTGACTTAACAAAAGCAGTTTAAAACAACTATATAATTTGTTAATATATTGAAACCATACACCACACCGTATATTAAATTGTTGCAAATGACATTTCACAAGAACTTGGCTAAATTTGTAATACTTGGGGTAAAGTGCACAAGACCCAGAAAGAAAAGGAAATCTTAAAGAAAGCATGAGTACAGTGAACTGCTTGGATGGGTCAATAAAAGATTAGAAAAACAAAAAAAAGACCTAAAACAACAGAAATACAGCGAGATAGAAAAGAAGGAGAGTATTTTAATGAACTAAAAAGTAGTGCCAGGCTCTGCTAATGATAAAAATGATTAGTAGAGCATGGACCACTGTAAACAGGGTATTGGCCCAACAAGCTATAACTGAATACTGATTTTCTCCTTTTTAATTTTATCAAGTCAGCCAACACACCCTTCAGGGAGCAGATTATTAAAAATCAGCCTCACTTATCCCTTCATACATGCATCAATGCCAACTCAAGATTGCGTCTAGATAGAATTATTGTTTTGGGCCAGTGATACAGCAATTATGGGCAGTACTACAAAAAAAAAAACAAAGCCATTAAGCATCAAACTCACCAGCTATAGATTCCCCAAGCAAGTTTTAAGAATTCAGCTTTGCCAAAGGTTCAAAGGTGGTTTTGAGAGAGCCTTCGTACAATGAGCAAGGTAAACACAACAAGTAATAAAGAGATTAAAGGATTAGTGCTAAATAGTTTGTGAAGAGTTGCTTCATCATTGGTTGCAAAATGAAGATCATGCAGTATTGAATCTTTCATTTAAGACAGTGGAACCCCAAGTACCGACCATTGGCATCACCAGAAAATTTTCCTAACTTGTTAAGGTCCCAATTCCTCAAGTATGTAAATAATTGTATCATTGTTATGTGCAAGTCATTGTTTATACTGTACATAATAATATCAGCTAAAGAAAGAAATGTAAACTTGAACAAAAGGCACCCTGATTCACAGAGCAAAATAAAAGATAAGAGTACATACCAAAGGATCTCAGGTTATTCATTAAACTACATAAAGAACACATATGCAGCTCATTAGAAGACCACCCATTTCAGTTTAAAGAATGTATTGCTGGTTTACCGCCATATTTTCCAGCCCAAAATAAACCAATGCCATATTTGTAACCACTGCTCTAATCCTTGATCCAACCACATGATTCTCCCCATTTTGCAAGTGCAAAGTCAAAATGTTTTGTGCAATTTTCAATTTTCAATTTCTAAAGTAATGCTTTTCTCTTCAGGTTTTACATCGGCTATTTTTCTAGCAAAGACAAAGACTTTATGTTATATGTGATCATTTCGAGATCAGATTCTGTAAACTGTACAACACAGGAGCTCCTCTCATTAATGATGGCAGCTATTGTTGCAACTTTTGGTTTTTGCTTGACCTCCGAGTTTCAAACAATGGACTACTCTCTTATTCTTAGTGGAGCTCACAGTGGGAATGTCAGGAACCACCCCTGAAATTTCTAAGGAAAAATGAAGATATGAACTAATGAACATGAACATTCATTTGTCACTTTGAAAATGGAAGGAGGGGGTACCACTGGACCCTGCCATGATTACTTCAAATATTTTATGTGGTTGCTCAGTACTCAGACTTACAGCACATTTAAAACACATTTTAAAATGAGCATTATACAGTTTGATTTCACTGTTTTCTGTCTTCTGTGGCTGTATTCATCCCTTCATATTTTTACAGTTCAACTACATTGATTTCTAAATGGCTATTTTGGTAAAGTGTGTAGACTGGCTCTCTATTGTCAATAGGTACTTTTGTGTTGTTTTCACCTTGATACAAGTATTAGCAACACTAGTAGCTTCACGGTCAAAACCAAAACATTTTGGCAATAGGGTCTTCTATAAATATGACAAACTGCTTTCAAATTCTATGCTGAGCCTTCTCAACATGGTGGGTGCACTACATAAAGTGAAGGTTGTTTAGATACCCCAGAGGATGGCTGGGTGTCCTGCCCAGGACTGACATGGAGTCCATACCCAGCAGAGATGCCATGGATGGACTAAATGAGGGCATTCCCCGTTCAGGACAGCTTATGATCTTCCGTCCTGGGTGTGATGCCTTAAGAGTACATGGTAGGAGAGCAAGACAGGAAGCAGTTCATTCCCCACTTTAATAGGCGGCAGTGTCTCTCATATAGAGTTCCAGTTTGGACACCTGCAGGGCTGCATGGGAGTTGGGAATACGGAAGAGCAGCCCATTAGGGATCCCTGGTGGACAAC
The DNA here is from genome assembly GCF_016835505.1 of Polypterus senegalus. Lineage (NCBI taxonomy): Eukaryota > Metazoa > Chordata > Cladistia > Polypteriformes > Polypteridae > Polypterus > Polypterus senegalus. The sequence continues at coordinate 13,886,929 of NC_053171.1, forward strand.
AGAGGGTGCTGCTGGGTGAGGATCTCCCTGGCTTTCTCATAACCCGTAAGTGCTTCCAACTGGCTACGTCACATCACCGGAAGTACTCCCAGGTCCTCAATAAAAAGGGACCGGGCAGCCTTGTACTGACGGGTTGGAGCTGGGAGAGGAGACAGGCAACACCGGTCTGGAGGAGAGCAGTGCGGTAGAGAGAGCAGCAGAGGAAAATGTGAGAAGAGACAACTTGTTTTGGTGCTTGTGTATACAAGGGAATTGTAATAAAACAGCCTTTATTTGAACCAGGTACTGTGTTAGTGTGGTCAAAATTTGGGGCTCACTGGCGCCCCTTAGCCCTCACAGTTGCTACTCCTGTTAACAGTGAATGTGGAAAGCATTATCCATGCAGTTCATGCAACATCACAAATGATAAAGCAAAAACAAACTGTTTACGGACAGAAATAACCTGTTTTATATGAAAATATTTTACCAAGATTGCAATATTTTAAATTGTTGTCTGTGTAATTTATTATATTCAGTTATGGGTCAATTTTTTGTATCCTTTAGATAAAATCAGATTAGATAAACTTTATTAATCCCATGGGTAAATTCAGATGCATACAGCAGCAGAAGCATGCAAAACTAGGATACAGACTGACAGGATGGATAATAAAGCCAATCAATCAATCAATAAATAAAAAAACAAATATGCATATTGTGCAGAAATTTCATGTACGTCAGGAGGAAGAACTGAATTGCTTGACATCAGCAGGCTCTTCTTAGCACACTGTGGTGGAATGAGAGTATGGCTAATAGTGCTCCAAGATAGCACCTCCTGGAAGGGATGGAGGGGATTTTTTTCTGATGGCATCCAATTTTGTCACCATCCTCTTTTCCACAACAGCTTCTAGTGTGTCCAGGGTTTGCCATTGTGCATCTTTTGAGCTCAAGTTGCTTTCCCAGGAGACTGTGGCATAGAACACCAAACTGGCGACTATGGACTAATAGAACACTTCCAACAGCTTGCTGCATACATCAAAAATGTATGGATATCTCAGTATTCACACGACGTAAATCAATCAATCACCAATCCACGTAATCTACTTCAGGGTTAAAAGATCCAGAACATATCTTAAAAGCAGGGCCCACTCGCCAACACCACTCACACAGCAGCCAACAACTGTCCTAACTTGCATGTCTTTGAAAAAGTCGGAGGAAACCAGAATATCCAGAGGGAAACTAGAACAGACGTAGGAAGAGCGCACATAATCCCCATGAACAACAACCAGACATGAGATTTAGAATGCTGGATCTGTGAAGGAGGAGCACTGCTCGCTCTGCCGCCATGTCTTTCTTTTACAGTTCTTACTAGATAGAAATATCATACTTAGAAAATTAAATGAAGCACTTGATTTCACCCATTTATGTAAACTTCGCAACATTAGGACACAGCAATAGAAACTGAGCAGATTAATGACGTTCATTAAACACATGTGTATTATCAGTGAACACTGTGTGAAATTATGAATGGGCGTGAAACTGTACATAATATTATGAACTCAGTGTCATCTTAATCATCTAGTGTGGAATGTGGTAGGACAACAAAGCCCAAGGAATGTTGACAACTGTTTAAATCAGCCCATTTTGCTTTCAAAAACAGCATTAAATTTCCCATAATATTCCCTCCACCACCTTCAAAAAACATTATTAAACAGATTATGATGATCAAGTTCCCAGCTGAAGTAAAATGGATTACACAACGGAGCACTAAACATATGTTTAAAAAAAAAAAAAAAGAGGGGGTGTCAGGAACTTTCTTGCTAACCATTACCAAAAAAAAAGTCCCCCAAAAATTAAAACATTAAGATCCACTGGAAACACAAACACAAGATGTTTAGTTCAATCACATAAGATGAACTGGCGCACAGTCTCGGGTTTCTTTCTGCCTTGTGTCCTATGCTAGTCGGGATAGGCACCGGCACCCTCCCACGACCCTGGTCTGGATTAAGCAGGTTAGAAAATGACATGACGTTAGCTGTACTGCTGGAGGAATCAAACATTTTTCCACTTGATGCATTTTGACTCACACTTTGATCAAGCAAAAAGTGTCTTCTCTAATCCAGCGAAGTTTCCTTGGAAAGTCCCGTGAGTGAGAAAAAGGAATCCATTACTGTACCTATACTTCTTGAGAAATGAAGTAATACAATCTGGATAATGCTTTTCCCCCAAAATGACAACATGCAATTATAGCAAAGCAGACAATTATTATACACTCCATTTTCTAATCAATGGGAATCAACCAAAAGGAAACCTTGAGTGTAGTTATATGTATTCATTCATCAAGTCAAATTTAATATAAAAAGTTCATAATGATTTTGCAATGGCAAGTTTCAATAGCAAGTTTCAAACTAGTTGCAATCAGTGGAATAATGATAAGTAGGCTGCAAGGTAAGCCCCAGTCCAGCCTCTGCTACTTTTGCTTTACAGACAGATAGAAATCTTGACTTAAAAAAAAGTATATGCTGCCAAAATATGTGTCTTCTGTGCATACTCAGATACTGGAGTCAATTCACGTTCATAAAGCAAGGTCTAACTTTAAACCCGACTCAGATTAGGACCCAGTATAAGTAATGCATCAGTTACAACCTTGAATGGCAGTCAAAAATAAAACAAACACTGCAGAGTATTGAAATATTTTCCATTATTAAATATCACTGACACCTAAGCAACAAAATGTATTGCTCCTAAATTCCCACAGGTGGTGCACCACAAACATTAGCAAGGCAGCAGAGTTTTTTTTGTTAAATGTTCTGTCCCACCTTTTAAGTCAAGGCTTTGGATTCATTCTGGTTTTCTCAGTGAAGAGAAGGCTTAGTGCAAAACATACATTTTGCAAGCATTGCGTAAGATGCTTGAATTAAGAACAACCATAGCCATAGCAAAAAGGAGGTCTCCAAATCTCTACATGTTGCTCTACAATTGTATAAGACTTTTTTTTTTTTTTTAATATGCACACACAGAGGGAATTTTACAGGTACTGTTACTTGGGGTAATACAGCTTTGACAGAGTTCAGCCGATTTGCATTACTTTCTAGGTTAATAAGACAATTTCCTTTGAGTTTTACTACAGAACCTGTGTCACTCTGAGCAGCTAAAGTTGGCAAGATTTGTATATTCAAACAATTTAGCTACTGCATTACCCTAAAGCGAGAGTGACGCAGTACTCAAGAGAAAGAAAAAAAACTTATATTGAAAGAGCAGTAGAGAATAATTAATAGTGGATGAATCTGCTCCTCGTAGCTACAGGAACTTGTGTTTGATTACTGACCTGGCCACTGTCTATCAGGGGTGGGCAAAGTCATTCCTGGAGGGCCGCAGTGGCTGCAGGTTTTTGTTCCAACCCAGTTGCTTCATAAGAAGCCCTTACTGCTCAAGTAACACTTCTGCTTCATTTTAGTTGTCTCACTTGTTTAGATTTTGAACCCTCATTGCTTATTTTAGTCTTAAACAGCTGTAGTCTTGGTTTCTAATCAACCCTTATTAGCAATCAGATGCAAATGACAAAAGAAATTCAGCATTTCTCCATTAAGCTTGTTTCCATTTACACCTGCGTGTGTTTATCATGCACTATTTGGTTTAATTAAATACTTGGAAAGAAAATGAAAAGAAAAAAGTGAATGACTGAGAATTACTTATCTGTTTTAGACTTCAAATCATTTGGATGATATCCTTAGAAAGGAAAAAATATCTAGGATATGAGAATGACCTGACATGGCAGAGTTAAAGCACTAACGAGCCCTGAAATTAAATAATTGACAAGGATTTTTTTTAATTAAGCAACTGGGTTGGAACAAAAACCTGCAGCCACTGCGGCCCTCCAGGAATGACTTTGCACACCCCTGGACATGGAGTCTGCACATTTGCACAGTATTTACGCTGTGTTTTTTCCAGGTATAAAATGTAAATTCCTGTTAGCTGTAAACTATAAATTGTCTAATAATAATATAATATCTGGGAGTGCAGCTGGATGACAAATTGGACTGGACTGCCAATACTGATGCTCTATGTAAGAAAGCTCAGAGCCGACTATACTTTCTGAGAAGGTTGGCATCCTTCAACATCTGCAATAAGATGCTGCAGATGTTCTACCAGACGGTTGTGGCGAGTGCCCTCTTCTACGCGGTGGTGTGCTGGGGTGGCAGCATAAAGATGAAAGACGCCTCACGCCTGGACAAACTTGTTAAGAAGGCAGGCTCCATTGTAGGATTAAAGTTGGACAGTTTAACATCTGTGGCAGAGCGACGGGCACTAAGCAAACTCCTGTCAATCATGAAGAATCCACTGCATCCACTTAACAGGATCATCTCCAGGCAGAGGAGTAGCTTCAGTGACAGACTTTTGTCACTGTCCTGCTCCACTGACAGACTGAGGAGATCGTTCCTCCCCCACACTATGCGACTCTTCAATTCCACCCGGGGGAGTAAATGCGAACATTAATTTTATTTTAATTCTTTTCATTTTTATTACTATTTAATTTAATATTGTTTCTTTGTATCAGTATACTGCTGCTGGATTATGTGAATTTCCCCTTGGGATTAATAAAGTATCTATCTATCCATCTATCTAATACATTTTATTTATATAGCGACTTTCCCATGCTCAAGGCACTTCACAGAATTTAAGAAAGAACGGCAGGGTATACAGCATATAGCATTGTACAAACCAGATAAATAAATAAAGAAGATTAAGATAGTGAATTCAGAGAAAAAGCCAAACAGACAACATAACTGATGGTATAGCACACACACATACAGGTTACATGAGCATTATGACATAGAAGTAAACTGAAAGAAGGGTAATAAATTTAAGTAGAGCTAAAAGCCTTCCTGAACAGATGGATTTTGAATTGTTTTTTTAAAAGAATTCATGGAGTCAGCTGATCTGATTAATTTCAGTAGGTCATTCCAGAGTCTGGGCGCTATACAGCTGAAGACCCCGTCATCCATGGAGTGCAGGTTAGTGTGGGGCACAACAAGATTGCCAGAATCAGAGGACCTTAGTGGGTGGGCAGGCACATAGGGATGGAGAAGGTCACTGATGTAGTTTGGTGCAAGGTCATTTAAGGCTTTGTAGGTTATTAGTAGGATTTTATATTCGATTCTGTTAGACACAGGGAGCCAGTGAAGGCAGAGCAGGATGGCTGTGATGTGCTCGCTGCTGCTGGTTCGAGTAAGGACTCTTGCAGCCGAGTTTTGAGCTGGAGCTGTGATATAAGATTAGAAGGGGCACCTGCCAGTTGGGAGTTACAATAATCGACGTGGGATGTGATAAAAGCAGGGACAAGTTTCTCAGCGTTAGAAAAGGAGAGGAAGGAGCGAACACAGGATACGTGACGGAGGTGAAAGTAAGAAAGTTTCTTAATGTGATTTATGCGGGCGGAATAAGAAAGGGAGGAATCAAAGATGACACCAAGATTCTTTGCAGTGGAGGCAGGTCTGATGAGATCACCACCATGTTATACTTTAGTCCCAATATGCAGGAGTTCAGTTTTGTTGCAATTTAATTTTAAAGAGTTCTGCTCCATCCAGTTATTCATTTCATTGAGGCAGGTTGTGAGCTGAGAGAGCTCTGATGAAGTTACACTTTTAAATTGAAATAGAGTTGAGTATCGTCTGCATAAGATGTGCATGAGTGGAGGTCTATTACCTCATCTTATGCAGGCCCATGTTTTTTTCCCTTCCAAACAGTACTACTAGAATGCTTTGCCCATTGGATAGACAGTTCCCAGTTTTTTAATCCATTCTCCTTCTTTCAGCTTTCTCTGCCTATCTGTCCAATTCTGGTCTCATGCAATGGGACAGATTCTGAGATTCGTTAGCTCATGGTGTAAGAAATGCCCCACCAATGGTCTCTGTACTTCTTTACTGTTCCTGATGTTGTAGAGGTCTTGAGCGTCTGGCCATTACTGCATTTTTCGACTCTCTCACATATAATAAATTACACCTATGGCATTTAAATTATATATATATGCAGTTTGTGTCTTCCAAGGAGGGGTTTTATTGTACTCTAAATGTACTGTTGTTGCAATAGGTTTTCAAAGTCTGTATTTTCTCAGAAAAAGCAGGTTCCATCTGGAGTTGAATATCCCCAGGTGTTTGCAGTTTGCTCCGTACCAAGATGACCCCCAGACTTTTGTTCTTCCTGTACACCGCAATCACTTTGTACTCCTGTAGTGTGTTGCCACCCAGAGTCTGCTGGAAATTGTATTTGATTCTCATATTGGCTTGAATGCTTTTCTGGGAGTATCTGGAAATAAAAGGTATGATCTCTTTATTATTCTCCACCCTTTCCCTTCTGTTTCAAAAAAGTGCTTCTAATCCTCCTCAGGAAGGATCTCCCGTAACCTCTAGTTCTGAGTGCTTCAAACAGAATGGTAGTCGCTTGTTCAAAGTCCTCCCGTCCAGTGCAGATTCTGTGGAATCTCGGCAGAGGTGTGTTTGGGATGGTGGCTGTCTTTATGTAGCAGAGCCTGGGTATCGGTCTCAATATTCATCATTTTCAAAAATGGTGACAAAAAGAAGGTACCGCTGCATTTCTCTTCACTCTAGCACCTGGAAAATCATCACATACATGCTCTAAGTTGCCAAAGAAATCCTTCCGGAGTCTCTGCTTGACTTCAGACAATCCCATGACACTAGGACATTTAGCCTGGTAAAACTACAAACATTCATGAGATGACCAATGTCTCTGTCTACAATTAGTGGGGAAGCACTCTGGAAGATGTTGTGCAGACTCCGACTTACGACTTTCAAACTAATGCAAAATAAACTGAGGACTCTAACTGTGCTTTGCAATAAAATGGAAATAAAAATAAAATGGCTTCACTAATTAAGTTGGGTAAATAACAAGTTTTTGTCAATGCTCCAGCACCTCATTTTAATCTAAGGTTGGTGTCCCAACTTGGAGAACCAATTTTAAATAAAGCTTACACCACCATGTTAAGGTTAAGACAAAACTAAGATGACGATAATCAGCCTGACACTATACAGGTGTCTGTGCAGTCAGCGGCCATCTGCATCTCTAGAGAAATTTTGACAGCTGTTGAGCAGCTAACTGTCCCAAAAGGCAACCATCAACAAAAATCTCAACAGTCTATCAGTACTGCATCAAAATCACAAAGGAGGATCACCTTCACAAATTCTAGTACCTTCATTAAATCAAAAACAAATCAGAACCAATTCCATGGCAAAAAAACACACTCTCCTCTGCCTAGATAAGTCCTCCCTTCCCAGGTACACTATGGCTGAAGAACTCAGTGTGGCCAGAGGAAGCGATTCAGACACACTCACAAGGCCTGCCTTACTAAAAGCTGGACTGTCATCATTTGCTGGGAGACTCTAGGTACGGAATACCTTTTATGGCAATGTATGATTTGAAGGAGCATTTTAATTTTGAGATCGACCATCTCTCTGATGAGGCAGTCAAAAAACGGCAATTGGAAAAACAGTGAAGAGTTGAGGAAGCCACTTGTATCAATAATGTACTAAATGTTCTAGTGTTTGTGGTTCAGCGTCTTTTAAGTTCTTGGACAAAGCCACAGATATAACCTCAACAGGAATCATTCTGTCTTTTGTGTATGACCACCATGGATGAAGATGTAGCCCAGGTTCATTGTGACACAATAAAAATGAATGAGTAAAGGTATAGACAATAAACGAAATTGGTGGATAATATTATTGAACCAGTAATGGCGGACTGCATGATAACGTGCAGTGAATCCACTTGACTTGAGCATTCCTAGTTTTCATCCTCCTTCTCTGTACGTTTATCATTCGTTTGCTCAGAGGTTGATGCACTTGCTGCTTCCTGAGCAGCTCTTCTTTTCTCCACCCTAGCGGCCCACTTCTTCTCTTCTTCCGTTGGCATCTTTTCGCATTAAAACTGATTAAGTCAGTTTTTGTGTTGCAATTACTTAGTATATTTTTCTTAATTTTTCACTTAAGCTAGCACTTAAGTCTTCAATCTGCCTCAAGAATGATTTAGGATATTAAGAGATAGGGGAAGTGACGGCGAAGGAGGTAGGGATGAGAACGGCACCCGTATGTATGCGCCACACGGCCGCCCTGATGGCCACTGCCGAGAGTTGATTCTACAATAAAATATAATAAAAATAAAAACAGTAATAAAATCATCACCCTGAAAGTGGACAGTAGAGGTCATGTAGTATATGTGTACCAAATTTCAGGTCAATAGGTCAGACGGTTTGGGAGGTGATTTAAAATCCTGTACAGATAAAACGGACAGCCATGGTAGTGGTATTATATAAGAAGATAATTAGAGAATGGGTATTTGTATTATAACCTGATTTATATCCATTTGACATGAACCACACAAAAATGTTAGCCAGATTAACTGTGAATGTTAATATATATAATGTGAATAAATGCGCCTACCAAAGCAGGAGGACAAAATTTAGCAGTGGCAGGATACTACTATTTAATGTATATATGGGAAATGGCATACGCATTGAATATAGCTATCGATTTATAATAGTGATAGTATGGAAATAATGAGCTAGCCACACTGCAACAAAGCCCAGTGGTCAAAGGCCGAGGTTTGATTCCACTTTGGAGAGAAGCCATTGAAAGTGTTCAGGGAAAACCCAATTCTTGTTGGCCCTGCTATTTGAAGCCTCTTTAGTGCTGGACATAAGATGGGATCGGCATTAGAAAACTTTATCTATTTTTCAACAAACTGCACAATTTATGCTTTTTCTCACATTACAAAAGAGCACAGCTGAAGCATGACAGTAACAGAAAGAAATGTTCAAAGAAAGACAGACTCACTCTTCACCTTCTGCCTGTGATGCAGACAGCTTTCAAAACGTAATCCCTGGTTATTGAGTTATATCACCTCTGTGCCGTGGTACACACATACCTGTCAGTCTGTTTACAAAATCCCCAACTAAACTGCAGATGACAGGAAGCTAATCTGCAGGGCCTGCATAAAAACGACGCCTCCCCCCCACCACCACCACCTCCCACACTCATTTTCTTTGCTTTGAAAAAGCAGACTAAGAATACCTCACATTCCAATGCATGCAATTCTAAAGCTCTCGCAAACTTGAAAACCAATCTTTATTAAGAGAATTCTCCTGAAGGATTTGTGCTGCAAAGTATTCTTCTTACAGCACCTCAGGGACTTTCAAAATGAAGGAAGTGCCATTCAAGGTGATCTGCCTGACATTTGAGTAGATGACTAAACTAGCATTTACACTGGTTAATAATTAGCACTGACTGCCTGTCTGCAGAGCAGCTAAAGGAAAGACATTCCTTCCATAAAGAATCCAAAGCTTCACACCAAGGTCAAAGATTTTGGATTTTTTCCCAAAAGGGTTATTCCTTTAAAAAAAAAAAAAAAAAAAAAAGGAAAAGCTAACACACAAACACACAGGATTACTAAAACCATACATTCTCAGCATTTTCCAAGTCTCCACATGTGTAGACTCATTCTAACCATGAGCAAGGTCATATCATTGTGTGTTGGTGGCTCATTAACATTCACAAATGTGGTAAAAGCTTTCAGTTCCCATTATTTGTGGGATGGGGAACAGCATGGATCTCCAGTATTTGACATACATTTTTCAGCAGTAGTAATCCCCAAGGATTACAGGCTGAACTTGTTTAGTTTCATTTTTTCAGCAAGAATATACAAAGTTAACAAAGGCAGAATTGCAAACTACATTTATGTGGCATTTACTTTCACTTTGCCTTACTTTCCGTATATAGGAGATATACTGTAAAATAAAAAAGCCAAGAATTTCAGCAAAAGGATCTAAATTTGCAGACTCAAGCCAAACAATAACTTGGGTTTTCCATGATTTTGACTAACATATTGATATATGCTATTATGAAGTACAGAAAACATATGCCTACACATTCCATTTTCAATGGCAGTTTTTCCAATACACTTTTATAAGTGAGCAATAAGACACGAAGCAACCCATGACGAAATGCCAAGTTCTCTGCAGAATAAATTCAATGGCATATTTTTATAATATGACTGATATTTCCTGGTAGATTTGGTAGATTTACACTAATGGATGCTAGAAATTCATGATATGAGAAAACAGGCTTGATAATGGACATTTGAGAAAACAATACTTTCAATATAGAAATGTTTTCTACCATGATGTGAGCATCAGAATGTGTGCTTCACGACAGAGTCCACATGTTCGTATAGCTCTGTCCAATTGTAATCTGTATTTCATAAAATTTAAAAAGTACCATAACACAAAACATCTAAGCCACTCAAACAAGCTTTTCAATAAGAGTAAAGTCTATTTACAAGACAGCTTTCACCTTTTTAATATTTTATGATACTTCACCTAAAAGGGAGTGGCTGGTTCCTTCCCAGTTAATGGAGTATTTTTCCAAACTGTCCTGTATTCCTATTTATAAATAAATTTTCCTTTAGCTTTTTCCTGTTATGTTTATTAAATATTGTTTTGTGCAGATGTCTATTGTCATTTTAAACAAAGGTTGAGGACAATTCAGTGAACATTAAAGCGAACGGTTTCTCCTCTTTCCTTACAGAAAGATTTCTAGCTTTGTTATATTTATGTTTATTTTACCAGGTACCTGAACCATTGTGGCTTTAGTGTATGGAGCAAATGTCTTATTTGTACAACTGCACCACTATCAGGATATGCACACATTTGTAAACTTACTTTTGAAAACCATGAAATCCACATTTGCACAGATAAACTTCTGTGTTACCTAATGCAGAATAAAAGGCATAGTATATCGAAATAAAATCATTTGTGCCATCTCTGGTACTCTGTAGACTGAAAAACATTATACTGCATATAACTGTTTAAATAACCATAGCACACTTGTTATAATACAAAATAAGTTTACTGTATTGACCAAAATATTCATCCATTATCTGAACCCACTAATTGAATTTGGGGTCAGGAAAGCATAACCAAAACATGAATGTGAAAATATGACTATGTTTGGGAATGAAAAATCAACTTGACTAAGCGTCACATTTTAAAAACCCACAAGGGATTTGATATTTGCCCTTATTTTATTCAGATCTTGATGAAGAGGTCCTGAGAAAGAGTTCCTGTTTGGAACGCAGCTGATCACTCAGCCCTCATTTAATATGATACCGCACTATTATTTGAAATCCTTACTTGAACCTGTTCAAACCAAAACAATCTTGAACTTGCACTTTCATCTTTGCCTGCGATCAGAAAGACAAAAACATTAAAACCACCATTTCATCAGCTCTCTCTCTCCTCTCTAAACTAGAAAAGCACTTTCTTCTTGCAGAGTTCTATAAAACAGCAAAGAGTAACAATAATGATATTACAACGGCAGCACATTTTTGATAAAACAGATGGTGGTCTGTCAACACTGAGGTCTAAGGAAATATTTATGTAAAGATTCTCTATCAACATTTGCAAGTAAAATCACAAGAGCTATAAATACAGGCGGAGGGAAAAGGAAGGGAAGAGTCAGGTTAGGAAACCAAAAAAAAACAAAAAAAACAATAATTCCAAATATATTTAAACAACTAGTGGTAAAACAAGATTCTACATGAGTTTTGCAAGATCAAAGTTATATATCTTTCAAAAAACACTACATTTACTATGAGCAATAAAGTTTTAAATGAAACTCAGCTTATTTCCAATGTATTATTTATACCTTTGGCTGTAAAATTTGTAAATTATAAACTTTATACTTTTCTGGAGATGGATACGGCAGCTCTAAGTAATTTAAATGCATTTACAAACTACTAAGATCTTCAGAAACTGAGAAAAACTGTACTTGGATTTTGCTCATTTATAAAGCAATAATAGGCAGCAAACAAAATAAAGGTTAACAACGTATGAATAAGATGCTACGGTTCATGAATAAGCATCACACATTTGGATAATACCATAGAAGGTCTATTAGCATTCTAAACGCAATACTTTCTTAAAACTATGTTCACAATTTTGAAGTATAAGGCGATAGCACGCATAATGTGTATGTATTATTTTTATAACTTTTCACCAGCTTTCCAATACAGCCAAAATAATAGAAATGTACATTACATATAATGGTCCAATTAGAAATGTAATTTCCATATTCTTTATAATCACACTCTAAAACTGTGGCCTTCATTGTAAGGCACCTGTATGGGTGCACACCAAGCAAAGCTCACATTTAACACTTGCCCCGGCTCATCCTGTTCTCTAATGCATTAGGCTGCCTCAAAAGTAGATTTGCTGAACAGGAGATAAGAAATAAATGAGCATTAATTAGGGCACTGCTTTCATTACAGAAATCATTAAAAGCTTTCTAAATGTTAGCATTTACAGAATAAACAAATTCATTGTTTGAGTTTGCTGGTATCAAATTACCAAAACAGCTTAACATAACCAGTCAGGGTTTGACTAATCTTCACCCACACATACAATTGTTCTTTAAAAGTTGACAGTGCAGTACTTTTTTGGATGTTCAAAACGAATCACACAAGTTTAAAAAAAAAATCCCTTTTCAAGTTTTAATTGAAGAGAGGGAGCACCTCATTTATGTGCCACTCAAAATACCTAAGTATTAAAGTTTTAGACAGCCAGGCACAGATAAAATGCATTACAGTGTGTTTAGCTTTCAGAAACATGAGTTTTCAGCTATAACCATTTAAACAAACCAACTTTGACAGTGATACAGCAAGACCAACAAAAGTACAGTTCACCTCACGGCAGAAATTTCAAACCTACTTTATCCGTATGCCCGCTCTCTTTCAACACACCTGTTGTCCTTGCTGAGCAAGCTTCCGTACAGCTCAGAAAAGTCACTGGGAACTTTTATCCAATTAGTGTAAACACTAGCAGCCTGCTGCAAAGACTCCACCCCTTGACATGCGGAACAGCCTATCAGCTCCGCTCCACTTGTAGCTCCCTGCAGGGTCAAACTAAGTCTCAGGATAGATTTGCTCTTTGCAGGCAGGGGTTCTCATTCTGATGTACTTATATGAGGAAAGGATTAATGATTAACACAGGAAAACCTGGCAAATGCATTTTTTGCTTATTTAAAGGTACATTCAACCTTATGTTCTACACTGGGGAAACAGAATTAGTTTTTATATAAGCTTCATTCACAATAAACAAATTACACCAGACTGTTGAAACTCAAAATATACAATTATTTTCCCTTTTTTTTTTTTTTAACATTAATGCCTATTAACTATACAATGGTATACATACATGCACACTCAGAGAAAAAATGTTAGAACACTGCCTTATGATGGAAAAAAACAGTATCAGGAAACAAAATGAAGGCTTTTTCTTTTGACATATACTGTTCCTCCTTCTGAAAAATTAGCCATATTCATGCAAATATCCTTATCTCACATTATAAGGCTTTGCTTCCTCTTTATTTAAAGACGTAACTATCACTAGATTTTCAGAAACAGAAAGATTACGTGGCTCACCTTGGTGAGTAAATGCAAAACACATTTCCATCCATTGATTTTCTAAACCCCGCTTATCCAAAACAGGGTCATGGGAAAGCTGAAGCCTATCCCAGCAAGCACTGGGCACAACGTAAAAACGGACCCGGGATTTGGTGCCAGTCTATCCACCATGATTGACTCATAAAATGATAGAATTTCAAACAAATTTACATGACATTAGTTTGGCTAATTTGTGCTACAAATTGACTGAGAACTGTCATGTCTTCTAAGGAAATGATCATCGATCACAGCAGAAGCTTCATCTGGACTGAGCGACAAAAGGAAAGATGTGCCTTGCATCAATTATTTTTAAAGAAAAAAAAATCCAAACAGTTTTGAGTAAACAACATAATACCAATATACAACTATTTGAATATAAAAACATCTATTCTGACTCCAAAGAACTCAACATTACGTCAATCGTGAATTGGACCACACAGATAAGAACTATTTTAAGATGCCATTTACAGTGCAGCCAAAAATTATTTGTACACTGTGAAAAAAATTGTCAAAAATGGAAAAGAAATTGAGGATATTGAAGAACAAACTTTAAAAACTCTCTAGAATGTTACAATTACTTGTGTGTTATGTAAAGAAACAAGGAAAACTTTTATTTAAAACATATTCTGGAAGTGTTTTCAAAGTATTTAATTTATTGCCTTCAAACAATTATTTATGGAGTTTTCTCAAAGTCCTGCTCAGTATTTGGTAGGCCCTCCATTGGCAGCAATAACAGTATGCAGCCTCCAGGGCCTACTTTCAACAAGGGTGTTGCAAATGGCTGGGTCAAGGCTCTCCTATGTTATTCTGATAGAAATTATGCATGAGCAATTTTAAATTATTTGTGTAACAGGAACTACAGCAACCTTCACCTTTGCTTTGGATATTGCAATATAAAAATGCTGTGCCTATATCCTTATCAAGCAACCCAATTAACTTTGGTGAAACAGAGTGGGGTTGGAAGATGCACAGAAAAAAAGAAAACGAAATATTCTGTCTGAGCTACAAGCTACTGTATATTCTAATTTGGTGTATATCCCTGTATAAATGACAAGAATCATATTAAAGACTGACTTGAAAATTTCAAACAACTCCAGTCACAGTTTCACAATGTCACATTTTTCAGATCATGATCTTGTTTTGCACAAAATTGAACTGCAATATTCATAAAAGTGCAAAGCATTACAAGAAAACAAACAAGCCTGCTTCATTATTACACCATGAACCAAATATCCTAGGAAACTCCTACCTCAAATTATGCAGTGTTATTATTTTTTTTTTTTCACTAGGCAATAAGCAAGCCTGTTCAAGTTAAAACCTTTGGTTACTGTAATTAGTGGGTATATAATGTATATTTATCATAAAGATCAAAGGTGATGCAAGCTTAAAATATTCCAGTATCTTTGTTAACTGTGCATTAAGAACAAATATCAGCTAATTCCAACAACTAGCCTAACAGACAGAACAAGTGTACTGATTTAAGTTTAGAATGTAAATGTTTTTGATGAGAAAAGGCCATTCAGCTCAAAAAATCACATCTATTACTAATGTTTCAAAAAATCTAAGTCTGAAGGTCCCCAAGGTCCATCTGTGCATTTTAAGTTTTACTTGAGGATTGCAAGGGTCCTAATGGTCTTACATTTTAATGTTCTATTTGGTGAAGGACCAGGTTAACAACAGTCGCCACCAGTACTGTTAACCAACTGAGTGCTGAGGAAAATTGGGCTACTGTTGGAGGAAGAGGAAGAAGAAGAGGAAAAAGAAGAAGGACAACGACATGTCCGGAGGCAGGAGGAGGAAATTTAAGAGAGTGGAAATGAGGGTAGGAACTTTGAATGTTGGCAGTGTGACTGGTAAAGGGAGAGAGTTAGCCAATATAATGGAGAGAAGACAGGTTCATATATTGTGCGTGCAAGAGACCAGGGGCCTCATGCATAATACCGTGCATAGAATTCACACTAAAACATGGTGTAAGGACAAAAGCGGAAATGTGCGTACACACAAAAAAAATCCAGATGCATAAATCTGTGCGTTTGCCAACTTCCATGTTCTTCCGCTCCATAAATCCCGGTTAGCGTGAAAAGTAACGCACAAGCGTGGGCCTGCTGCCCAACCCAAACTCCTCCCAGAATCACGCCTCTTTGAATATGCAAATTAATATAAATAGCCCTTAAGCTCAGCATTCTGTGAAAAGGCAATACCAAAAGCACAGGGGAAAATAGAAGAATTTCAGTTAATACCAAGTGGAGGCAAGGAAAAACATACTATTTGTTGGTTTAACAGTTGTATAAACAACAAAAGGAAGTTGATTGAGTGACATAGAGTGTCGGAGAAACTCGACAGCTCAAGTTCACAAAATCGCACAGTGCCCGAAATAAAAAAGAAGTTGTCAGATATTAAAGTCACCGTGAAAAGGCGAGTCGTAGGCCACCGTCTGAGTGTCATATGAAAGCTTATTAGGGTACAGAGAAAAGAAAAAAAATAGGGACACAGTGAGAAAAAAGCTTGAAATGTCAACTTTAATCTCGAAATTTCCACTTTAATCACATAGTTTATTTTGTCATTAAAGTAGAGCATCATAAACTTCATCTTTAAATCGTTTAATTTACTAGTTTCTCAAATACCATCATAACTATAGTAGCATGTTAAATGCTTTGTTTTGTATGTGTTCTTCTATGTGCTCTGTGTGTGTGAATCACTACGTGCTTCTTAAACAGGCTTTCTCTTCCTCCGACAGGGCACAGAATCCTTTACATTCGTGATATTACAGCTCTCTGAATAATTAAAATACTGAGATGTATACTTGATATCATTTTCATGATGATATGAGTTAAAGCATGTTATCAAACATGGGAACACGGTGGTTCAGTGATAGTGATGAGCTTGTGCCCCGTCCAGAGACTGCCTCCCGCAAGATGCTTGCTGCGCCATGCTTGACCTTCAATGAAATAATTTATTGCAGCAGTACTGTCTCTTTCAAACATACTAACCTCCAATTCCTGTTCTTCCTTTTCTTTCTCCAAGTAACCAATCGGCACACAATCAGCTCTGTAATAGATGTTAAGCCATCTGTAAGCTTAGAGCGCGGATTCCTCAAAACTGTTAAGGAACATTGAAATATCTTCGTGGTACATGTTTAATTATTCTGTCCATCTATCCTTCCAGGGTCGCGCCAGTCCCAGCAAAAATACAGCGTGAGGCAGGAACAACGGGGCACCAGCTCCTTGCTAGCGCTGTGACACCGTGTCCTCACATGTTTAAATTATTAACAATATAGATTATTTAAATGATGTTTTATCTGTATAATGTAATAAACATATTTTGCTGCATTTCATCTTAAAAATGATATTGTCATCATATGTATATACGTGCTTTATAAAGTGGCTCAGGTTGTGCAACATTATAACTGTATCACAAGTTTAATGTGAGGTAATTGTACTAATAAGTACAAACAGTTATACAAGGAGCACTTGATGGACTGATTGAGTGCGTTTATAGTTCTTGGGATGTAGTACTAGGGTGTTGTACCGTGTTAGCCATTATGAATGTAGAGAAGAGCCAAGCAAAATGACACCTCTTATTGGCTAACAGTTAGCCAATAAGAGGTGTCATTTTGCTTGGCTCTTCTCTAGTTCTTGGGATGAAACTGTTTCTGAACTGCGAGGTCCGTACAGGAAAGGCTCTGAAGCTTTTGCCGTTTGAGAGTAGTTCAATAAACAGCATGGCTGAGGTAGTGAGTGCTTGATGCTGTATACCGATAATTCTCTTTCCGATCAAATTGCACACTCAGATACAGTGGGATAAATAGTCTGAGTGGTGCATGGAGAGGAACAACGCTAAAGCAGCTATGGTAT
Organism: Polypterus senegalus; assembly: GCF_016835505.1. Taxonomy (NCBI): domain Eukaryota; kingdom Metazoa; phylum Chordata; class Cladistia; order Polypteriformes; family Polypteridae; genus Polypterus; species Polypterus senegalus. The sequence goes on from NC_053171.1 coordinate 13,904,268, forward strand.
TTGAAATAGTTTGGCCATTCCATGGACCATTATATTGTTACAGGTTAATTACAATCAGATGCCTTAAACGAATTAACAATATGCGGTTAATTTCAGTATATATGATAAAGTCGCTTCAGGGATGTGGATCTAAAAAAGAAACGGAAACCACACTTACGCTGGGTGCCACCAGTTTGCAAAACCAAGTGGACAACTTGCGTATGCCAAGCACTTAGCTAGCATAAAAATGTGCATGGCATTATGCCAAGTTTAGGTTTTATACAACACGATGTGAGCATGGAAACAGACTTATGCAACATGTTTGTGCGTACGTACCATTTATACATGAGGCCCCTGATGATAGGGGAGTAAGGCCAGGTGTATTGGAGATGGGTTCAAATTGTTCAACCATGGTGTGAATGGGAGGAGGAATGGGGTAGGGGTCATCCTGAAGAAATATTAGGTTAAGAGTGTTTTGGGGTGATTTGGGGTGTCAGACAGAATGATGATTATGAAGATGGAAATTGATGGTGGGATGATGAATGCTGTTAGTGCATATACACCTATGCAATATATGAGTTTCACTTAATTGAATTACTGAAATAAACTTTTCGATGATATTCTAATTTATTGAGATGACCTGTATATCCTATGCAGGAGGGTCGGTATGAAGGAGATTGGAGACTACAAAGTGGTGGCAGGGGAAAATGAAATTAAGCAGCATAGGATGGTGGTCTGTATGATGACAATGGAGAGCAAGAACAGGAGGAAGAGTGCGGGCAGAGCTAAGGATCAAATTGTATATGTTGAAAAAGGAAGACGGTGGAGTTCAAGAAGGAGGTAAGACAGGCACTGGGTGGCAATGAAGAGTTACCAGATAGGGGGCAACTATAGCAGAAGTGGGAAGGGAGACAGCTAGAAGGGTGCTTGATGTGACATCTGGACCAAGGAAGGAGGACAAAGAATCCTGGTGATGGAATGGGGAAGTAAAGAGTATACAGAGGAAGAGGTTGGTGAATAAAAAGTGGGATAGTCAAAGAGATAAAGAAAGTAGACAGAAGTACAAGGAGATAAGGCATAAGGTGAAATGAGAGGTGTCGCAGGCTGAAGATAAGGCATATAATGAGTTGTATGAGAGGTTAGACACAAAGTAGGGAGAAAAGGACCTGTACCGATTGGATAGGCGGAGGGACAGTTGGGGAAAAATGAGCAGCAGGATAGGTTGATAAAGGATAATGATAGAAACGTACTCACAAGCAAGGAGAGTGTGTTGTGCAGATGGAAAGAGTACTTTGAGAGGTTGATGAATGAAGAGAATGAGAGAGAGAGAAGGTTGGATGATGTGTAGACAGTGAAACAGGAAGTGTAACAGATTAGCAAGGAGGAAGTAAGAACAGCTATGAAGATGAATGGGAAGGCCGTCCAGAGGACATACCTGTGGAGGTATGGAGGTGTTCAGGAGAGATGGCAGAGGACCTTTTAATGCAATCTTGGAAAGTGAGAGGATGCCTGATTAGTGGAGAAGAAGTGTACTGGTAAAGATTTTTAAGAATAAGGATGATGTGCAGAGCTATAGTAACTACAGATGGATAAAACTGAAAGTTATGGAAAAGATCAGGGATCGGCTCTTAGCTCTTTATTGGCAGTGGTTATAGACAGGTTGACAGAGGAGATTAGACAGGGGCCCCTATGAACTATGATGTTTTCAGATGACACTGTCATCTGTAATGAGACTAACAAGCAGGGTGAGGAGATACTGGACAGGTGGAGATACCCTATTAGATAAGAGGAATGAAGGTCAGTAGGAACAAGACAGAATACAAGTTTGTGAATGAGAGGGAGGTCAGAGGAATGGTGAGGATACAGGAAGTAGAGTTGGTGAAGGTGGATGACTTTAAATACTTGGGATCAACAGTACAGGGTAATGGGGAATGTGGAAGAGAGGTGAAGAAGGGAGTGTAGGCAGGGTGGAGAAGAGTGTCAGAAGCGATTTGTGACAGATGGATACTGGCAATAATGAAAGGAAAGGTCTACAAGGCGGTAGTGAGAGCAGCTATGTTATATTGGTTGAAGATGGTGGCACTGACAAAAAGACAGGAGACAGAGCTGGAGATGGCAGAGTTAAAGATGTTAAGCTTTACATTGGGTGTGACATGGATGGACAGAATAAGAAATGAGGACATTAGAGGGTCAGCTCAGGTTGGACGGTTTAGAGACAAAGCCAGAGAGGTGAGATTGTGTTGATTTGGACATGTGCAGAGGAGAGATTCTGGGTATATTGGGGGAAGGATGCTAGGGTTGGACCTACCGGGCAAGAGGAAAAGAGGAAAGCCTAAGAGGAGGATTATGGATGTGGTGAGAGAGGACATGCAGGCGGTGGGTGTTACAGAGTAAGATGCAGAGGGAAGAACAGGAGCAGCCATGTACTTTCATGTTCCTTGTTCAGTTTTCTAATTCCTAATAAAAACTACCATTAACCAGCTTCTCACAAACCCATGGTATCTGATGAACTCATTACTCAGGAAATTCAGACATTAAGAGTTAGCTATAGTTAGAAGACCTTGAGCATAACCGGCTATAATAATCCCATAAGACTCAAATGCAGGAAAACAATGATTGTTCAAAATGGTACAAATGACAATTTAAATGCATTATAAAAAATTAAGTTTAAGGGCAGCATCGTATCATACGGGTTAATACTAACACACAGCTAAAGGCATCAGGGCTCAATTAGCGTCTAGGTCAATGAGCACAGTAACACAAGATTAAGAGAGAGTGCGCACAGGAAAACACTGATAAACAGGAATATTAGGAATATTTAATGACAATTTTTAATTTTTTAACCTCCACAAAAACATGGTTTTATTATGGATTACTTATTTATTTATTGAGATGATGCACTGAACATTTGTAAACAGTTTTGTTTGACTGAATAAAAAGTACTTTTGTACATTTGCACCTGCCTTTGTTCTGCTAGGTGTACTTTATTAACCAGTCCATCCTTGATTGTGACTATCTAACCTGGGCATCAAAAATGGTGGCAGTGTGCAATGGACTAGTGGCAGTGAGGAAAGAAAAGGGGGAAGCAGCAACAGGTTGCACTTCAAGAAGATAGCCAAAACCTAGGCTGGAAGGCTTGTTTGAATAATGGAATTTTAATGAACTGATTATATATTGTTTTAACTGTATTTTAAAAGTTCTTATTTTTTTTAATGTCCTATTTTAAAAGGGGGGCTTGGGTGTTGTTTTTATTTCCTTCATTATAGTACTTTTGGTTTTTAGTGCAAGAGCCACACCATGGACCTTAGCCACCAGTTGCACAGGTTGGTCTGGCTGTGCATCCCACCCTGCAGCTAGGGGCTTATGGGGGAGAAAATGTGGTAAATGACATTCAGGGGTCAATAGCAATGTGTGTTTTTAGCTGTAAAAACAGTGCGTCTCTGGTTCCATGGGTGAAACCTCAGAATATTTGGTGTGGAGTCGAGTCGGCTGCTTGATTAGCTCAGCTGTTCCACATCAGCACTCAGCTGATTGTAAATAGGATGTCACACCCATAGAAGTATAAAGGAGCAAGAGATTGGAAAAAGAAAAGAGAGAATGACAAAAAAAGTTCAGAGGTGAAATCAAGAGAGAGAGAGAAAGCCAAGATGGAAGTCAGGATTGTGCAAGAGTTGGTGCACTTAGAGAGGAGGCACGACAGTCGAGAAAGCTGCACTGTACGGAGCAGCGGTACTCCGGGGGCAGGGTCCTTCATACTGAATACTGCAGAGGAGCAGAAGCAGGAGGATCCAACCCTCAGAAATTTCCATGGATTGAGAGGGACAGTGCTGGGAGAATGAAGCAGGTCTCACAGGATCTTCATGTATGCTGAGGGATGGTGGCGAGAACACTATCCAACAAATGGCATCTATTGCCGTTGTAGGGACCTCAAAGGGTGAGCAGTGAAGGCATTGTTTTAAAGAGATGCACTGAGGCTCGTGGCTTTTAATGAACAACACCTAACTAGGTTTTAGCATTGATTTTAACCAGTTTTTTGATTCTTTAATCCATTAAATGGATTTTTGTTCTCCACTTGAACACTGTTTTTATCATTGAGCATTTATTTACTTATTTATGAAAAAAATGACACTACTGTACACCTTTGTACACTGATTTCTTTAATTTTGCCTGGGATAAAAAGCACTTTGCACATATCTACCAATCTTGTTGTTATGTGCCATCATTCATTCTAGGCCAACTTGGTCTTTGAATATTAACGTCCTGGGTTCAAGGACGAATATGCCAGCTGAGGGAAAACTGGGCATCACAAGTACTTAGCTTGCTTTTCGAATGCTGACTTGCACTCTGAAAGCCATCGAAGCACTAAGGAGCAGAGTTCTCTTGGGCCAAGCAAAAAACACAGCAGAAGAAGACTGGATGAGAACTTTTTTGGCCTTTAAAATCTGACCAATAAGAAAGTTCTAGATTTTAAAAGTCAACTAATCACGAGTAAACATATTTCAGAAATTATTAATCTAATTTACAAACATTTTCTCTCTCTTTTGGTCATGTGACAAAAAAGTTGCTAGCTTGACACTCACAAAGTGCTTAGAAACAGTGTTTTGCTATACAAAGGCACTATATAAAATAACCCTTGTTTGATTTCTTTTTTTTTTATATTAAAGTATTTTTGTATATATCATGCTCTCGGAACAAAGAAGCATACTGAACTAAGCGTTGTTCTTCCTTTCCAACTACTCTTCAGAATAAATTGCTATCCTGCCCAAAAGGCAGTTTGTGGGCTTTAATCCTGAGGCATCGCACATTTACTTCATGCAAAGGATGACATAACCATGCATGACTTCCCTGCCCGTGGTTTTAAAAATGAGGCACGGTCTTGTTTTGTGGTTTGTCTCTTGTTTGGAAAACAGAATATTTTCAGCTGCAATGGGAAATTGTCACTCCTCCTCTGAAACAATTGCATGTGGAATACCTCAAGGCTCCATCTTAGGCCCTATCTTGTTTTCCTTGTACATGCTCCCCCTTGGGTCCATTTTTCAGAAATACAACATATGATATTACTGTTATGCAGATGACACACAGTTATACCTCCCACTCAAGCCAGATCAAGACGGTGCTCTGGAGCTTATTTCAATTGTTTAAGGGACATTAAGTGTAGGATGTCACAGAATTTTATTAAATTAAACCAAGACAAAATAGATTTTTATCATATTTAGGAATCCTGACTCTGTCAGGGTTATAGGAAATGACCTGGGCACGCTGTTAGCTAATGTACACAGCCATGAAAAAAAACCTTGGTATTATTTTTGACTCTGCTCTTAAATTCAACAAACAAGTAAACTCAGTTGTTCTTGGTAGCTTCTTTCAAGGCAGGAATATATTAAAACTCAAACATATCTTCACTTTTAAGGACCTGGAAATAGCCATTCATGCTTTTATTTCCTCACTTCTTGATTACTGTAATTCTCTCCCTCTATCTTGGTATCTGTCAGTCAGGCTTGTCATGCCTGCAGTTGGTCCAACTCTAACTGCTACCAAGAAAAGACAAGAGTATCACTCCTGTGTTAGCATCCTTGCATTAGCTGCCTGTTAAATACAGAGTTGAATTTAAAGTTTTATTATTTGTTTTTAAAGCTCTCCATGGCATAGCTCCAACTTATACTTCTGACCTTGAGGTTTAATGGTGACTGGGCCTTCTCTGTTGCTGCCAAAAGATTCTGGAAGAGTCTTCCATCTTTTATTAAGTCATTCCCCACAATAGATATTTTTAAGTCAAATTTAAAAACCGTTTGATTTTCTCAGGCATTTGAATTATTTTAATGACTATGTATTCAGTTGTCTGTTTCATCTTGGTTTGTTTTGCATTCCCGTCAGCTGATTGTTGTTCTCTCCTTCTACTGCTTTCTTAAGTCTGATAGATAGATAGATAGACAGATAGACAGATACTTTATTAATCCCAAGGGGAAATTCACATAATCCAGCAGCAGTATACTGATACAAAGAAACAATATTAAATTAAATAGTAATAAAAATGAAAAAAATAAAAATAAAATTAATGTTCACATTTACTCCCCCGGGTGGAATTAGTCGCATAGTGTGGGGGAGGAACGATCTCCTCAGTCTGTCAGTGGAACAGGACAGTGACAAAAGTCTGTCACTGAAGCTACTCCTCTGTCTGGAGATGATCCTGTTCAGTGGATGCAGTGGATTCTTCATGATTGACAGGAGTTTGCTTAGTGCCCGTCTCTCTGCCACAGATGTTAAACTGTCCAACTTTAATCCTACAATGGAGCCTGCCTTCTTAACGAGTTTGTCCAGGCGTGAGGCGTCTTTCATCTTTATGCTGCCACCCCAGCACAGCACCGCGTAGAAGAGGGCACTCGCCACAACCGTCTGGTAGAACATCTGCAGCATCTTACTGCAGATGTTGAAGGATGCCAACCTTCTCAGAAAGTACAGTCTGCTCTGGCCTTTCTTACATAGAGCATCAGAGGCCTAGGCCTCCTAAAATCCACCACCAGCTCCTTGGTCTTGCTGGTGTTAAGGTGTAAGTGGTTTGAGTCTGTTAGTCATTTATTTCCTTTTACATTGTGTGTTTTTATCCTTATCTTTCATTTTGTTTAAATGTTTGTTTTAGCCGATTTTACTCTTCTATATAAATAAATGAAAAAATGAAATGAAAAAAATCTTGCACACACGGAGTCAGTACTCTCTGTCTCTTGTTAAACACTTTCAGAGAGGAACTACAGAACACTATATGATGATGATAAAGACTAGCTGCACCGGCGGTATTATAGAGAGAGAGGGATCTCGATTTGCAGCCACCATTGCTTACCTTCTTAATATAAGAGTCATCAAACCGTACAGCTATTTATTTATGAATGTGTTAAGGCTTTCAAAATAAAAAAGGATGGATACTTTCAAACCAAAATTCACTGCTGGGCAAGTGACGCAGTTAAAGAGAAAAAAAGTGATCTGTCAGTTCTTCCATATTCCCTTTAGTACATACCAACATCCACTAAACAAATTCAGAAGATAGGAACGCAAATTTCCTACTAAAACAAGTAAGCTGCAGTGACAAGGATGTGTAGGTTTCAACTGTAGTGCATGTGGGAAAGGAAAATAATAATCAATACAAAAAAACAATAAACCACATGAATACATATGTGCTAAATAGAGCTTATTTAAGAAAATACATTTAGAGACGTAAAACAACTAGTCCTACAAAGAGGAAGTGGAAGGCACTGCATAATTGTCCGTATTTAAAACTAATCAATTATTCAAAAAATTGTACCATTTACTAGTTATCAGAAGTATTGATAAACTGCTACATTAAATTAGAGATTCAGCATTTTCTTGCTCAGTATATTTAATAGTTTAAGGTGTGCTAACTGCTGCGGTGGGTTGGCACCCTGCCCAGGATTGGTTCCTGCCTTGTGCCCTGTGTTGGCTGGGATTGGCTCCAGCAGACCCCCGTGACCCTGTGTTCTGATTCAGCGGGTTGGAAAATGGATGGATGGATGGATGGATGGTGTGCTAACTGCTAGTTATGGGCAGTGTTGATAAAGAGCTACTATAAATTACAAAATGTGAGCATTTAATTTGTTCTAATTTCATAGAAGATGGGGTTGATCAAGACAAACTCTTAGTTCACTATTTTGTAACTAAAGTAATCATTTTAACAGGGGTTATTTACTAAGACAGCTTTTTTCATATGTGGAAGAACATTTTCCAAACCATCAATGGTGTCCAATAAATAAAACCAAAATTGTAGTCCTGAAGGGTTTAAGCCAAAGTTTTGATGCAATAGTGTGTGCATTGTAAGGTAAAGTGGTACAACCAAGTGCAAGAAGACATTACATTTTGAATGAAATGTGCGTGACAATCTCTTACTATTGCGTCCTAGAACTTTGTGACGGGAAGACACTAGTCACAGTATAAGTTTCATCAGCAAGATGAAATGCGTAGGTCTCTACAAGGAGACTGTTTATCATTGAAGAATCTGCTTTAATAGTTTCTTTATAATTTTTCTGGCTGAAGGTAGTCAGAAGTCCATTAAGCCCTCCAAGATTTTATTAGGTGCATCTTAGTTGAAGTCAAAAGTTGGACTCAACTGAGAAAAATCTTCCTTGCACTGTAAATGGCTACATTCTGTGCATAAACTAATTGCACCCATCTGCGCTCTGCTCCTATTTAAGGATTATCCTCACATGAAGTACCTCATATTATGCACTTTGCAATAATTAACTGCTTTTGTTGTCTCCTCATAAAACTATACCATTACCATTATCACTGAAACACTACATCACCATTTAAACTGCTGTTGACAATATGCTAAAATGCCTGTACCAGACAGCTGGTTGTTCATCTTGTTTGTTACAACTGCAAGAAAGTCACATAACTGCTGGCTGGTTAAATCTTTCAGGAACAAAGGAGGCAACCAGCAAGGGTGCTCTTACATCAAGAACCTAAAAAGTAATGTGTGAGTGTGTGTGTGTGTTTGGGGGGTTGGGATGGGAGTTGCATGGTGGATTAGCTTGTGGGGGCTTAAGTACACTAATCGCTCAGGAGCCTCTCACATCTGAAACAACAGAACCATGTGCAGAAATAATTGAAGATGTTACATGAAATATGAACCTTTACACAAATAAACAAACTCAACCACTTAAGTGTTATTCATGATGATGCCCATTTTTATTACACGGATCATTACATAGTCTGCATGATGCATCCTTTAGAAATGCCAAGGAACTCTAAATTAACTGGCAGAAGGAAAAATATGAATTCTAGTAAATGTACTCTCTCTTGCTCTATTCATTCAAAATATAGCTCCTAGAGTTCACCATTTTCCTGTAGAAGACAAATTTTGCACTTTACTGTATATCTTTTTTTGTTATTATTTTACTTTCTGATTAACTGTTTCAGTTAGCATTGTCAAACAGTTTCTCCTTTCATTGCAACTTAACTAACGTGTCTTAATGCTGGCAGCTTACAACAAACCAACCAACCAATTTTTTTCTCAACTACGGTATAAAATATCAATTTCACGGCAAAGCTTGGTTAGTATTGCTATGGTTAAACCAATATTACATAGACTTTGATTCTGAACTAGTGAGGTGCTGAGGCGTCACCTGTTGCATGGCTGCACTCGGGTCCTAATCTGGGATCCCGAGTTGGTTTGTTATTATGTAGTGGGTGCAGCGCGCGCTCCAAACCCATTCCCCCCCAACTCTCTCTGTCTCTTTGATGCTGCAACAAGGAGTATTTATTTAACAAAATTAAAACAAATCAGAAAAGATATGCAGTGTGAAAGATTTGGGCATGTTTGTTGACTTAACTCTTTGGAAAGTTAGATTATCAAAGAAGCTCACGCAGATGTCAAATATTTGTTTAATATTTTTGTAACAATGAACCACAGTCCAAAATAACATTAGGAACAGAATCTAAGTACAGAAAATGCACATTTCTTTATCCATCCATCCATTTTCTAACCCGCTGAATCCGAATACAGGGTCACGGGGGTCTGCATTTCTTTATATCATTTTAAAATATTGCAATTAAAAAAACAAACAGAATTCTAGTTGATATAGCTATCATAGACTCCAGATTCAAAGTTGTAAAAATTGAATCCATTGATGCACTATTGTTAGTTGTTGCGAGTCTGTGGCCAAAGTTAGTTCATATTTCTTTAATATAAAACTTATGAAAGTACTACTTGATGGAAGATTGAAACCTATGTTAAAGTCCTGAGCTAAAACTATAGTTCGAACAATGTCGACCATGGCACACAGAAGGTCATTGTGGCTCTTTGCCAAGATGAGTGTCTGTCATCACAATCTGCAGATAAGCAGTTGTGAAGTGGTTTTTAGTTTAACAAACTCTGAGTTCATGTTTCTTCACTGTACGCATTGCCTAACTGTCAATGACTGCTTATTAGAATATGAACACTTCCATTATATAAGTTGCTAGAGTCTTGATATCTCTGGATGTAGAAAAAGTTTTTTTATAGACTTCTGGGTGTGAAAATAACAATTTGATCAAAGCACACTTGTGTTGACCATTTGAAGAGTTATTGAGTTCAGCATTGTTTCTTTAAAAATATAAATGATCTATTTCACACTAGAACACAGATCCAGACAGGACTGTCCAATATCACTAATACTTTTTGTAATGGCTATTGAACCGATCACTATCCCTATCCACCTCTGCAACAGCCAGAGATAAAACATTATAAGGGAAGGACTAGAACAAAAAGTATCTATTTGTGCCGATAACATGGTGCTGTAAATTACTGATTTGTATTCACTTCTGCCACCCGTGTTAAATCAACTGAACTGTACAGGTTCTCTGAATTAGCCAAAATAAGAAAACACATTTCAAAGTGAACAGTCTCACACGTGTGGCTGGGCGAGATGATGTTGGTATGTTGATGACACGCAGCTGTATTCATCAATAGCACCTGATGACCCCCACTCTGTTGTTTCACTAACACAATGTCTTACTTGTGTTTCTGAGTGGATGAGTAGTAATTTTCTCAAGCTAAATAAAGAGAAAACTGAAATTTTAGTGATTGGTAATAATGGATATAATGAGGTTATTAGAAATAAACTTGATGCATTAGGATTAAAAGTCAAGACAGAGGTAAAGAATTTAGGAGTAACTGTTGACTGTGACCTGAATTTTAAATCACATATTAATCAGACCACTAGGACAGCATTTTTTCACTTAAGAAACATAGCAAAAGTTAGACCTCTTAAACCATTGAAAGATGCTGAGAAATGAGTTCATGCGTTTGTTTTCAGTCGACTAGATTACTGTAACGCACTCCTCTCAGGACTACCCAAAAAAGATATAAATCGATTACAACTAGTGCAGAATGCAGCTGCTAGAATCCTAACTAGGAAAAGAAAATCTGAGCACATCACCCCAGTCCTCATGTCACTACACTGGTTACCTGTGTCATTCAGAATTGACTTTAAAATACTTCTTATGGTTTACAAAGCCTTAAATAATCTCGCTCTATCTTATATATCGGAATGTCTGACATCTTATATTCCAAATCGTAACCTTAGATTTTCAAATGAGGGTCTGCTTAGAATTCCAAGAGTTAAGCTTAAAAGAAGTGGTGAGGCGGCCTTCTGCTGTTATGCACCTAAAATCTGGAATAGCCTGCTAATAGGAATTCGCCAGGCTGATAAGGTGGAGCACTTTAAAAAAACTGCTAAAAACACATTACTTAAAGGCCTCCTCATAACTTCACCTTAGTTTAATCCTGATACTCTGCATATTCAATTAATTATCATCACAATTCATGGGGTTTGCCCCAAAATCCATACTAACCCCTACTCTCTCTTCCGTTCTTTTCCGTTCTTCTGTGGTGGTGATCCGCACCACCACCACCTAATCAAAGCACCATGATGTCCCTACACTGATGGCTTAAAGGCCAGAAGTCCTTCCATGAAAACCCTGAATACAATGAGGACTGATCATTTATGTTAGGTAGACCGCCTAGAGGGGGCTGGGCGGTCTCATGGCCTGGAACCCCTGCAGATTTTATTTTTTCTCCAGCCGTCTGCAGTTTTTTTTGTTTTTTCTGTCCTCCCTGGCCATCGGACCTTACTTTTATTCTATGTTAATAATCTCTTATTTTAATTCTTACTTTGTCTTTTTTCTCTTTTTCTTCATCATGTAAAGCACTTTGAGCTACATTATTTGTATGACAATGTGCTATATAAATAAATGTTGTTGTTATATAATGCTCATGTCATTTGTAAAATATGGGTTTTAATCACTTACCATCACACTTGGGCACCTCATGGGAGCTAGTGAGAGATCCCTCAGGCATGACAACAGCTCAAGTTGTAACGCCACCTAAGAAAAAGCACAAAAATAAAACATCTTAACAAAAGTTTTGATTTAGACTACTTTCCAGATATTTATTTCATTCAGCTCAAAACATATCTTGAAGTATTAATCTGAAATAATGTAAAAGTTGATATCTGACAATACCCAAGACTTCATTTTTGACCATTAGTAACTTATTCTAAGATTCTATAGGTGCCTGTTTGCAGAAATATTTTATAAAATGTATGCAAAATGTTCTAAATAAGTTTCAATATATACCTCAGAATCCTTATCAAAAGATATACTTATTTTACTGTGACAGCTGGTGTCATCTATTCTAATTTACTATGTAATTCTAAAAACTTTGAAACTTTAATTTTATTTAGGGATACCCTGAGGTCCCAGAAAACATCTAGTAGCCCTTTGATGAGCATTCTGTAGCATGGCAATCTTCTGTTTAAACTGTAGAAAGAAAAATAGAGTATTCAAGATGACACCCGCACAAGTAACTGTCAGTCACACAGCACACTACATAATCCAATATCCCATTAGCCTTTTAAATCAATTCTGCACACCATATATGTGTGAGCAGTGCTGAGCATACTAAAACTTCATGAGTTAAGTTGTATTCATATTTCCCCATCGTAATCAACAGAGGGGGCTCTTGAGCATTCCCCAAACCCAGACAATTCAAAGAGGGCCAAAATACATACAAGTACAGGATAAGAAGACAAAAGGTATGAATCATCAAACAAACATCTCAAAGCCTCCTCTAATTGCACATCCATTTAAATCAATGAAATAATCTACATGGTCCACCTATCTACCGATTGGTATCTTGTCTAAGGTCTTAACTCTCCTCGCTTCTTTCTCCTGGCCTCACTTCCTCCTGACAATAAAGTGCTTGCCACTAGCTCTTCTCCTGACTAACCCTTTGACTCAAAGAGGATTTAAACCCCATTCTGGGAACATTTCCAGGGTAAAGAATGCCCTCAAAGTCTTAGGGCCATTCTTTAATGGACAATGCAACCTCAAAGAGGCCCGTCTAGCATAACAGCTTTCAGTGAGTTATGCATGACATTACGGACCTCCCCAATACCACCTATTAGATCTCATCTCCCATTCAAACACACACAGTCCTTCCTCCACTATTACACTCCTTCCTTTATATACTATTATAATTATGGAGTGCAGCTCCTTTGGTGAAGGATGTTCAACTGGTGTAGCCACACAATTGCACCCTCTGCCTAGGTTTCTTTGAGCACAGCTGTTATGAATGGAGTAAAACAACCTGCAGCTATGGTTATAACCAGGGCCTCTTTTTCTCAGTGTACCATATACTATAAGTTATGTACATCAAACAGTATTTTCCAGACATTTGCCAATGTATCCGATTTTACCATAGGTTTATATAGAGTGGTGGCTCTGATGCTAGGGATCTGCATCGGCAATTGAAAGGGTTGCCCTTTTGAGTCCCACAAATGCCAGAAGTGACACTCCTCCGTTGGGTTCCTGAGCAAGGCCCTTAACCTGCAATTGCTTCATCCTGGGTATGACGTTAATCTACATCCAGCCCAGCAAGCAGGTCCTCCAAATTGCAGGGAAAACATAGGGGTTGGTGGCAGGATTAGCACAGCAGCCACAGTAAAAAAAAAACCTCACACTGCTCAGTGTAGTGCTTAAAAGTCACCTGTTGCACAGCTGCACTCAGATCCTAATCCGGGTGGTTCATGGTGTGGTGGGTGTGGATACTCCCAACCTCCTCCTTTACCTGGATCCTGAAAATCTGTTAAATCAACCTAGCTTATGGTCACCTGCAAATTTAACTCAGTTATTTGTTTCCTCTTTATAAAAAACTAGCCAACCTGTGGCGTACCATACGCTGCATAATCAGGCCAGTTTTTTAATGATTTTTAAGCACAGGGAGAAAATTAACATTTGAAAAAACGGTAATGTAATAAATTAGCAAGAAAAGCAACATTGTAACAATACACGGAACGAACCAACACACAATCGTCCGTGACTGAAAACTGGCGGACCGCCATCGCAGCCTGCCTGCTCATGTGCCCACCTCCAACTCGTCACTTGAGTCGTTGTCGCCTTTGCACAGTCCACAGGCACCTGTGACTCACGTAGACTTTTCATTGCTCTGTGCGGTTTTGGCTGCTTTTCTATATATAATCCACCAAGACACCCGACCACGGTAGTAGCGCGAATTGCTGTATGTAGCGTGTAAAACAGTTTGCTATGGTGCACGCGGTCGTGCGTCGCAACCGAAAACTCGTGTTTTAAAGACTGCTCACTTCATTGTGTTTTAACCTCAGTTGTAAAGGATTGTTTTAAGGATTCCATGGGATACCCCTCGCAAACCGTTTTACACGCTGCATATGGCGATTCACATCCGCAAGAAACATGCCTCTATGAACAGTCAACGTGGCTTGGAGGTGCATGTGGCCTCTACGACAGACGAATATAAATGACTCAGTTTTTTCTGTGTCGTCGCGTCCGAGTTGGTGGGCGTGGCTCTGTGAGTTGTCGTATCCAATGGCCTTGGAGTTGGTGGGCGTGGCTTCTTCCTGCGTGCGCCATAGGTGTCTTACTTGTTGGCGGCTTAGTGAATCCACGCCCCTTCCGGCGTGCTTTCCATGGGTGTCTTGCCTTAGTGAATTATATTTTATATATATACACTGTATATATAGATAATCCATACTGCAACGGAATTGTCTGGTACCATGAAAATTAAAAATTATTATGATGGTCGTATATCTTTAGCATGGTTAATTTTTGCTATATTGCCATATTTTACACACATTTACCTTGCACTCACTGATATATTAAATTATTTTAGCAAGTACTGGCACTAAACAGAGGACGCCTAGAGTGTTACCTATGAATCCTTGAGTTAGCATTTGTAACTGTTCACAAACCACGTCATTATTATGATATTATCAGTAAGGCAGTGTTTTCACTTATCCAAGCAGCATTTTGTTTGGTGGTACTGTAAACCGGGCTCTGGGTATCAGAACAATTTTGATTGGTCTGGTATAATTTCTGCTGTATGCTCATTTCTTACATGCTTTAAAACACGACAGGTGGATTCACAGAAACTGCCTGAAATGTGTATAGCAAGACTTGCTAATGTGTATATCAGTTTTACAGAGAAAGCTAATGCAGTTTATTCATGTGCGCTCGGTAACTTTCAGAAGAAGAGGGGATCTTTAGATAGATAGATAGATAGATAGATAGATAGATAGATAGATATGAAAGGCACTATATAATAGATAGATAGATAGATAGATAGATAGATAGATAGATAGATAGATAGATAGATAGATAGATAGATAGATAGATAGATAGATAGATACTTTATTAATCCCAAGGGGAAATTCACATAATTTACAGGTCTTTCCACAAATTACAACATTTATAAAATGATGCTTCCTAAGACTTTACATCCGTTTCTTTTTAACATTTATACATCATTCCCTTTTCGTTCCTCTTCTTGTCTTTCTGGCAAATGAATCCAATCTCTATACTGAAAGAAGTTTAGGTAATTTAAATTGATAATTTTATTAAAGGTTCACTTCTTAATTTTTAATTAGAGCCTAGCTGAGAGTGCCAGCCCCAACATTGCAGTAATTCGATCATTACTATTTATTACATAATAAAACACTAAGGTCTGCCTGTCCAGGTCCACGTAGCAATCAGATTGGAGAGTTTGGATTTGGTGACAAAAAGAAGAAAGAGGAAACACAAGTGTGAGATGCATGAGGAGGAATAAAGGTGCACGCTTCAAAGACCTAAAGTATAAAACTGGAGAGAAGACAAGAAAGGTGCCTCAAAAATAATGACAGAGTCTGAGAAGCAGGCTTTATGGGAACGTACTCCATTGAAGAGACATTCACAAATGCAGGAATAATGAGGAGAGGCTCTGAAGGTACATGTAGGGCAAGAAATAGCAAGTATTTAAAAGTTATTATATTACCTTTCTTTGCTAGAGACTGTGGCTAGTCATTGCCGACTATATTTTTGCAGCAAATTCTCAACTATCGTGTGGTATCCATTCCAGCAACTTGTGAATTCCATCTTTTTGTCACTGGAAAGTCCCACTTTCTAAGCATAACAAAACAGGTGCACCACTTTTTGCAACTGTAAATCACAGATTAAATACTAGGTGTTATGAAACCCTCACATCAAGCCAGTGTAAAATTTTCATAATTACTTACCTTTGCCTTGACGCTTGTTCTCCAGCCAGAACACAGAATCATGTGGGTGCCCACATATAGAGATACATGAAGTTCCATTTTTCAGTGTTCACAAATGGCTGGCATGATTCTCACGAAGATACACATGATCTACAATATGCAATGCTTTCCATTTCTGGGAATCTCAGGAGCTCCTGGTGGCGGCACACTAGCTCATATTGTACTTTCAGTGGGAGTGATAAGGCATCTGTCTATCAAGCACATCATGGAAGCGATTTACAAATTTCTACATTTTGAAGCTTAGACGTTTAATGCTACTTTCAGCCTTCCACGTAGTTTTTAGCGACTATCTTCTTATATAATACGCTACCGTGACTGTCCGTTTGTCAGTACAGGATTTTAAATCACCTGTAGCTCACAAACCGTTTGAACAATTGACCTGAAATTTGATACACATCTACTATGTGACATCTACTATTCGCTTTCAGGGTGATGATTGACCTCCAAGGTTATTCCTCTTTATATTTTTTATTTTATTGTAGAATCAACTCTTGGCCGGCCATGCGGCACATGTGTACGGGCGCCGTTCTCATCTCTATCGCCTTCTCCGTCACTTCCTCTCCCTCTTCATATCTTAAATCATTCTTGAGGCAGATTGAACACTTAAGTGCCAGCTTAAGTGAGAAATTAAAGAAAACGTACTAAGTAATTGCAACACAAACATTGACTTAATCAGTTTTAACGCAAAAAGATGCCAATGAAAAAAAAGAGAAGAAGCGGGCCACTAGGGTGGAGAAAAGAACAGCTGCTCAGGAAGCAGAAAGCGCATCAAACTCTGAGCAAACGAATGCTAAACGTACAGAGAAAGAGGAAGAAAACTAGGAACGCTCAAGTCAAGTGTATTCATTGCACGCTATCGTGCAGTTCGCCGTTACTGGTTTGTAGAATATTGCTTAGTTTTAATATTCTGCTGTCAAAGGTTCCTACGCATACATTTCTACTGGTTGCTTCAACACATTTAATGGCACTACTCCACACAGTATATTATAATTTGTAGCTACCTGCAGTCAGCTCAGGAGGAACACTTTGACAAGGCCTTGTATACTCACATGTCAGTGTACACGCTGTTGTTTCCTTCCACCCATGAGAAGGTCTGAGCCTTGATCATTCTGTAACTACTAAAAACACCACAATAAATGTGGGAGATGAAAGTGAACTGACAGGAAAATACTGACTTATGGTTTAGGATGCAAGAAACTTTTTTTGGTAAAACACTACACATGAACTAAGCACATTTTACTGTTTTTTTGAGTAGGAGTATTTTTCAGATTTCCACATATCTGCATAAATTACAGACATCAGAAATGCTTTACAATAATTCTGGAAAATAAAACGCAACAGTTTCTTAACCAGAAACAAGGCAAGGGTGTGCCACCGCTCTTACCCAGAGCCCAAATAACTAACAGGATCGAGCTCTTGAGAACAGGAAGATGATCACATTGGCAATGTTTATAAGTCTGAAGGAGAAGGGTCTTGTTATGAATATGTTTTCCTGCGCATTCAACTGTCTTGATCCCAGTTTTAGCTTTTGAAACAGGAGTATCATACAAAAAGACGTCCTTCAAACTGCAATGCCGCTATGAAAGATCTGGTTTGACAGTCTCAAAGCATTGTCAATAATGTAACAATCAGTGCATTATGCTATACCCAATGGGTGCCAAGATTTTTACGACCTAAAGGAAAGAGTCAGTTCCTTATAGGCACCTGACCTACTTGCAAGTTGACTCCCCGTAAGCACACACTGCTGGAATTTACTGCAGTACAAGCATTACCTGCCCTGTTAGTACAGTAAATACAACAAACACTGTAGTAAGGACAATACCAAGAAAACAAACCAAATGTGAAATCTGATACTCAAATGGGGGTTTTATAAGGAAGCACTCTGGGGGAAAAAAAACCAACACTTGTCAAATGACCTGAACTTTCAGGAAATCCTTAAAATAATATTCAGCAATCTAATCCAGCTAAATCAGTTTGTTATCAACTATGGAAGGTCTGCCTCTCACAATCCATCCATCTTCCAACCCTCTGAATCCGAACACAGGGTCACGGGGGGTCTGCTGGAACCAATCCCAGCCAACACAGGGCACAAGGCAGGAACCAATCCCGGGCAGGGTGCCAACCCACCGCAGGCCTCTCACAATCATTTGCCAGAAAGCAGTGTTAACCTGTCACTGACGCTTAAACAGAAAGGACTCGGTTTTCTTGGTTGTTAAATATTTGAGCTTCTGTACACAGCTAAATGTCCCTAATGGAACAAATAAAGTCGTGTTTGTGTATCTATAACCAGCACCTGCACACTGTGTACAATTGCAAAACATCAAAATGCACAACTACTGAACCTACATGGTGGTGGTAAAAAGAATAAGAGGACTATAAAAGCAAGAAGAGGTCATTAGGCCCAACTTACAGTCATTACAGAAAGTCACTACCCCCTTCTAAATGTTCATCTTGTTGTCCTAAATCCCAAAAGATGCACATAAAAACCAGACTTTTTAAAGGATAACTATATACTGTGTTATTTAAGGCTTTATATTATGAGCAAATCCTTGACACCCGTCCATATGTCTGTACAGGGTGATCCAGATCTAAGTTTATTACATAGAGAATTCACAAAAAATTCTTTTTGTTGCCGATAGATGGCAGCACCTGCCCTGCATTCCAAAATGGCGGGGAGACGGTTGTCAGTCGAACAGCAATTCTTTTGCCTTGTATTGTTTTCCTGTATTGCATTAAAAGTTGCATAATTAGATCTGGACCACCCTATATTAATATATCACTTGTGCTTCAGAACAGGTCATCCACCTGAAGCCAAGTATGTTTAGGCCTGACCAGTACTTGTCACCCCCACCTCTCAAAATGTTAACCAATACAACACCAGGGCCTTTAAGGATTGACACTGAAGTCTCGACTGCACCCGGGTTGGCCATCTCTCACCCTGTGGTGCCGAACTTGAACAGGAGGAAGAGGAGGAGAGGACTGAGACTCAGCTGTGTGTCCATCTAGAAGGATGCACATGACGAGGGAAGACCAGGGGTTGAGTCCTGAGTGAGTAAGGAAGCCACATGTCACATGAGATGCCTGGCTCGCTGCCTGCACTAGTGTATGCAATAGCACACAGATTGTGCTGTGCACAGTGCAGACAGTGCAGGCGCTCCTGAGGCACATAGCAGTAACATTTCTTTGTGCTCTGGCCTGGTTTGGTCAAATTGTTCTAAACAAAATAAAGATAGGAATTTCCACAGAGGGCTGCAGTAATGCACCCTGACCACCAGAGGGCGCCATAGGCCCTTGACTGGACAGCCTATACCCAAAAATAGCCCTGTCTGTATCTACGCACAGTAAATGGACAGGTAGAAAGTGCTAAACAAATTTGCAAATATTTGTCTCTAGTATATAAAAAAAATCCTTTGACGCGAGGAGACTTTTTGGAAGAGAGATTTTTTCCAAGTCCCGTGAGACGAGACTTTTGCCTTGAGATTTTTTCAAGTCATGCCCACCTCTCAAACATTTTTAAACAAGACTGCGGCCTGCTCAACACTTTTGTCAGACACACCCCCTGCGCTCTCAGTTCTTATAAATTTTAACGTTTTCCTCACTTTAAGTTCCCAATTAAAGAAGATGTTATTATGTCCAAATCTTTTTGAAGAATTCCATCATGAAGGGTTATTAACATTAACAAATACACGTGCAATCCGAGCACCGAGAAACAAGGAAGTCAAACGAATTAATGCCAAAAATGTCGATCAGTTACACATCAAATTGGTTAAGTGCATCCAAAAACACTGATTGGTTACAACGCAAATTGGTTAAATGTGTATCAATAGACTATGCTGAAACAGTTGGTAGTGATCGTGCGGAAGATGAAAACAACAATTTACAATATCACAAAGAATATCTACAACCGTTAACAACATCCGGTCTTACAACGCACGAATTACTGTAGAAAGAAGGACGTATACAAGAAAGGTAATGTAGTACATCTTCCGTGGATAACATTGGACAACAAAGGAGATCTTGATATGCCATTCGTATTAAAACATTAACAGTTTCCGGTTAGAATAGCTTTTGCAAAGACAATTAACAAATCTCAGAGCCAAACAATCGAAAGTCTCGTTTTAATTAATAGGGAGAAAGAAACAAAATTCAATCACGGGTAGTTATATGTTGTGTTGATGCAAATGTAACAATTCCCATGAAAATAAAAATCTGTTTAAATTGTACATCTGCTTCCCCATATGCGAGCAGCAGAACCGCAAAGAGGCTAACATGTAGCACAGGCCAGGGGGTTGGTGAGCGAAGCGAACGGGGGCAAAGCCCCCTAGACCAGGGGTCCTCAATCACGGTCCTGGAGAGCCGCAGTGGCTGCAGGTTTTTGCTCCAACCCAGTTGCTTAATAAAAAGCACTTATTGCTAAAGTAACACTTCTGCTTCACTTTAGTGATTTTGAGCCCTTATTGCTTAATTTTGTCTTAAACAGCTATTTTAATTGCTCCTTATTATCAATAACATGCACATGACAAGAGAAAGCAGCATTTCTCCATTTAGCTCATTTACATTTACACCTGTGTGTATTTATCTGCACTATTGGGTTTAATTAAATACTTGGAAGAAAAATGAAGAGAAAAAAGTGAAGGACTGAGAATTACTCGTCCATTTTAGCCTTCAAATCATTTGCATGATAGAAAGGGAAAGAAAATCTAGGATATGAGAATGACCTGACATAGCAGAGTTAATTTAATTTCATAGCTTGTTAGTGCTTTATTGGCAAGAATTGCTTTCTAATTAAGCAACCAGGTCAGAACAAAAACCTGCAGCCACTGCGACTCTTCAGGACTGGGATTGAGGACCCCTGCCCTAGTATATAAAATAAAAAAAAAAAAGAAGGCGGCAAACAAAATGGCAGCACTGTGGTGCAGTTAGTAGTGCTGCCTAAAGCAGTGGTTCTCAACATTCAGTCCTCAGGGACCCCCTGTGGCTGCAGGTTTTTGTCCCAACCCACTTCCTCTCTTAATTGGACTTCTACCTTAATTAAACCTGGGGTGACACGTAATAATCTACTTTAAAAATGTTAAGCCAGGAGAGCATTTTACTGGCCTCCAGTCACTAGTTACCAGACCCTAGTGGACAAAATAACATTACAGTGTATTAAAAAAAAAATCAAAAATATTTTGATGTGTTTTGCCGTTCTAAGATAACCCATCAAAATTCATGAGGGGTTGGACCCTTTAACCAAAACACAAAGGCATGTAAACAAGAAGCTGTAAATCAGTTTTAAAACAAACTGAAACAGAACCATTACCTGAATGGAGCAATAGTGACAACAATGTGAACTGATCATCAGATGTTGACACAGATAATGAAACTGATTCACATAGCACTGTACAACCATATTGCCATGATATGCCCCGTGAATTCGGTCACCTGAAGGTTCACTGTGGTGTAAGGAGCTTTGTGGCAAAAAAAGCAAAATCATTGCGATGAAGTAGAAGGACAGGAAAGGCCCCTAAAAGCTCTGTTCACAATGCAGCAACTGCTGTTTACGTCAGAGACATATGGAAGTCACCTAACTGTGTGTGCCTACAATAACACAAGGAGCGCATCAATCATACGGATCAAGCACTGACATTCTACCCTGTCATTTGCAAACAACATCGGGCTGTGCGTTGGTGACCGCCTCAAAACATGTCACATGAAGAACATGTATTAAATCTGCATCAGTACAGCAGTGGACTCAAGACATGCTTCTTCATTTATGTTTATGTTTAAGCACTGGCATAAAGACATGCTGGTTAGGTGGATTGGCGATTCTAAATTGGCCCTAGTGTGTGCTTGGTGTGTTTGTGTGTCCCCTGCGGTGGGTTGGCACCCTGCCCAGGATTGGTTCCTACCTTGTGCCCTATGTTGGCTGGGATTGGCTCCAGCAGACCCCCGTGACCCTGTGTTCGGATTCAGTGGGTTGGATAATGGATGGATGGATGTTTCTGTTACATGTACCCAACCTACCTGGAAAGGGGTCTCTCTTTGAACTGCCTTTCCCGAGGTTTCTTCCATTTTTCCCTACAAGGTTTTTATTGGGAGTTTTTCCTTGTCTTCTCAGAGAGTCAAGGCTGGGGGGCTGTCAAAAGGCAGGGCCTGTTAAAGCCCATTGCGGCACTTCCTGTGTGATTTTGGGCTATACAAAAATAAACTGTATTGTATGTAATCATTTTTTTTTTTTGTTGAAAAAAATTCAGTGTTTTTTGCTCATTTTTCAGGGGTGAAACACAACACTAAGGAGGTTAATTAGGCTAGGAGAACCATTAGTTGAATCCAGCAATAGAGATGACAATGTGAATTGGTCATCAGATATTGTCAAAGTTGGTGCTGACCTAATATAAAAAGGTGGTCTATTCCAAAGCTTAGGGGCAGCTACTGCAAAAGCACAGTCTACATCTTGGCAGAACCAATAATTCTGGTCAGTGGACCTTGGTGGCTATGAAGGACAGTAAGGGTTTGTTTATACTTTGTGTTCAGAATGTGCACGCGCACACATCATGGCTGCCACACGTTCCCAGTGTTCACTTGATGTGTCATCTGAGCACATCCTCAGAAATTAAAAGCGACGCGTGCGCGAGTTGTAGTACCAGCAAAAAGTCAGGGGGCGCAGTGTGATAAAAGTCAGAATGTGACATCAGTCTCTGTTTACTATCCACATGTGACAGCAATCCTCAAGGAACGATGTGCACACTTCGATGTTTGATGAATGGTTCAATGTGGTGAAGCAAAATGCCGACATACATATGCATTCATGGTGCTTTTATATTCAAGCATCGCATATTCCCCAACTTAATGACACGATACATTTTAAAAGTCTCACATACTGTCTTCTGTGCAGGAAATGCAGATTTAGGGATTTGGTGATGCTAAAATGATGCTAGTGTATGTGAGTACTTGTATTCACCTTGCGATGAGCTGATGCCCTGTCCAGGGATTGCTTCGGCCTTGTGCCAATTGCTAGCTGGATTGATGGATGTAATCATTAAACATCCATCCTTTTCAGAGATATTGTAGCATGGTGTCCTCGGAATTTAATGGATGTTTCAGGCAACTCACAACACAGTAGGCTGAGCGTTTTCTCACCGTGATGATATCTCGTACTGCCACCTGGTGGAATCTTCCACATTTAAAGTATGCATGTAACTATAAACAGTACAACACTTGAAAAGCAGAAGCGTCCAATGGAGCATGCATCGCGTGAAGTATAAACCCGGCCTTAGAATGTAAGCAGTCAGTAAGAGAAAAGGATGCTAAACCACTCAGGGACTTGAAAACAAACAGTAAAATTTTAAGTTTGATCAGTGGACATTAGACAGGCCTCTCCCTACTGTATTTATGGTGACATTTTGTTATTTACAAGTTTCTGTTACACATTACCATTTTTTCTTGTTGAAAAAAATTCAATGTTTCTAAATATGTTTTCCAGAGGTAAATACAACACTATCTGGAGGCTATGCAGGATGTGATTTCCCAGTTTCTAAACTTTTTTTTCCAACAATCTGGAAATTACAGACTGGTTATGCTAGATTTTCCAGAATGAAGCAAGACTTTATGTGCATTATATAGGCAATATTTTTTTTTTTTTAATTTTCAATATTTCAAAGAAAAGCTTATTCAGGTACAGAAAAAAAAATGCAAATTTGTCTTAATTTCCTGTTAAGTGTAAATCTGACACTACTCCTCTTTTCTAAATGCAAGACAAAAAAATGAAATAAATGATCAGCTGGTTAAACAATAAGCTCATTTAAAAGGTAACAATGGCTGACTGACTGATTGAAGACCTGGTTGGAACAAATGGGAACCCTAAGGACTGAACGTTGAGAACCACTGGCCTAAAGGAGGCATTAAATTGGAGCGTGAATTCTCCGCTTACTTGTTGTCCAATTGGAGCTCATGTGGGTTTTGTAGTCGGATGTTGTACCGCCATTATGGATGCAATGAGAAGGCAAGCAAAATGACACCTTTTATTGGCAAACTAAAAAGTTTACAATATGCAAGCTTTCAAGGCAGGTCAATGAAAAGTGGCGAAACAAATCTCATATCTAGTTTACAATGACATAACCAGGACAGGCTACACAACCCAAAAGTGGTATTCAGAGATTTTTAAAATGAAGGCTTATGCAGTCAAGCAATAAAATTGCTGGGAGAGTAAAAGGTGTAAAATTCCGGTTTTGTCCCACCCTCTCGAGAGCAACTCTGAGACTCTTCACAATGGAGGCAAGTGGAAAGTTAGACCAACAGTAGAAATACATCCTTCCTGTGTCCTGCTTCAACAAAACTTTCAGCAGGATGCAATCAAGGAAAAAGAATAAGCCGCACCACTGGACACGCACACAATGAACAAAACAGAAGGCTGCAGCAATCTCTGATCATGTGACTTGCACAATGTCAAAATACAAAGCATTTATTCTGCAAATTTACAATTCAGCATTTGATAACAAATGCAGAGCACGTGGTCTCACACAATAAACAATAGCCAACGCTCACTTTGCTCTAGGGCATACACACAGCCCTCAGAGGCCACACAGGCTCTCAGAAAGGCTTGTTTTTCAATCTATGCTTATTTTGCATTCAGATTTTTTTTAACCTTGTGGAGCTATCTTGGCAAGTCTGGAGACCCAAGTCATTTTTCCACCCACCCCAAGACAGTAGAATAGGATCCTTACATTAGACTACCTCACTAGACAGTAATTAGGTTTAGCAAAACGGATTTATCAAATAAGGGTTGCCCCGAGAGTTCTGATCAAAATTAAATATCATGCAGCCTACTTTTAATTCCAGTTCTTTAACATGACATAATTTCCCTTATTTATATGTGAATTAATTTGACTGATTTTTTTTTTTTTTAATCATTTCTGTGCATCTTCATTCAGATTACACAGAAGGGGTCAGCTTTTAACAGGATCCTCAGAGTTAATGACAAGAAGAAAATGCAAGGAGACCATCCATGTTTACCCAATCAACGGCTAAGCTATCCGTAAAACTAGTCACCTTCCCTCCCTGCCGGACATTTACAATACTTCTTTGTTTTCAGCACATAGTGCTGAGTGATATGGCTCTATCCTCCTGCACAAAAACCTGTTTTAACCAGAAAGTACAGAGCTTGTGAACTTCATTCCACCTTTTAGACAGATAGATAAATGCTTTCATTTTTAAATATATTACTTGGGACCTGACTAACCAGAACATTAATAAAAATATCTCGCCTATAAGTGCTCTACATAATGTTTGGGAGAAAGACATATTTTTCCTTAATTTCTCCCTCTGCTTAACAGTTTCAAATTACAAATCAAACACTTCAGACATGATTATAGTGTACATTGCATACTTTCATTTAAGGGGATTTGTATACATTTCAGTCACACAACACTTACATTTTCTACACAACTCCCGCCCCCCCATTTCAGGGCTCCATAATGTTGGGGATAATTGGCGTCACAGGTGTTTGTGATTCCTCATGTGTGTTTCATTGCTTCATTAGCGTAGTCGTACGATACCTCGGCTTGCTTCTACCCTTAGGAGTCTGAAGTTGACATTGTTGAATTTGTGGACAAGAGCTGTGCCAATGAAAGTCAAAAAAGCCATTATAAGGCGTAAGAGCAAGAATATAACCAGGTCTTGTGGACAGATGAGACAAAGTTGAACCTGAATATGTGTGATAGCAAGAGGAAAGTGTGGAAACGAGAAGTAACAAGTGGCACATAGCAATGGCAGGTCTATTAAAGCCATCATATTTAGAACTCTGTCACATACCCCTTACATGCAATAACTGATGTCTACGATTCATAGCCATCAGGTGGTGAAGATTTCTTCTCTGGTGCTGCTGTGCCAAGCGTCTAATGCAGACATCTTCAGCTTCTGCTTGTGCTTGTTTCAGGAGCTTAACCCCTTAAGTTTTCTCTTCAGCATATGCTCAATTGGATTTAAAATGTGTGGCTGGCTTGGTCATTCAAGAATATTCCATTTTTTGCTTCGACAAACTCCTGTGTTGCATCAGCAATACATTGTTGCAGGATGAAGCGCCATCCAGTGAGTGTGGAGGCATTTGCTGGAACTTGAGCAGATCAGATGTCTCTACACACCTCAGAGTTCATTGTGCCACTTGCCGTCAGCAGTTCCAACCTCAATGAACTGTGCCAGTCCTTGTGGTAGTCATACATGCCCAAGCCATAACAACCCGACCACCATGTTTAATAACAGATAAGTTGAGTCTATTTTGGATCTTGGGCAGTTCCTGAAATGGGAGGACCGTGCAGAAGAACGTTTGGTCATTTCTACATGGTGGGACCGAAATCTATGCAAATCCCATTAAATCTTGTCTGCAATGAGCAATTTAATGACGTCTGAATGGTTTGATTTGTAATTTTAAACTGAGGAGTAGAAGAGGAATCAAGGAAAAATGCGTCTTTGTTCCAAACGTTATAGAGGGCAGTGCACTGTATGTCAAATCAATTACTTGAATCAAGATAATGTTAATTTCAACTACGAGATTTGATAAATGAACTTGAATAAAAATACAGTAGCAAAAACAGTTTTGTCAGGACCACAACATGTAAATGTTGCCATAAACAAATATTCAAGAAGGTGGACATCACAGATTTAATTATGACGATGTATTATTCTATTAAATACAAACGGAATTGATTACATGTATTTAAACATTTATAAAGTTATAAACAGAGTATGAACTTTAGAAGCATGTGACTGGGCAGAGGCTCCTCCTGCACTCATCTGGGTTACATTGAATATCTGGAATAGTGAGGGTCAGTTTTGCACATCGAAATACAGTTCTGATATATACTTTCAACCATAGGAAGAAAAAAAAAAAAGATGATGGATTTCCATATTGTTAGAATGAAACAACTTCTCAAAGAAGACGACGACTCAAATGATCTGTTATTTGCACAATGAATTTCAGAATTATTTTTTTTCTCTCATTGTCATATAGAACAAAGTAATACTATTTACACAGGGTGGTCCAGATCTAATTATGCAGATCCAGATCGTCTGGATGACTTTGATTTATGCGAGGATGATTCCAGTTCGGCGCAAAGACGATTCTTTATGTCGTCAGTTCGCACACTTCTCGATGGTCCGGGATTTTTTGGGTGATTTTCTATGTAATAAACTTAAGTTATAGCGTAATGAAAATTGCATCATTAGATCTGGACCACCCTATAAATTTACTGGTGCCAACAAAAATCTGTTACCTATTCTTACATTTACACAGTGTCTGTGACAAAACTATGCTACTGTTATGGAACTGTTAAGATACACTACACAACTTTTATTAGGATTGTTCAGAAACAAATACACTTGTTTTTCCAGGACTTGCTGGTCTCCACACAAGTATGAATTAAAACAAAAAGAGCAACAGGAGAAAGTGTATGTAAACATTACTTTAAATTTAAAGTCCTGAATTAAAGTATATACACTAATGATACATAGAATACATTTCAATCACAACTCACCATTTTAAGGTTTATACTAGCCAGTCACAGCAGCCAAACAGTGTGTGATGTCACAGCCCTGTATCACTGTACTGAAATTTATTTTATACACTGTCACTGTTAACAAATATTTAAAGATGCCTGGTTGATAGATGCATGGAGCTTCTCAAAAAAAGGGATGTGCTAGGGAAAGCTGCATGGAAAAATATGAGATATTAGCAACAGATAATCCAGTCAACTGTACACATGGACAAACAAAGGCAGACACCGCAGCAGCAGCAAGCACACAGTGTCACTCCATGAGCTATTGTTGACTGGAATCATTCATGTGTATTCAAAAGCAGTACTAAAAAACAAAAAATAGTAAAACCAGAACAACATTGGTAATTTACTGACCACTGAATGTCTCAGTTTTAGGAGAGTGTACAATATGGAAATCAATCTACCCCCCAAAAAGCTGTTCAAATTTATTGTCACTATTTAAATGGACTTCTAATTAATACCTTTCTGCTTCTGAGTGTCTTATGCAATCATTCTTTTAAACTGTTTTCCTGCCATTTAAAAACAAGCTTCTTTGAAAAAATAAACTCCCAGTACAAGTCTGGTCTATTTAAATAGATATTACTTGACTCCTCACCCCAAGCACGGTTTGGATTGCTCCATCTACTTGCTCAGACAGCAGATAACTGACGTGACTGGCATTGTATACTTCACCTGAAAAGGCTCCTAATGGTGTTGCCCAGGACAAACAAAATGCAAACTGGAAAAAGCACAAGAGAGACAAGTAAGACTGAACTTTCTATTTGGAGTGATGTTTGGGTAACTGTAGTTCTCAAAAAGCAATTGTTGGTTCCTGTTTAAAAAGGTCAAAAATGACAAATATTTACTTAGAAGACCAAAAGAAATATAGCTCTTCATTTAATTCTACCATAAATGGTTATTTCAGAACATACAAAAACTGCTCCGAGTAACCAGACTGTGTTCCCAACCACAATTTAATATTGAGAAGTGTTACATACAAGTAAAAAAGGAAAGGTAATTATAAATTCCAGATGGGTGACACCAACATACAGAAGGCATTCTCCAACATGAACCAACATTGTCTAAGTAATGCACAGAAGCTATTAAAATGTTTATTTAAATGTTACTTTATACTGTGACTCCATGATGCACTATTACTCCAGATGCTGTCTTAATCTGTGCAGAGGTCACAGGCTAAGACAAGGCCATACAGAGCCTCTACTAACACTCTTTAAAATGAAGGTGCCAGAGCAGTTCTTCAGCGAGATGCCACAGGGGAAACCCATCCAAATGAAGGTTCCAAAAAGAATCTTTATTTATTTCGATTCTAGGGTGTTGTACCGTGTTAGCCATTATGAATGTAGAGAAGAGCCAAGCAAAATGACACCTTAGCCAATAAAAGGTGTCATTTTGCTTGGCTCTTCTCTACATTTATTTCGATTCATAACTTGTTCCATACAGTAAACAACCATAAATATATTGCAACATATTTGTGAAATGCTAATGGCTTAGGATTTTAAAAGGACTCTTGCTGCATACAATAACACAGGCTAAGTTCAGGCCTTATTAATTTGTTACTGTCCGGCTACCATACATTAACGATTTCAGGTGTTTCTCTACATATTAGAAAGTTTTCCAAAGCACAAAGAACAAAAACTTCAAATGCAAGCAACACAGCCTAGAATGAAATGGTGCTTTGTCAAGCAAAGGTTCAACAAGGAACCACACAACCCAGTAGAGAACCATAGCATGCCATTAAAGAACAAGGATTTCTAAGAGTCAATGCAGATCTTCAAAATTCTGAAAGGAATCAATAAAGCTGTCCCAGCAGGGCCCTTTCCTCATGATAGTCAATCGCAATGAGGGGGAAACCCAGGTTAGGTTAGGGGGAGCTGCACTTAATACAGAAGTCACAAAACATTTCTTCACGTAGGATGGATGTGGGAGTCTGGAAAAAAACCACCAAGTCAGAGAGTTGAACTTGTTAACCTTGACATCTTTGAAAATGTAAGACAAGTACCGACTGAAAAAATAAGTTTGATGAATCAAATCGCCTCCTCTTATTTATCAGGTTTATGTTATTTTGTAATAATGGAGATAGAAGGCATGCCCTTATCCATGTG
This sequence comes from Polypterus senegalus, assembly GCF_016835505.1. Lineage (NCBI taxonomy): Eukaryota > Metazoa > Chordata > Cladistia > Polypteriformes > Polypteridae > Polypterus > Polypterus senegalus. The sequence goes on from NC_053171.1 coordinate 13,933,989, forward strand.
GGACTCTTCCACTGACTCCAGTTCACTGGCTCAAGTAAAAAAAAAAAAATCAGGCCAAATACGGTGCAGTGAAAGATCAGATTGCTTTGCACATTTTAAACTTTTACGTTCATTTATTAACATTTAACTAATACATTTTTCTATATACAATGTTAAACTTCTGTGAATCTCAAGACTATCAAAACCAAATCATAACAGACCGTTGACAGTCCAGCCCAAATGTTACGTTTTAGAAACTCCTAACAAAATAGAAAATATGGATGCATGCTCTTACACTGGATATAGTGAATAAAATACAAATATTCTATTCAACTTAGTCCTGTAAAGCTCACTTCTACTTCATAACCCAGCAAGCCACACACACACACAAACACTATTTATAAGAATCCCTCAAACTGGGAAGTTGTACAGATTTAATCCAAGTTCCTCTTCCCTCCTCTAATCACAAATGCACCTGAGGAACTGATTTGGCACGGGTCCTTGTTGATAATTGTTGAGCCGATGCTTGACCTCCCTTTGGGGAAGGTTTTCAGCGGCAAATAATTAAAGACAGATGGCTAAGACAGCCAGCAACAGCCAAAAAAAAAAGGACAAATTAAGGAAATTACCTCAAAGCTAAACACTTAAGCTTTATTTTGTTTTGATGCTACTAATGTTTCTTTAATTGCACCCCCGCCATTTTTTTTTTTTGCACAGTACAAGAATTATCAGATTGCATGATCAGGGAGGGGAACAGCACCGTGGGAATGCCACCGATGCCAGCAAGGATGTTGTGATGGTTTTAAGATGGATTGTTTTACTGTGGCAAAGGCTGCATGAGGGATAAATAACAGACAAGATCAAGTCTATTTTAGAATTTTAATTTTTTTTTTTAATATATTAAAATCACAAAATTTAAAGCATACAATGGCATAAAAAAAAATCTGCATGGGTGACACTAATTTACTTTGCAATTGCCTATTTACAGTAAACTATATAACAAGAATAAAAATCCTATAACTAAAGTCATTTCTGCACTTAAAATAATTGACCATATATGGAAATCAAAAAAGAAAAATGGAAAAAAAATTGAAAAAAATACAATTACAATACACAAACACACACACACACAAAGGAAAAATTCTAACAGCATAAAACCATTCACACGCAAGATCCCATGTCTAAGACCAGCCTACGGTGTGTAAAAGTCCACCTACTGCTAGAACAATCAAGCTATTATTAGACATCAAGGAGAAGTGAAGTGAAGACCCCCCCTAAATAGGAACTTCTTTTAAAAAATGTATGCTTGCCAGACTTGATCCTGGAAGAACACGGTGGCTTCAGGTTTTTGTTGCCACGAACTGGACACTTGGCAGCTTATTGAGCACCTGTGACTAAATCTCTTTGACAATTCTACTCAGTTAACTGTTTTTGCACTGCAAAGAGTCTTTCAGAAGGAAGTTGAAATTTCTGTATAATATATGAGCAGATCTGTGACATTTCAAATACAACACTGCAGCATTTCCCTTCCTATTTTTAGAGAGAGACCCACCACACGACAAACAACCTCAGGATCCCAAATTAGGGCCCGAGTGGCACCTCAGCACCACAGTACAGTAGTTCGAATGGAATGGAACAGTGTGAGTTTTTTTTAGCTTGGATAATAAATTGGTGAAAACAATGCAAATATTTAAAAAAAACACCAACATTAATGACAGATAACTACTTAATATTTTTAAATTCACACAGGTGCCTGTTTTTAAAGCACTACTTTATAGACATCTTATAGAAAGGGGAGTACAGAAAAGTGGTATTAAGTAGGAGACATGCAAGTAAATATTTGTTAAGACAAAAATTGCATTAAACAAGAACGGTAACTTAAAATTGATTTACTTCTAAGTACACCATAGTTTTTTATTAAACATGCAGGATTAGACACACTGTAGCCCTCCTTAACCAAATTCGCTCTACCACAGCAGTTCTCCTAATGGGATTAAATTTAAACATAGGTAGTAGTGGCAGCAGTAAATTTTCTAACTTTGGGGCAGGCCAAAGAAGCAGCTTTGTTCTTTGAAACCTGCCTGTCCAACACTTATAAAACCAAAGTGTGCCAGCATGAGCTAGCGTTGGATCTTTTTACACTGCTTATTAGAGGACAGAGGAATGGCCTGGGTCAAAATACAAACTAGCTGCAATAACTAAATCCCAGTTCAAATATAAAGGGTAATACAAAGTGGGCACGGGGGAAAACACAAATTCGTGAAGTCTGCTTAATACACAGAATTATGTTGTCATGTCATGTCATTTTCTAACCAACTTAATCCAGACCAGAGGGTGCCTGAGCCTAACCCAACCAGCACAGAGCACCAGGCAGGTACAAACCTTGGACAGGCCACCATACACTTACACAAAGACACTGTGCAGGGACAATTTAGCATCGCCAATGACCTAACCTGCATGTCTTTGAACAGTGGGATGAAACTGAAAACACCCAGAGGAAACTCATACTGGCCCCACACAGGGAGGACCCAGGACATGAATCCCGATCTCCTTACTGTCAGGTAGCAGCGCTGCCACTGTGCCACCATGCTGCCCCTAGAATTGCGTAGTACACATATAAGTAAGAATATAGGACTTGAATTTCAAGTGTGATCAATACTAAAAGAAAAACTTCAAACATTATTATACAACTGTTACACAAATTACTGAATGTCACGATGGCTCAGGATGTTACGATTTACACAAACTCGGTTGTAATTTCGCTTGATTAAGTATATGGAGTAGATGTTAGCTGATTAATAACATTAATGAAGAGTAACATTTAATGGACAAGTCAAACTCATTCAAATGCCCAATGTCACAAACCCCAAATGCTTTAGTTTTCCAAATGTTACCTTGTTTTTTTTTGGGATTTGTCCCAACTGTACAACTACCCATGTGAAATGACATCAATTTAAGAATATTATTTCAGAACTCGTAAAACAACCTTGTTGTATTGCTTTCAAGCTACATCACATATGATAATCAGACATTGTGATAGCATAGGCCTGTGAATTAATGCAAAATTA